>NC_134861.1:98705995-99048495 GCF_049852395.1 Peromyscus maniculatus bairdii
TCTCTGTCCTTCCTTATCTCCGTCCTGTGTCCTCCTTTCTCCTTCAAACTCACTCAGAGTTACTGTTCTATTTTCTGAGATGTTCAAGGCTATGAGGCTTGCAAATATACATATTCTCAAAGGGTCCACCCATCAGCATCCTCCATGACAAGGAAGGGACCTTCATTTTTAGATCAAACATTATGGCAGGCCAGCTGTAAATTAAATAGAACAATTGGGAATTACTAGTGCCCAATTCACAATGCCCCAATAGATATTATGGGGCCCCCACCCTGCATGCACAGAAGTCGAGGCTTCCTGTGTGTGAGGCGGGTCAGTCTGCTCAGACAAGGTTTCAGTCATAGGGCAGAGAATGTCCCCTGCAGTGGTGATGGCTGCGGCTTGTCCAGGCAGCATCAATTATTCATGCAAGGAAGATAAATTAGGTAGAACCGGGTGCTCTGTTTCCCTCATGAGGCCCTGCCTATGAAGTTGAGGAAGGAACTGTCCCAGGAAGCCGGGCTCACTGCAGCACCGTGTTGAAAAATCCGTTCCCTTACTGCACTCAGAAAGGGATTAGTACAGGAAGACCTTGTCTCACAGGTGACAGTCTTCAGCAGGGAGAATCATTTCTACCAACAGCTTTAAAAGTGGAACAAAAGGTTCAAAGAGAATTGCTTTAATGGCGTTTGTCTTGGAAAGGGTAATTCTGGAGAAGCTACGGTTACTTTCAGGCCGAACTACTACTAATTCTGACGTCTCTTCACTTTAGCACACACCTTGCTGGAAACTCACTGTCTTCAGTGTCTCCTATGACAGAATGCAAGAGACTGCGCAATTTGGCTGATTTGCCTGTTGTCATTCCTGGGCTGATCCATTTTGGAAATGTTGAACACATCTAATTGTTTTTCAAGTAGTTTAAGAACAGCTGTGCTGAGTGCAAGGAGTCTTTTCCCAAGCTGCTTCCTCAAAGGGTGGGGGGTGGGGAACGGGACAGTGCTGGCTGGAAATCAGGAGGGGCTATGGGAAATCACAAGTCAGATCTGTCCTGTTAGCAGGGCAACATGACTGTCTTTGCCTTTTGTTTTCCTCTGTTCTCTGCATGTGTCTTAAGGACAAGAACAAACGCAACTAAATAGCTTCCTTCTAAGTATTAAAATACTTTAAAACTTCTCATATCATGGATAAATAACCAGCTAGTGAAACATTTATGAAGCTCTTGCTACCAACAAGACTCTGAGAGCTGGGACAAGTTCACAGAATTGTAAGATCTGCACTGTAGGGAAGATACGAATAAAGCCAAATGATGATCCAAGACTAGACAGAATGCATCTCTAAGAAATGGGACCTCCAGGAGGATGCACCTTCTCCTGCATCCCCATGTTCTGGAGGGGTCCCAGGGAGGTGAAATTGGAGCTAGTTCTTGCCTAGACAATAGCAGAGCCAAGTGCAAGCTGGCTGAGTGGAGTTCAGCGCACAGCTTCCCATCCTAGATGAGACACTGTGGTTCCCCTTCCACATCAGGTTTAGCTGGGCCAATACTACCTCCAGACCTGCAATGATCTGAAGTGCAATGATATGAGTGTATATTCCCTTTGTCATTGAATGTATAAATCAAAGGGATATTATAATGTAGTTACGGAGAAGCAAGAAGCTTTTGCTTAAACCAAGACTGAATGTGGAAAGCACCAGTATGAGGCCTCATGACACTTGTTTTTATGACCTGTTTCACAGCATCCTCAGTTCTTCTGTGTGTGTGTGTGTGTGTGTGTGTGTGTGTGCAACTGCATGAGTGTGCAAGGATCTCTCACTGACTTGGAGCCCTGCTCCTCTGTTTTTGTTTTCAGACACGATTTCTCTATGTAGCTCTAGTGAGTTCCAGGCTGTCCTGGAATTCACTCTGTAGACCAAGCTGGCACAGAATTCTTCTGCTTCTGCCTCTCAAGTGATGGAATTAAAGACATGCCCACCAGGCTTGGCACATATATTTTTTTTCAAAGAGATTTCATGAATCCTCCCATCCTCTCATCCATTTCTTCTAAACTCACCTGTACCAAGATAATCTCTTTATATGTCCCCGTTCAGCTGCCTCTCGCATCCTACTATCAGTTAAGTTTCTAAGCAGGAAATGAATGACACACCCATTGTGGGGAGAAGAGAATTTAATGAAAGGACCGGTCATAGTTATGGGAAATAAATAAGACGTGGGATAATAAACAAACGAACGAGCAAACTAGCCAGCAGCGGAGGGAAAGCCAGAGCTCCCTCTAAGCCTGCAGGGGGTGGGTACTCAGTCAGGGACAGTCTCTGACCATAGCTGTTGCCCTCAGAAGTCATAGCACTGCAGCACAGGCAGATGGAGAGCAATAGAAACATGTCCAGAATTCTCGTTTTCCCCATTGGCCGAAACTAACCCAAGGCCAGCATCAGGAGAATGGTTGGTGCAATCCATAGCTGTCAGACTCTTAGGGCACAGCATAGGGAGGGCAGTGTGAAGGCCACACCCAGCAGGGCACAAGGATGGCATCCTGCTCGCATTCCTCTGGGAGTCTTTCCAAACACTCACACTGTCCTCACTGTCTCCCCAATTCTCTCTGAGAAAACGGTCCCATTATTTTTCTCCGGAAGGAGGAATTCCTTTTATTCTTTCTTCTCTACTCTTCATCTCTGTGTTCAAGAGTTACCAACTTCTTGAACTCTGTTACTCAACAATTCTACCCTTAGGAATATAACCTCAAACTACTGAAAATGTGCACCTATGAAACATGTACATGAAGGTTTACAGCAGTGTGTTGCTAATAGTAAAAATGTTAAAACAACTCAAATAGCTATCAAATACTGGAGAGAAATAAAATGTGGCTTATTCATACAATAGAATATTATTAAGACATAAAAATGAATGAGAAACTGACAGATTAAATGACTTTGGTGAACCTTCATAATTTCATTTGTAGATCTTTCCATTTCTAATTTATAAATACATTTGGGGTTATAAATTATAAATGTACTGCCTCCTGTCAACATTGTATACTTCTATTTGATGATTTCTGTGTCAAACATTATATGGAAATGTTTCCAAGTATTTTCTGTATTAACTGTGAATGAATAGAACAAAATAAATTGCCTGTGATGGAAAAAAAAAAAAAAAAGAGTTACCAACTTCCCCATCCTCTGGATAGAAGTTCTCCCTCCCAGACAGACTCTTCTGGATAGACCTGCAGCCCACCAGACAGTCACTGTGGACCTAACCTACATCATCCTCAGTCTTTCCTGAGTCCTCAGCTTTTCCTTTTTGGCTCCCTGCTTTCAAGTTTATAAGCACTTTCCGATTTCTCTCCAAGTAAAACCAACTGTTTCGTCTGATGATCTCTTCTCCAGGAACTGTCTTCTACTTCTTGTGATGTGCATTCTGAACCATCATCATCTGCTCCACTTCCTTGCTTGCTTTGCTGTGGTCTGGACGCTCACCCTGCCTGGAGTCTCCGGAAAGAGGTCTTGATAGGATCCTCTGTGTTTTTCGCCGTCATCCGCCTCCTCTATCTCTGTAGCATTGAACTGGAAGGATGGGTAAAGAGTAGCCATGTTAAGGGGGCCAGGGAATATGAACAGCAGATGGAAGCCTCAAGTGCCTTCTTCAGGGTCTGCATTCCCAGAAACTATTGTACAATGGATGTGCAATAAATAATTATTGAAGGATGAAATGAATGAGGAGAAAATCCCTAGTGTCTCCATGAGGGATAAGCGTATCTTACACACAATATCATCTAACAAAATACCAACTAAATCAGTGAACGAACTTCAAGGAGGTTCTGGTACAGGGCGGCAGGAGTCACCAGTGGAAAAGGGGTGTAGGAGTCAACACTAAAGAAGACTGTGGACAGCTTAGCTTGAGAAGAGTGATTGATCCTCAGAGGAACAGTCATCTTGTGGAAAATGTAGCAATCCCTTCCCTGAAAGTTAACATGGGAAAACGGACGCCTGTTGCTCAACCTATGGGTCAATAGTGACATTAATGTGTGCTTATTTTATAATATGCAGCATGCTACTGAACAGTGGGGCCGGAAGCATGGAAATACAATCAATATAATTAGCATACGGTTGTACTATTTGCATAGAAGAGATAATTTAAAGTGACCCAGGCAAAGCATTCTTCTGCATGAAGGAAAAACACAGAAGCTATAAAGTCAGAGTCCTGTGCAAGTCAGCCCTGAGTTCCCCAAATCACTCACTCCACATTTTCTTCAAATAGTGATTTCTAAATAGAAGCTAATAAATTTAAATTATGGTTCACCTTGCCATTTGAAGGTACCCAGTAGAGAAACCCAACAGCTATCATTCTTCACTATCACTGGGAGTGCAGGATATGGCTTACAGATAATATAAGATGATCTATTATCAGGATGAGGGGAGTCTGAGGGATCTTGAAGTACTCATCTTCAAGCCCAGAGAGTCCTTTTCCAAGAGCGTGTCTGCCCTCAGCCGGATCAGGCTGGATGTAAGCCATCACACTCTAATTTATGCTGATCTCCCTCTCTGTCTGCCTCTCCTTAAATGTCTTTCTAACCAGCAGCAGTTAGAGTTGACTTTGGTTAACTTTATACAGTATGTTTTTGTTACAGTGTTTATTCTTTCTGGGTTCATGGAAAAAAGGGAAAACAACGCAAAGTCTCTTCCAGATTCTTCTGAGAATCTCATAGAACAGAGCCAGCAGGGTCCTGCTGTGAGTTTGGCGTTCTCCTTTCTCCTCAGACAGGATTTCTCACTTCACCCTGGGCTGACTTTCTCTCACAGACTACTCTCTTCATGGGACAGAACTGCTGCTGTTCCCCAGGCCTGCCCTGATCCCTGACCTTTGTCCATTTGAAGTTTCTGACCGAAATGTGTTCAACACCTCCTTTAAGATGCCCTGGTATCCTTCAGACACTGTTGTTGCTTCCATGGGGAAGTTTTAGAATGAGGTCTCTCTTCTTTTCCTAGGGGGCTGTTCATCTTTAAAAGTTTAGTTCTCCACTTTGGGGAGGATTTGATCTATATGATGCTCTGCAGAAGGTCAGGTGAAAAGCCATGGGCTTGGAGAGACTAGGCATAGACTGTATTTAAAAAAATAAAAATTTTGGAAGTTTCAAGAAGTGAAACTTGATCATTGTTTGGAGAGGTAACTATGTTTAATTTTATTTAAATGTTACACAGAGTATACTGTGTTACCCAGAGTTGCACTGTGTATTGAGACATCATGCTATCCCATAATGCCAATAATGTTTGTTTTTAATGTAGCAGTTAAAATTGATGTAATTCAAATTTAAAATGAGGACAAATATGGAATATTGTTTCTTAGAGTTTGAACAGTGCCCAGAACAAACCAGTATTTTTAGTGGGAACATTGTCCTGACTAGTGTGTCCCCTTAATTACTACTAGCTAGACTAGTTAGCGTTAAACTTTTGATTTCAGTTTTAGGAACTCAGATCTCATCCTAAAATTATCCATTTCATCTACGCTTTGAAATGCATTGACAGGAAGTTGAATGTAGCTTCTCTCACATATTGTAGCTGTATTTCTGTCATGGGCTGATACATACCCAAGTCACTTTTAAAGTTTTTTTGGTTGATCTTGCTAACAAGTTCACAACTTTGTCCTCTCAAAGAGCCAGCTCTCAATTCACTGAGCAGCTCCACGGCTTCCTGGTGTCCTGTTCTTTCTGCTCTCTCTCCAGCTTCTGCCACTCAGCGTCACGGTTAACATTCAGCTCCAGATGCACAATGTCTCCACCCCATCCCAGCTCTGCTTTCACCTGGTCTAGGTGGCTCTTGGAGACCAGCAGTGCAGAAGAGCTGCGGATGTGTGTGTAGGCGATTGTGCCCCTGAGAGCCGTGGCTGTGGGGTGGCATCCTGCTAGTTGCTATGGAGGACTTGTGCACACACTCACAGCTTACACTTGTGTGGGGGTGAACGAGACCGGGGTATTGAAAAGTGGCCGTTCCTTGCAGCAAACCTCAAGACCTCGTCAAGCAGGTTAGGGCCCAGGACACGCCCTTCTTTTCTTTTGTTTCAGTGTAACAGTCCTTTTTGTTTTTAATTGAAACAGCAAAGTTAAGTGGGTGAGCTGAGACAACCATCCAGGGAAAGGAAGGTGGAGTCTATTAGTTGAAGACACCAGATGTCTCCATGTCAAGCCAGCATGCAACCTCCATCAAACCAAAAGGAGAGCCTGTCAGAGGGAGGAGGCTCACCGTGAGGGTAGGCAAGGCCAGCCAACTTTCAGCAAAGGCCAGCTTTCAAAGTTTTCACAATTATATGGGAAAGGGGGATAGCATTCAGAGTTACAGGTGATCACCAGCTGACAATGTCCTCCTGGCCCACTAGGGTTCATGGAAACATTTGTTCCTTGGCTTGTGGGGGACAGAGTGATGTGGGGGACCGAGTGATGTGGGGATTAGTGAATGGCTTTTTTTTTTCCCCTCTGCTTTTTGGAGGCAGACTGGAGACGGTTGAGGGTGCCTTCCTTCCTCTCCACAGAATCCCCGGAGACCTCAGTGCATCCACGCCTCACACCTGCTCCTGCTGCTCCTGTGTTTCTCAGCTTCCCTAGTGAGAATCCCAGGAGCTTTGATGGACTCCAGGGCAACACACCGGCTCCAGCACCAGCCCCAGCCCCAGATTCCCTCTTCCCAGGAGGCTGCCTGCACTTGCTCTGTACTCGCCTCTCTAAGGCTGCTCCCCAATATGTCTATCAGTCCAGGGCCCCTTTTTCTATCTGCTCTGACATGAATGGACATGAAAGGCAAGCGTGGTCAAACCATTTCCTTGTTTGTGATCCCCGAGAAGTTCCCCACCACGTGAACTCCAAGTGCAGGCTTTTCGTGGCCCCTCCCTCTCATCCCTCACTGTCTGTCCTTCTGCTGAGACCCCTCGCACAATCTCTTCACTTCCTGCAGGCTCAGGGCGTGGCACTTTGTTCAAAAGACATTTCCCCTTTCAGTTTTCATCCCCCAGACTCATGTTCTTTAAAAGTATTGGTGTGTTTATTTTTATGTGTATGTATGTTCACATGCATTCAGTGCCCGCCAGAGCCTCGGGCGGTCGAGTCATGAGGGGTTGTGAGCCACCTGGTGTGGGTGCTGGGAACCCAACTCTAGTCCTCTGAAGAACTTAACTGCCGAGCCGTCGCGCAGGTCCCAACCTGGCTCATCTTCACTGTGTCTTCCGGTCTCTGTTTGCAGGCCACCTCCTCCAGGAAGTTCTCCCTGATCATCACTTGTTCCCTCACCTCGATTGCAGGTTATCAGGCGCCTTCCTCAGTGGCTTTTTCTTCAGGTCATCATCCACTAAGTTGGTGATACTTGATTTTCAGTGAGTGTGCTCGACTCCTTGAAGGTGGGACTATGTCTTCTTGGTCAGTGTTTCCCAAGCTCAGCTCGGGCCACACACACACAGCCACAGCACACTTTGTTTTTTTTTTCAAGGAAGGTGGTCACCAGGTTGGTTGGGACCAGATTTTGATCTTATAAACCTCCACTTAATTGTTATCAAAAGAACTTGTTTCCCACAAAGTCAGTACGCATATATAATCAATGTGAAGTTTAGCAATGTTAATTTTGGCTCTTTGGCTATATTGAAAATTTCTCTACAAGGAAGGACAGTGTTTTTTTCCCCTTCGAGACAGGGTTTCTCTGTGTAATTTTGGTGCCTGTCCTGGATCTTGCTCTGTAGACCAGGCTGGCCTCAAACTCACAGAGATCTGCCTGGCTCTGCTTCCCAGTGCTGGGATTAAAGGCATGCGCCACCACTGCCCAGCTGAAGGACAGTTTTTTTTTTTTTTTTTTTTTTAAAGCTTTTTGGTTATTGATTTCCTTTCCCTTAAAAAAATTTCAAGTACTATATATTGAAAATTTGCTGTGTTTGGAGATGTCCTGTGTTTGGAGTGTCCCTGGGAAGGCTTCCCATTTCCTCCAGTGTGTGGCTGTACACAATGCTTCTCGCCATTTGGAATTACTGCCCTGGATGGGAAGTTATTTATTCCACAGTTACTCAGCATTCCCTTCCCTGTGGTCCATTGACTCTAGTTCGGGACTACAGAGAAAGTCTGATTCAGAGACAATGGTGGCACCACTAAGACAGCTTCGTTTCTTTTAACCAGTGAGCTAGCCTCTAGCTAGTTTTTAGACCTTTTATTCTGGGTTTTCTCCTTCATGATGGGGTGATGGGATAACTTTAAAATGCTTTTATTAACATACAAAAATTTTATATAATAGTGATTTTCACACATGTATTTAATGTTTTTTTCAATTCTATTCCCATGACCCTCTTTGGTCCCCCTCCTGATTTGTGTGTTGCTGGAGGGCTTCTCTCCAGGTTCCACCAAACCTCACAGTCCCACAATCCACGTATAAAATAATCACTCAGACACTTATATTACTTATAAACTGTATGGCCGTGGTAGGCTTCTTGCTAACTGTTCTTATATCTTAAATTAACCCAGTTCTATAAATCTATACCTTGCCATGTGGCTGGTGGCTTACTGGCATCTTTACATGCTGCTTGTCCTGGCGGTGGCTGCAGTGTCTCTCCCCCCTTCTTCCTGTTTCCCCAATTCTCCTCTCTCCTTGTCCTGCCTATACTTCCTGTCTGGTCACTGGCCATCAGTGTTTTATTTATATAGAGCGATATCCACAGCATTCGTGGATCCCCTTCTTTTCCCAACTGGTTCTCTCATGTCACGTCTTTCTCCTGTGGTTGGGTTTCTTTAGGGTTCTTACCGGAGCAGGGTGAAGGCTGGTATTACCAGTGGCCACACCGCTGGAGAAATGGTGAGTGTCTTGGCATTTGCATTTGTAAAAAAATAGTTTTTGGAATTCAAGAAACAGATGCCATTATTCTTCAAATGTTGCGCTGTTCCGAGTGGAGGGCAGGGGATGGGTGGAGTGGTACAGCCTTTACATCAGCCTCTGCTACTCAGCCCAGTACTAGGACTGTCCACCAGAAGGGGCCTCAGAGACGTCCCTGTCCCTCTCCTCATTGCATGGATGCTAAAGCCAGGATCCAGAAAGATAAAGTGTCTTTAAGAGTCTACACAGTTAGTTTACTCCCCTGATCTTTGTGTGTTTCTCGTTGGGATTGGAAAAGAGATGTGGGAGAACTGGAGAGCTCACCCAAAGATGAAAGTGAGGCAGTTGCTCTCCTAATTAAAGGAGAATCTAAAATACTTCCTCAAAGCTTTTTCCAAGTCGCAGTTTATATAATTAACGCCATCGCTTTCTCTCCTTTTCCTCCAAACAGAGGGATTTGCTGCTCTGACCCACAGCTCTGTGTGCTGTGGACAGTCTCTGAGTCTAAGGCTTATTGGGTAATGATTTGTATTTGCAAGGGAATGCTTGGTGGTGTGGGCTGGGTTAGTTCAGCTAGAGAAACTTGATAATGAAGCCAAGGTTGAGGGGTTTCGTCCCTGGGAGCACCTTAGCTTTCCGCGATCCTCAGCTGCGTTATCCCTGTTCTCTACAGCCTCATCCCCGTTAGTCACCTCACAGGTGTGGGCTTTGAGAGCTGTGTGTGTGTGTGTGTGTGTGTGTGTGTGTGTGTGTGTGAGAGAGAGAGAGAGAGAGAGAGAGAGAGAGAGAGAGAGAGGATTATTACCTCCAGATGCTCACCTACAACATAGAGCTGTGTGTGTGTGTGTGTGTGTGTGTGCGCGTGTGTGTGTGTGTGTGTGTGTGTGTGTGTGTGTGTGTGTGTGTGTGAGAGAGAGAGAGAGAGAGAGAGAGAGAGAGAGAGAGAGAGGATCATTACCTCCAGATGCTCACCTACAACATAGAGCTGCGTGTGTAAGAAACAGCAGAACTACTGACTATTGTTATAGCAACAGAGGCCCTGCCTCCTAACACCAGCCCCTCAGGAGGATTTCAGCGCCAGTTTGGAGGGAGGTTCCCATTCAGTCCTTCACACTGACTAATGGGCTGCACACCCAGAGCCTGCCTAGAATTTGAACTTGAGTTTGACTCTTAATATCCACAGTTGAGACACTCTGATTATTATTGGTCTGAATGCTTGATTAGGGACTGGCTGTCTCTGAGTTTCTGAGTTTCAATTCATGTACTAATCTTCTTGCTCTTATTTTATTGTTAGTAGACTGACCAGCGTGATAATCTATTGCTTATGGGTATGAACTCCAAGGGAATGCTACCACAATTGTATTAACTGTAACCTGGAGCTGATGACCAGACATTTTCATGCTTTTTCTTTCACATTTGGCAAATGGAATACTGGTTTTCTTGGGCATGATCAAATTACCAGCATTAGAAGGTTCAGAACAACATGTTGTCAGATATCATTGCTGGATGAGCTAAAAAACGGACCAGTAGTTACATGCTAGCCGTTGGGTCTTTGTCGCAGGAAGTGTCACTCCCAAATTGCCAGTCTGCATGCTCATACAGACAGGACAGAGAGCTGGTGGGCACCACTTGCTTCTGGAAGGCGTGTGTAGAGAAAGCACGTATTACAAATAAACAATACCCCAAACCAAGAGTGAGCCTCTGAGAAAGTCTGAAGTTTTCTCCCTCAGACCTTTTCCCCTCTTATTGTGCCAGGGACTTCTGGGTCCCAGAGGCCACTGTGACGTGCCCTTCTCTGGAGAGGAGGTGTATGGGTGTATTGCATCCCTCCTGTGGCCAGCCTGTTCCCATTCTTGTTACTAGGTGCCATTAGCAGAATCCCCAGGGAAGAACCTTTCCTTCGGGTGAGGTGTGATGCCCTTGTGAGCCACAGGTTGATGAAGAACGGAATTATTTATGTATTTTTCATTAGGTGGATAGTCCTTTGTTAATGGGACACAAGCCAGACCAAAGCTTTTTCTTTGTTTTGCTGGGAGAGTGAGAGCTACCTAGAATATTTTTCCCATCTAGAAGGAAAAAACAAAACAACATTCTTACTAGAAAGGGGTGCCATGAAAACAGTGAAGCTTCCCGTTCACTAGAACAACCCAAGCTGCCTGAGGGTGGCCGATGACTTCATAGTTTTCTTTCCGTAAGAAATGACCTTCAGAGCAGGCCTCTGGCTCTGTCACAAACCCCACAGACAGCCCCCCCCCACCCCAACCCTCCTCCAGCAGGACTGGGTGGAGGAAGCTGCTTTCAGTCTCACTCTGACTTCTGTCCTGAAGAGTGATTACCTTCTTGAGCCAGCTTGGGGGTTTGGCTTAGGTTTTGATGTCTGAGGTCAGTGTGACCACACATGGGGAAAGTACTGAGGTCTGGACGTAGAAGGTCCATAGAGACTTCCTGATGCTGTGCTCCATCCGGCCTTCACCTCACCTTCTGTTTGGGGAAAAAATTGGAGGTCAGTCTCTGTGACAGCAACAGACTCCTCCCTTGTCCAAGGGATCGATCCTACAATGACATATATCTTGTTTGTTATGATGACCAAATAAAGGCAGCTTGGGGACAGTCACACCCTGGTTACATCCTCTCCTTTGTCAAAGTCCCCTGAAAATGGTGAGTTATACAGCAAAGGTCCCTTGCATCTCCCAGGGGCTTTTTTGGGGGACTTTTTTTGATTGCTCCCCAAACTACATAAATTTGGAACTAATCTAAGTCACACTGACTTCTTGGTTTAGACCCAGGGCCTGTATCAACAGGCACAGCATCTCCTTTGGGATAAATTATTGAAGGCACGTCATTTGCATGCAATTAGTACAGCACACATTATTTAGAAAATAATGGTGTTGCCTTCTGTTTGGGTTGGGTGCTTATAGGCCCATAATAAGTTGTTTACTCACAAGACCATACGTTTTATTTAGTGCTTTTCTCACCCTCCCTATTTAATGGAGAACAAGTTTTGGGGTAATTTTTGGGAAGAAAGAAAATAGTAGTTATTGGATGCCAGGTACATGTTGAACATGGTGCTAAGTACTTTGTAGAAGTATTTTTTTCTTAAAAGGAAAACTGTAAGATAAATTTTTAAATCTTTTTTTTTTTTTTATTGATTTTTAACAATGGAGGAACCAAGACCTAGGATCCCAGGGTTAACATGTTTCTCTGAGCTGGGAGAAACCAGCTGGATTCTAGCAAGCTTGCTAGAGTGTGGTACCAGTGACCCGGGAGTTGAACTGGGGATAGAATTTTAGGGAGTCACACCACTGGACAGGGCACTACTGTGCTGCAGGCAGGCGTGTGTGTGTGTGTGTGTGTGTGTGTGTGTGTGTGTGTGTGTGTGTGTGTGTGTGCACAGTCAAGTGCCTTCTCACTCAGGCTTTCAAACCGCTCCTTTTGTATGAGTTGCCTCAGGCACTGGGCAGCTAGGGATCTTATTTTAACGGAATTAAACTCTTTAATGGATTTTCCTCCCCATGCCCTGAGAATATTTCTTGTTTGAGAGATGGCTTCCTTTTCAAGAAGTTCTGTTTGTCTCAACAAAAGACCAGGAGCAAATGTATTTGTAGTAATAAGGGGGGGGGGAGGGCAGAGCAAAGCAATTAGCTGCTGCCTTCTCCCCCCCCTCCTCCCCTTTCTCTTCCTCTTCCTCCTTCTCTTCCTGTATTTTCAGAGTCAGGCATACTTTATAAGCATTCTTCTTGGGACAGTCCAGATGGCTCAGCCATTAAGAGCACTAATTGCTGTGGTGATATTGTGTTCCCCAAAATATTGTGCACCCTAATAAACTTATCTGAGAACAGAACAGCCACTAGATATAGAGGCCAGAAAATGGTGGCACACACACCTTTAATCCTAGCTTCCCGAAGGCAGAGATCCGTCTAGATCTCTGTGAGTTCAAAGCCACACTGGGAACAGCCAGGCATGGTGACATGCGCCTTTAATCCCAGGAAGTGATGGCAGGAAGCAGAAAGGTATATAAGGCATGAAGACCAGGAACTAGAGCCTTGTTAAACTCTTAGGCTTTTGAGCATCAGTTCAGCTGAGATCCATTCAGATGAGGACTCAGAGGCTTCCAGTCTGAGGAAACAGGATCAGCTGAAGAATTGGCAAGGTGAGTTAGCTGTGGCTGGTTCTGTTTCTCTGATCTTTCATCATTCACCCTAATACCTGGCTTCAGGTTTGTTTTTATTAATAAGACCTTTGTGGTGGTATTGTGTTCCCCAAAATATTGTACACCCTAATAAACTTATCTGGGGTTAGAGACAGAACAGCCACTAGATACAAAGGCTAGAAAATGGTGGCACTCACACCTTTAATCCTAGCACTCCAGATGTAGAAATCCCTCTGGATCTCTGTGAGTTCAAGGCCACATTGGAAACGGCCAGGCATGGTGATACATGCCTTTTAATACCAGAAAGTGAGCCTTTAATCCCAGGGAGTGGTGGTAGAAAGCAGAAAGGTATATAAGTTGTGAGGACCAGAAACTAGAAAGAAGCCTTTGGCTGGTTAAGCTTTTAGCTGGTTAAGCTTCAGGCTTTCGAGCAGCACAGTTCAGCTGAGAGCCATTGGGATGAGGACACAGAAGCTTCCAGTCTAAGGAAACAAGACCAGCTGAGAAGTTGGCCAGGTGAGGTTAGCTGTGGCTTGTTCTGTCTCTCTGACCATCATCCAGCATTTCACCCCAATAACTGGCCTCAGGTTTGATTTTATTAATAAGACCTTCTAAGATTCCTGCTACAGACCTTCTAACAATTTGTGCTACAAACTGTTCCTTCTGGAAGACCTGGGTTTGATTTCCAGCACCCACGTGGCAGCTCACAACCTCAGTAACTCCAGTTCCAGGGAATCCATTACCCTCTTCTGCCAGTGTGGACACTGGGCAGTCATGTGGCACACAGACATATGGGAAGGTAAAACATCCATACACAGTAAGAAACGGTTTAAAAAAAAATTCTTCATTCTGTCTTGATGCAAACTTAGAATTTTACATGAAATGACCATCCTAGGAAAAGCCAGCAGAAACAGCATCCATGAGTACTGCTAACGCGTGGGTAAGTGGACAGATTCTGCCCGTTAGACGTTTCTCCTTCTGAAGGGCCGGGGGAGTGGGGCCTTCCCCATTCCTCTTTCATTCCATGGGGCTTGAATATTAACACTGCAGGTGAAATACATGTTTCAGACTTGCAAATTTTTGTCACGAAATCAAAGGGAATAGAGAATTGTAAGAGCAGAGGGGGAGTGTGTGGGAGATAAGAGGACTCTTAGTGTCAGTAAGATGGAAATCAAGACGGTAATGAGGAATGCTGGGGTAAATAATTTCCATTTTATCCCCAGTAAGAATATTCCCTCCCTCACCTTTCAAATTCCCTGCTCACCTCCTCTGCATCCCAAACAAATGATTATCGACTCTCCGCTCCTGAAATGACCCTGAAGTGGGTGTAGTTATGGAATTCTGAAGTGCTTCTCTCTGGGGCCCTCTTCCCTAAGCTGGTAGACTGTCGGCATTAACAGGGATCTGGTTTTAGACATGTTTTGCAAAGCCCTATTTGTTTGTATCATTTGAATTTGTGAGCGTAGCAACACCTCCCCAAGTATATTAGGTATTCTCATCTTGGGGATTCACAGTGAACTCTGGAATTTCTGCAGAAAAACAGGAGGGCCCGTATAACATGTCCAGTGAAAGCTAGCAGAAATGCAAAACGAAGTGGACAGCTGCAGAAGCTCCTCCTCCAGCTTACAGTGACACCGATTTCTTTCTGTCTCCCTCCATCAGTACAGATGCTGACACACTCTCTGGCCCAAAGGACAGAGACAATCTTGAAAAAAAAAATTTTTTTTTTTGACAACACTGTATCTGGCATGAGTTTAGCCTGCCAGTCTGTGGGAAGGCTCAAACAAAAGCACTAAGTGAGCCAAACCTCGAGGAGACAAAGAAACATAGCTCTTCTCTTACCCTGGATCACCAGTGCCTGGTGGGGGTGGGGTGTTTCGGGACTGGCACGGTACTCATCCTTTAGCTGCTTTGGTGCGAGAGCCAGTGACTTAACCTCTTATCACTCATTTCTTTTTCTTTTATGTGTGTAGGAAGCACCCCATGTTAAGGTAACACCAGCCCACGGAACCAGCCCTTCCTGGGATGGGCATCAAAGTGGGGCTGCCTTCCTGCCCTTGGTGAGGAGTGATGCTCAGTACAGGATGCTGGCTGGCGTGCAGCACTTCATCCTGTCTCCTGCTCCCCTCTGCAGGACTGAGAAACCTGCCTTGCCTCCTCTGCACCCTCACAGAGGAACAAGGAACTCACCAGTGCTCAGTGCTTTCCAGGGGGAAAGTGTCTTTCATTCATTCATACCTTTCAACATCTGAACCCAGAGGTCTGCGAACTGGATTAACTCTTAAGGGAGGAGACAGTAGCCAACCTCCACCTAGAGAGGGATCCCACTCTTTTCTTAAACACTGGGAACTAGGATAGTGGCAGCTGGGGACCTCTGAGCCATCCCCTCAGCTCCATACTCTAAATTTTAAACTGGGAGTAGGCCAGTTAGTTGACAGCCTGAAGGGTGGAGACATGTCAGGAGTTACAGGACCTCCTCTTTGGGAGGTTTAAGGGAGCACTTTCATGGGGGACACATGTGAGGCTTGCTCTTGTCACCAAATCACCCAACACAACAGGCCATGTCTGAAATGATTGCGATGCAAATACTTCAAATACCAGGATACTTAAAAATTACACAATCTCGCCGGGCGGTGGTGGCGCACGCCTTTAATCCCAGCACTTGGGAGGCAGAGCCAGGCGGATCTCTGTGAGTTCGAGGCCAGCCTGGGCTACCAAGGGAGCTCCAGGAAAGGCGCAAAACTACGCAGAGAAACCCTGTCTCGAAAAACCAAAAAAAAAAAAAAAAAAAAAAAAAAAAAAAAAAAAAAAAATTACACAATCTCTTAGGCAGCCGTAGCCCCCCACTCTAACTTTTTCTTATACAGCCCTTCAGAAGCTTTTCTTATAGGAAGTTAAGGTAAGCCTGCCTGCTGGAGTCAAGGTGACTCACTGGTGACCTGGGTGGAAATCCATTTTGTAATATGCTAAACATATTATTTCCTCAAAGTGATCAGCATATTGGGATGATTTGTGTTTGAAACCAAGGTTGTCTTTTTAATAATGTCGTAGGTAGAAGGAATTGCATGTTCAAATGTCTTCGGTGACGGGGGGAGTATGGCTGAACTCAGCTGAACTCTGACAGTCTTAGAGGAAAAAGAATGTCAGATACGTGTACATGCCCATTGGCAGGTTCTATGTTGTCTGCTTACTATATAGGTTTATAAACACAGGTCCATTTCCCCCAGGTGCTGTCTCTGCACACAGCGGCTCCCATTTCTCCTGTCCTCAAAAGGCAAGCATGCAAGCAATGTATTCCTGTGGTAAGACCTCCCAAATCTTTCCACGTTAACCCTGGAGCGCTTACCTGGGGGCCAGATGTGCGTTCCAGCCCCTGGGGGAGGAGTGACTTTGTGCTTGGAGCCTGCCTCCTTTCCTTTAGATGGGAGAGGGGAATATCAACGCTTCCTCACAAAAGCACCTCCACATTTGAATATATAAATGATAGACTTCTCTATCCCTTTTACGTATTTCGGTGACAGGTAGATTCAAAAAAACATCTCCCCTTAAAACTGAGATGTTGATATAAATATCTGACGGGGAATTCTAATCACAGTATACATTGAACAGGCGCACTGATCCTGTATACCTGGAAAAGATTTTTCAAACAGACTTTGTCAGCTCGGCGAAGGCATTCCTTGTCAAACAAAAGCATGCCTAAAGACACATTTCAAAAGCAGGCGATGCGGCGCTTGCTTTCCTGCAGAAAATCGAAAAGGAACTCAGAGGCCAAGAACAAACAGAATAGAGAACCAACGAATAACAGAGCACAGTTCTGAGGAACACTTTCAGGGAACCAAATATGTTTTCAAAAGACCACATCAATAATTAAACATTAGCAAGTCAAATTCCATTTTTCATTTGTTGCGATTGTCTAAAATGCGTAATGAAGAAATGAAATGATTGATTTGGCCTCAGCAAAAAGGCACAAACTAACACTCTTAATCTAGAGGGCAGGTAGAGCCAGGGTAGTAGAGGGAAAGAAATCTTGTTTTATTTTTTCAAGGAATGCTTGTACAAATTGACTTATCTCCAGTTATGTCTTAATGCAAGCATTTCAATCAATGGTCGCTGAATTACAAGTTCATCTCATTCTTTTAAAAAGGAAGCTCCTATTTCTTCACTCAAATTTATGTTAGTCTCACTGACTGACATTGTACAGTATGCTAGGCACAAGTTACCACTATCCCAATATCCACGTGGTTTCTTACAGCTGGAACATTGTCCCCCTACCCCGACAGAAAATAGTTGCAACTTAGATTAGAATTGAGTCTAGACATTGTCAACAGAGTTAATTATGTACAGGAAGAATGAATTTGGTCTGTCATAGACAATTTCTGAACTTCCCACATATAGGAGGGTAGGGCAAGGCATGTTTAAAAATGAGAAGAGACGACTCATGGTCTGGAGAGATGTCTGCAGATGTGTGGGTGACACTAAGGCTTGTGGCGGATGTGTGGGTGACACTAAGGCTTGTGGCGGATGTGTGGGGGACACTAAGGCTGTGAAAAGCAGGGAGCGAGCTTCAGTTTGTCCACCTGTGGGCGCTGGCAACCACCACTCTCTTCTGTGTTCAAAGGGCTGTAAATCCACGGACTGGACTGGAATGAAGATGAGCAGCGGGCTTGCTTTTGACAGCACACCACGTGGGTGCCAACGTAGAGCCCCAGTCCCGCTTCCCTTACTGCTAACTGAAACGCCTCTCTAAGACAGCGAAAAGGAAAAAAGGACGAGAAAGGACTTCGCCTTTGATTTGTTAAGGCCTGTTCTTTGTTACAAAAGGGAAAAGAACAGACCACTGAAGACATTGTTTCTTTCCCATGTATTTTTGGGTAAAATGAGACCTTTTTTGACAGTCCACTTCCACAGGCACCTGCAGACCCACCATTTCCAGGTCCATAATACTGGAGAAGTTAGTTGACTTCTTGGTACCACAACTGTGTGTAGGAAGAGCGCTTATCTAATAAAATAATTGGGAGGATTGCACACACACGTCAAACATGTGCAAGTGCTTGTATCCCTGACTGGCACGTGGCACATGCATGAGTGTGTGTTATCATTCACCACATCCACGCAGACACAAGGCTACCTTTTAACTTGTTTGTTTTTTCCATGGTGTCCTTTGAACTCCAAAGCCTCTCAATATTTATAAAGTCTAATTTATGAATTTCTTATTTGCGGATCCCTCTTCTGTTGTCATACTTACAGACTCCTTGTCCAACCTCAGGGACGTCAAGGTTTTTCTGTTCTCTGAGGATGCTTGCTATACAGCAGAGCCCTTATGTTTAGCCTGTCTCTACGCTGGCAGTCATCCAGTCTTCCGGTGGGTCAATGTGCGGAGAAAAGGCTGTGGTCCCCTCCTGAGGAAGCTGATCATCTGGAGCACACACAGAAGTGATGCAGCACACAGCTCCTCTGGCAGTGAGGGCCCTACCTGGAGCTGCAGCACAGGACAGACAGCTGAGCTGGTGCGAGGGAGGACTCACTTCCAGGCAGATGCCAGTGCCACAGACAAGGCATCCCGGAGGAGAGCTGGGTGGGCGAGGAGGATGAGGCTGGCCTTAGGGACCTTGACTTTGAAGGGGTCCATGAGCTAGCCGGCTGAAGCTCTCCAGACCACTTCCTTTATTTATGTAGCTCTCTAGTTTAGGAAAATGGGTTGGGCTGAAGATAGGTGACTGAGGTATCTCCATGTAATCCTTGTGAGCATGGGCTTGGGTTTGTTGGAACACAATGAAATCATTTTCCTATGGCTGGTGGAACGTGTCTGAATTCCTCATTAAATGTACAGAGGCACTCTCTGGAAGCCAATTAGCCTTCAGCTTGATAACTCATCATGTATTAATGCATGAGAGTTTAATTGCTTCTCATCTCAAACGGCTCTTCTCTGTGGTAATTTTATTCTTTCGGAAGTAGGTAAGTGACTGGTTTGTTGTAACAAACCTCAGATTTCTTAGCAGCTAACGGCAATAAAAGTCTCATTGTCATATATGTTGCCGTCCCACCCAGGCTCCTGGCTGGCAGGAAGAGACTTCCACGTGGTGATTCAAGCACCCATTTCTTTCCACCATTTGTTCTAGGGTCTTCTAAAACCCCAGGAGGTTTTCATGATAGGGCATCCCTCTTAGCCCTTGTGGCCTGGGAATGGCCTTGGTCCACAGTGCCTGCATTTAGAACGAGGGAAGCTGTTTCTGAGGGACAGCTCCAACCAGAAGAGTTGTTGTAGGCTTGGATGGACTGTGGTTAGCCTTCTCTATCATAGTAGGTATGCGGATAGAATTCTCTAACATGGTGTCTGGAGTAGTTTAAAAATTGCATTACAAACATGTATAATCATTGACTAATTTGATCTTTTTGAGCCCATTATATATGCTTAGCACCATTATGAGCATAATAGGAACAGAATTAAAGTGTAGATTGATTGATCAAAAAGTATTTATTAGGAACTTACCATCATAGCACTTCATGAATTGTAGGCTTTATTTTATTTTGAGATAGGGCTCATGTAGCCAAGTCTGGCCACAAATTGCTATGTAGCCAGTGATGACCTTGACTTTCTGATCCTTCTGTCTATGTCTTCTGAGTGCTGGGATTATAGGTGTACACCACCATGGCCGGTTTTGTGTGATGCTGGGGATGTCAAACCCAGGGCTTCCCACAAGCATCCTACCCACTGAGTTACAACCCCAGCCCCATTCAAATGGTGACCTTTATTCCCCTTGAGGATCTGAAGTGATTAGCTAGAGAGAATATTGATTTTAGTAATCAGAAAGACTGCACAAATGCTCTGGAGACTAAGTCCTGAAGGATGAGAATACTCAGGGCAGGCAGCCCTGAAGCAGGACCAGGCTTACAGAATGGGAATTTGATGGATGACGTGGAGAGGAAAGAATGACCCCAAAGAGGAGCATTGGAGAGGTGATGATGTAGAGGTGCCATGAATGTCTGAGGATGGTGTGGGACATGTGTGGGACCATCTCACTAAAGTTGTTTTACTTGTTCCTGAAGCATAAAAAGTAGTTCCAGAGACTTGCCCTGGGTTTGGATTTATGGGGAGGGGCCTTGTGGGGTAGGGGTGGGTGGACTGTAGACCGAGAAAACAGTCATATTTTTAAACCAAGCCTCTAAATTGTTATTCACCGGGGCAGGTACTCTAAATCGCAGGCTTTACTTCGTGTTTTATTGTTCCTCACATTGCCACTCGGTGTAACTTGCTCACTCTCTGTAGTGGGCTCTAGGGTGAGCAGTAGCGGGGATTTATTTACTCAGTGATGGCTAATGATTCTCCTGAGTCGAGCAGGGTAAGATAGCTCGTGGAAAATAAGGCTATCTTGGCTGAATGGGGTCATCTTATAAAGGGTTTTGACAGTCAGATGGCGGAGCTCAGACTTGATGCAGCAGGGACCAGGGAGCTATTCAAAGTTTCCAAATAGGTGGGCAACTTTTCGAGTGTGTTAGTTAATGAAGATTCATCTTCCGTCAATATGCAGGGTGTCCAAAGGTGAGGGAGCCTGATGGGATGGAGTTCTGGATGACTTTTTTTTTTTTTTTAAATCGGAGGGGTGGGGCTGGAGAGATGGCTCATTGACTAAAGTACCTATGATGTAAGATGTAAGAGGACCTCAGTTTGGATCCCCAGAACTCATATAAAAGCCTAGGGCAGCACGTGCATCTGTGATCCTCTTGCTGAGGGGTTGGAGGAGGTGCAGACAGGTGAATCCCTGGGGCTCATTGGTTATCCAGCCTGGCCTGACTGATGAGTTCCTGATTCAGTGAGAAAATGAGCTAGAGGGTGATTAAGGAAGACATCCAACATACATTTCTGGGCTCCATGTGTGCTCACATGTGCACCCGCACACATATACAGCGCGCACGCACGCACACGCACACGCACACACACACGCACACACACACACCAGAAGTGTAGGGATGAGGGCAGGTAGAGGGGAGATGGTAAGGTTTGCTCATGTGACAATGGTTGATATCTGAATAAGGAGGTAAAGCTGGGCATGAGCCTGGGACTGGATGTTTGAATGCCCTGCCAAGAGAGGGCATTAGGGGGCGGTAGACCACGGGGAGGAGAGACTGGTTGCAGAAGGACCAGGCGCTGTCAGTAGGGCCCACGAAGAGTACTTCCTTTCCCCTCTGTCAAGGGAACGCATTTACAGCTCAGTCCAGCCACTTGAACCTCCCGGCGTGAAGGCCATGCTCAGTCTCCTCAGGTGCGCGGCAGCCCTCTCATCAGAGGATAAAGGATCACAAGCCAAGACGGAAGGCCTTCGAATAGTCTCTAATTTTTATTGACAGCCTTGCAAAGTTCTAGATGCACTTAGCACCTCCAAAGAAGTGCTAAATGATTTAACATTTTGGGGACAAATTTGTTCCATTAGTCTCTAGTGCCAAATTCACCAAAAATATCTCATTAGCTGTGCATTGTGATTTCACTAGGGTGCCCTGCTCTTGGCTGGATTCCAAAGAACACATTTGTATAAAAATGTTCCCATTATGGAGTGTGAGAGCTATTAATGGAACGCCATATGCAACCCAGCCTCTCCTCTGCCTCTGCCCGCCTGGCAACCCGAAGCTTGTGTTTTCCATCCATTTTTGCCAAGTGACCCGCTTTGCAGGGGTTAAACTTTACCTAATAGGCGGAGGCCTGGGATGCTGCAGCAATCCATCTTTCATCTGGGTTTAGGGCTCTGAGTCGTCCCCTTCCGCTGTGCCCACCGCCAAACCTGACCCTTTATTCCATCCCAGCACGGGGAAAGAAAGGGAGGAGTCAAGACCCAGCGTGGGCACCAAGCCCAGACCTACAGCTGTGACTGACTGACCGACATTGCTGTTGCTAGTCATTAAAAGGGGGGGGGGCAGGTGGTTTGCAATGACCGGCAGGTTTGACAGGCTTTGGCCTTTTGCTATATTAAAACTCATCAGTTCCTACCCCTCACCCCTATCCCCACTTTTTTTTTTTTTTTTAAATCATGTACAAAAATTCAAGAGTGATGTTTCCACACTTGTCTTTCACTAAAATTCTTGGCTATCAAAACATCTCTGGTTCTTTTTTTCATTTTCATTTTTATTTTATTTTTTTTTTTGGTTTTTCGAGACAAGGTTTCTCTGTGTAGCTTTGCACCTTTCCTGGAACTCACTTGGTAGTCCAGGCTGGCCTCGAACTCACAGAGATCCGCCTGGCTCTGCCTCCCGAGTGCTGGGATTAAAGGCGTGCACCACCACCGCCCGGCCATTTTCATTTTTTAAAATAATATCTTCTATTTTGTAGGTGTCCAAGAAGCTTTAAACTGTCATTAAAAAAATGACACCAGTGAAAAATAAGTGGAAGATGTCTGCTGATCACCAGAAGAAAGCTGTAGAGAATCTTGGTAGTGGAGAGTCGAGGAATCCTCTGCAAGCCAAGGAGTCCACTTCGTGGATAGAAACACTTGGTTGAAAAAGAACAGTTTTCAAGAACCGCGGGCCACACATCCCTGGCATCGTTGATGTTAAAATGGTGCTATTGGACCTGGACCCAGAACGGAAGAGCTGAGACTGGCACCACAGGCTGGCATGCAGGAGAAGGGCGCAGACCTTAGCTCGTTTGAAGGAAAGGTAATTTTGAAAGTAACGCATTAATTTCACACACAATGAATACTTGCACTGTGGGTAATGTTGCAAAAGTGAACAAGAGGTCCCTAAACTCAAAATGTTGTCACGTGACATGGGAAAACAAATACGTTTGTTTGTTTTAATCTAAAAAGGTAAAATTAAAGGTTAATAACCAAGCAAAATGAAAACAGGAGCCGTAGTCAGGACGCTGGGCTCATTGGGATGACAGAGCCCCTTCCTGCTGGAGCTGGAGAGGGGGCAAGGCTTGCCGGCTGTTCATGTCCTGCGTTGGCCCTTCTCTTTGGAGCACACGCTGGATGTGGGAAGCTCTAGAGGCCAGTTTTAGATTGGTTACTTCATTTTCAGGAACGCCACCACTGTAGCCTTTTACACAAACTCATTTCCATTCTGTCTGTGAAACGCCTCGATTTGAAATAAACCCATTTCTTTTTAAGAGCATGAAATTATGTGAAAGTTAATTTGTTTCCCTGGGGTATATACCTCCAACTAATAAATTATCCTGGGTAACACGGGAGATAGTTTAAAAACATAACACAGAATGATGTTAAACTTTATTGGTAGATCAAAGAGCTTGAGATAAAAATTTCTGTGTAGAACTTCCTAATCATATGTCCATAATTTTAAATTAATGATTCTCGATTGAGACACTTTGGGGCGGGTTGAAGCGTTCTGAATTAGATCCAAGTCCTGAAGTTGCTGCTGACATGTAGCTGAGACCGGGAATACTGCTTTATATCCAGCGGGGCATGTATGATCACTCACTTATATGGCATGTTTATTGCTGTTTTTATTTCAAATATTATTCATTGAAAAAGAGAAAACAATTTCCTTAATGGGTTTGTGTAACTACGAGAATGAGGTAGCAGGGCCTGGAAAGATGGACTAGCAGTGAAGAGGACTAGCTGCTCTTTGGAAGGACCCAGGCTCTACGCCCAGTGCCCACATGGCAGTCCACAGCTGTCTGTAACTCCAGTTTCAGGGATCAATGCTCCCTTCCGGCCTCTGTGAGCACCAGGCTTGCAGATGGTGCATGGCCATCCACGCAGGCCAAACACTCCTGCTTGTAAAGAGGACGTCCTTTCGATTCTTCTGGCTTATCTGGTCCCTCTGCTGTGAGAGCGGGTCTCTGCCCTCGAGGACCACCCTGCTACACCGCTACTCCAAATTCCACCCAGAGAAGTGCACAAAATTTTGTCTCTTCTGTTTTTCTATTGAAAATTTATTTATATTGTGTGTGGTGTGTGTGTGTGTGTGTGTGTGTGTGTGTGTGCTTGAGTGCATGTCTGTGCACCACATGTGTACGTGAGCCCATGTACATCAGAAGAGGTGTCAAATAGTCTGGGACTGGAGTTACAGGCAGTTGTGAACTGCCATGTGGGTGCTGGGAACCAAATCAGAGTCCCCCTGCGAGAACAGTAAGCACTCTTAACTGCTGAGCTGTCTTTCCGGTCCCGAAGATTTGTCTCTTTAAAGACCAATCAGAGCAGCCTAAAATTACCAACTACCAGGGCCGAAGCATCAGGAAGGAGAGGTGAAATGGAGCAGAGGTGTTCTTAAGGGAAACATTCTAAAAGATTTAAGCAGAAAGGGATGTCGGCTTATGCGAACTGCAGAGACCATCTATGAGCATTAGAAGAACCACTGTTAAGTGTAATTCCTGTTCTCAAGAGAAACGTTTGAAAATGGATATTGCCGAGGCAAGTGATGAAGACTTGCAATCCCATCTCACGATGCTGCCGCGGGGCTGCAAGCAACAATGCCGGCAGCAGATCAGAGTGGGGGTACACATAGCAACCGCTCCCTATGGGCGGGCCACTGTCCTGCTCCGGGCGATGGTGCTGGCAGCCACTGTAGCCTTTACATGTCGGTGGGAAGGTGGAGAGGTGTGCGGGACAGCTCTGCACGGGAGAGTCTCGGTGTGCTGTCAGACCCTTTCGTCCACGCGTGTACCCGAGGGACAAACTTTGGGTGTGTGCTCTTGCTGTTGCTCTCTCAGATGTGGGAACTTTCGAAGGGTGGACTTTGATATAGACACTTGGATTGTTCATCTTGGTACAGCTGCCAGCCAGAAGTCTTGAAATACATTCCCGGAGCACAGCGTATGTCAGACACTACGCTAACTTCCTGGGCGTCATTTCAATATTCACTTGAGTGTGCATCAACTAGTTCCACAAGGAAGAGAGGCAGTGTTTTGATTCCTAGCAACATATGGGAAGGTGAGTTCTGTGATCTGGCTGGGCAATGCCCCCCACAGCTGTGTGTGTGGAGACGCAGCTTTGGAAAGTGTGTAACCTCTAAGAGGTGGAGACTTGTTGGAGGAAAATGAGTCACTGAGGATGGTCCCTGAGGCCTGAGAGCACAGCCCATTTCCTGTCTCCTCTCTGCATCCTGACTAAAGATCCCTTCCTCACTACAAATTGCATCCCTTCTGAAACCATGAGCTGAAAGAGAGACTTCTTGCCGGCAGTTACCTCCGTTCAGGTGTTCAGTCACAGCAAATACTTTACATACATAGACAAGTAACTAACAGGGTCTACAACTTCAGTTTCTCCTGAGCACAAGCCAAAGTCCTCCAGGCTGAGTGATGGGGCACCTCCCTAACCAGGTAAGGAAAGTGGGGAGAGATGGAGACCACGCACGCACGCAGGGAAGGAAGCGATGGGCTGGCTTTCCATGGAACAGCATCCTCTTAGCGGGCATTGCTGGTGGCTGACGATACCACGCAGCTCAACGTGGGCACATGCTGTAGACCCTGTGAAGTGCTTCTCACCGGCTGGAGGCTTTGCTTCTCACCACCGTTTGATGTAGGTCATATGATTCTTCCCCTTTCACAGGTGTGTAGATAGAGATATGTGGAGATTAAACTACTGTTCCCAGGTCTTGCTGTTGAGAATGGACAGAAAGAACCAGAATTAGCTCCTAGATGACCTGATGCCAGAGCATGGGGACAAGAGAGGTTCCATGGAGGGTCTGCCATCTAAAGGGTTTTGGCAGAGAAACATGACGCCAGATAGAAAGGAGCCACGATTCTAGTTAAGAGAGTGTCTGCAGTTAGGGTTTCAGCTCCATCATATTTCATTAGCAGTCACTTCTGGTTATTTCCTTCTGCCACCATGGAATACAGGCAAGAACTCAATTCCCAAGTGACCACAGGGCTCTGGAAAAACCAAACGGTGAACCAATAGTGTAACTGATGAGTGGCAACCCGGAGCTGGCAATGCCCTCTGATCATCATGGGGTATGAAACCCAAACTCCCATGATTTTAGTGAGCGCTTGAATTCCTCAGCTAGGAGGGATCTTGGTCAGTTCGGGCTAAGTTGAAGTTCTGTTTCCACATTAATGATTCATCTTCCAAACAGTGAAGTTGCTGAATAAAAGTGAAATGGGGCTTTCAAGCGCCCCTGGCTTTTCTGAGTCCTGCCTCCGTGGGCATCCTACTGTGCGGGTGTTTCTTGTTCTCGGTGTGAGCGCTACCTTAAAGCCGGTACTTCTGAAGCAGGGCTTCTCAGGTGGCCGGAACCTTTAAGGAAAACCACGGGGAGCCCCTCTGGACTCAGGTGAGGTGGAGACTTGATCAATTAATCAGTGCCAGGTTTTGTTGATCGCTTACTCTACAGGTCTAGGCCTGTCCCAAGTCCGTTAATAAGCAGGTAGATTTTTTAAAAGCATAAAGGTGACCATGTCTTGTGGTTAGCATTGTTTTCCCTCATCGCACGTTATCTCAGAGACAAAGGTGGGTCCGTCTTTCAGGGCTGTCAGGGGCAGGTGTTCCTGCATTCTACAGGTCCTGGGCTGTCTGCTTTGCTTTTTCATGGAGCATGGGTAACAGCATCACCATGCTTCTGGGAGATGTCTGAGTGAGGAATGGCAAGCCTGTTCAGTGAGCTTCACCGTTAATGGACGGGAGTGAGGGGAGAATCATGATACAGAAGCAGACACGACTTTCTTCAGTCCGGATGCTCAGGTTCAGGTTAGCTGGCGCTGCAGAAAGCTATTCCGAAAGTTTCTGAAAGCAGAGGAGTGTTCGTGCCTTTTTCTTTTCTGCCTATACTCAGGGTCCCATTCTGGAGTTACCTTATTTATTTTTAAGAATTTTCTTTACTTCTTTTAATTATGTGTATGGGTATGGGTATGGGTATGTGCATGTGAGTGCGGTACTCATGGAGGTCAGAGGTGTAGGATTACCCATGGGGCTGGTTACAGGCAGCTGTGTGAGTGGTGTTGATGTGGATGTTGGGAACTGAACTTGTGTCCTCTGCAAGAGAAGTAAGTGCTCTTAGCCACAGGGCCATCTCTCCTGGCCCTTATGTTAATCTTGTTTTCACAAAAAGGTGTTGCTGTTTCCTAAGACATGCAAGTCCATAAACGTTTCCATCTGGTCATAAGTCAAAGGCACCTTGGTTTTCATGGCAAATGGTTGTAGGGAGGCTGGGGAATCCAGAATTCCTGCCTCATGTTTATGGGCCTGGGATCCCCCAGATTTCCATCTTGCACTCCGTCTCTGAAGGACAGCTAAGTCCTCCGTGTTCTAGAGCCGAATGGGGCCAGGCCTTGTCAAGGTGGCAATTCGCTGATGTCCCTGAGACCTGTCCACCTCTGCTGTGACTGGCAAAAGCCAAGTGTGTGGGCACTGGTCTAGCATGGAGGAGTGTTTGTGTAGTGGAAGAGGAAGGACAGGTGGCCAGATGGAATGAGAAGGCCCCCAGCCAGCTCTGAGAGAGGAGGTAATTTGATGCATTTGATGGCTCTAATAGTACCCCCGACTGAGGGGCCAGATGGAGCTCTGGATCCTGCAGATTCCAGCTGCCCCACCCAGACTGCTTCTGCTGCTAAAACCCAATGGCATCATTTGGGTCAAGCAGTTGATACTGGTTCTCCCCAGTGCTCTCCTCAGAAGGAGAAAGTTAAGAGTATAGCAGGACCTTTCCATGTGATGCTGGCCTATCTTTTATTGTTAAGGGCTGGTCATGCATTAGCATCTTAGGGCCTCCTAGAGGCAGACTGTTTCAAATATCTGCCTGCTAGACATAGTCCAGGCTAACCCTTTATACCATGGGATAGGAACTAGTGGGGAAAGGGCCAGTGCTGGGTATATGGACTTACACCAGCCCACACTTCCCTGCATGACTACGCCTTCCCTGATCCCCAGTCAATCATTCAACCAAGGCTCAAAGGCATTTGGGTTTTAGCCTCGCCTAAGCACTGGTAACTTTAAGTAGCTCTTTGGTGGAAATATTCTTTTCTCTGTGTGTATGTGTGTGTAGGTGCCTGTGTGTATAGGGGATCATATACCCACCTATGTGTGTGTATATGGAGGCCAGCGGTCAGCCTTGATTGTTCCTGGGAGCTTTCTACCTTGCTTTACTTTCTGAGATAGTGTCTTCCACTGGAATACGGAGCTTGCTGATAAGCAAGGCTATGAGCTGTAGTGATCTGCCTGTCTCCATCTCCTCACTGCTGGGATTGCAATTACATCCCATCATGCTCTGCTTCTTACGTGGGTGCTGGGGATTGAACTCAGGTCCCCATGCTTGTCTAGCAAACTGACTTCTTTCCTTCCTTCCTTTCTTCCTTCCCTCCCCCCCCCCCCCCCCCCCGACTGAGCTACCTCTCCATCTTGTGGAAATATTTCTAAAAGGTATTTATGCTTTTTCACTTTTTGAAGCAATATGCAATGAATACAGTTTTTATTTTTCTGCTCTTAACATGTGCCACAGTAATAACTCTGGAATCAGAGCTAGGCACTGTGGGTGGAGCTGGCTGAGTCTGACCCCAGAAGACCCTGACACACGTTCTAAAAAGCCCCCTATGGCCAGGCTGCTTTTGCTTGATTTTCCAGTGCTTGGAAACCCAATGGTTCAGGTGAATCCAGGTGGTCTCCTTGGAAGAGTGGGTGAGCGGCTCTCAGCCCAGCGTTGTATAAATCAAGGGTTGAGGTCCACTTCACTGTGAAAGTGCCGTCTTTTGTGTCCTTCCGTGGGAGTGGCCTGGGCTTCCCAGTTAGGAGTTCTTGAGTACTGCACTATACAGAGCCCCATCAAAACCAGCATCTCTTCAATTTACAGCTATAGCTCCCCAGACCTTTCGGTGTAGTGATGGTAATGGTCAGTGTCAAATGACAAGTTGATAAAACCTAGACTCACCTGAGAGATGAGCCTCTGGGCAGGCCTGGGGAGGGTTACCTTGGTTCCGTTCATAGACATAGGGCGATATGGCTGCTGTGGGTGGTGCCGTTTCCTGGACTACCCAATAGCGGAGAAAGCCAGCTGAGCCCCAGGGAGCATGCTTGTTCTCGCCTGGCTGTGGATGTGCCGTGACCAGCTGCTTCCAGCTCGTGTTGCCTTGACTTCCTGCCATGATGGACAGTGCCTTGAGCTGTGAGCTCAAACAAACCCTTCCTGTCCCAAGAAGCCTTGCTGGAGTCTTTCATCAAGGCGGCAGAGGAGAAACCGAGACGGTCACTTGCAGTGTGTGACCCCTATGAAGGAACTTTTCTAGTGGTTTGAGAACTTGAGCACACTCTGGTGGTGTGAAAGCTCAGTCCTGATGCTGTCTCCCAAGGGAAGCTGTCTCCAATCCCTGCTGGTAGGAGCTCCCACCTCTGAAAACGACCCTGGGCGCTCTTTGCTTCTCTTCAGGGGCTTACCCTGGGCTGCTGTATAGATCTGTACTTTGTGTGCACCACTTTCCTGATTGGATTGTGAGCCGAAAGACAGCAATATCTCTTCCGTCATGTTTGTGGCTCGAGCCCAGTGATGGGAACTTTGAAGATGAGGTGAATGTGTATTGAATGACATTTCCTGGAAATGAAGATAATAGTGTTTTTAATTCGTGTATTTCATCTGTTAATGTATAAGTGCGGCACTGCCAATATAATATAATATAATATAATATAATATAATATAATATAATATAATATAATATAATATAATATAATATAATATAATATATATATATAATATATAGTATAATCAATGGTCCTCCAGGCCAAACACAATCAATAGGACATATGCTATATTTATATAAGATACATAGATCGGGCTGACAGAACAGAGACTCAGAAAAGATCTATTGCAGCCGTGTGTCTGAATTCCACAGAGCAGCAGGCTGGAGACACAGGTAGCTTTTCTGTTTTAACGTTAGAATTCCTTCTTCTCTGGGAGGCCTCTATTCTTGTTCTTAAGAAATTCAACTGTTTAGATGAAGCCATTTACATGGTAGAAAATAATCTGCTTTATTTGAACATTATTAGTACAAATACTAATCATATTTAAAAATCCTTTTGTTGTATTATCTAGACTGCCATCTGACCATAAAAACAAAAATGTGATCTACCACCTAGCTCATTTGACATACAAGCATTAGCCATGGTGTGCAATGGATATTTGATGAAGAAATTGGAGGACCACATTAATGGGTATGCAATAATGTTGACACTTTGTAGTTTTATTTGCTATGATATTTAATCCTTTTAGTATCTGTGGCACAATAAGAGCTGCCATGAAGAAGGAAGAGAAGGGAACTTTAGACAGGAGTATAGAAAATGATCCTGGCAGCAAAATCCTAGTTGATATTGTAATGGGAGCTGTAGGCAGTCCCTCTCTTTCCTATTCTTTCATAAATCTGGAGATATGTCTAGGCTGGTGTCCATATGTATTGTTTTCACTGATTTTCACAGTTCATCTCTGTAGAAAACACATAGTAATTTGGAGAAGCCACGGGAATTCTCCAGACTGTAACAGAAGGACAGCAGTGCATTTTTCTACTTCCTGTTCCTAACGCAGGCCTTCTCTTCGACTGTAACGTATTTTGGATGTCTTCAATGCCCAAGAGAAGCAGACTTCCCTGTCCCTCTCCAGCTTTGCCTTTAACTAGGGATATTCGTTCTGACCTCAGTGCTGCTGCTTTTGTTGCACGAAGGACAAGCAAGCATTTAAAAAAAAAAAAACTTCATTATTTTTCTGTATAAAATAATTAGAGTGTGGTCTGAATCTTTATATAGCCTCCAGTCCAGGGACTTTTCATAGCCTCTATACATTCCCTTCGATCACTTTCTAGCTGTGTGGGGAGTTTATGCAGTCGAGTTATTGAATGTTAGACTGAGAGTGTTAGTATATGGTCTAAGGATTTCTTGTTTTTCACCTGCATGTGGGATCTACATAGATAGGGTGCTGGCATCTCTGGTGCACACCCTATGTGGAGGACCAGGGCCCCAGCATCTGCTGGAGCATGAGGAAGGGGAGTCTGGGCTGGTGCTAGTGGCAGGCTATCTGGAGGGGAATGCTCTCCTCTAAGCAATATTCTTCTTCCCGACTGTGACACCTTCCTGGTGGAGACTCTTGAGGGAGACCTGCTCCCTCTTTTTCCTCCCAGGGTACTCTTGAGCAGGAAGAAATGAGGAATATGTAGATAGAAATACAGAGGGAGAGAGACAGTTAGAAACATAGGATAGCCTCGGGAGGGCCTGGGTCAAAACTCACCAGCCCAGAACTTTATTCGAAAAGGCTTTTTATAACAATGCCAAAGGGGAGGGGCAAAAGACCTCCCCGTTGCTAGACACAGCCAAGTGTAGACCCTTCCAAACACCTGGTTCCCAGGCCCATGGCCCAATCATCCTCTTATGCAGTCCTGCTGGGTAAAGCCACTAGGAAACCTGGGTGGGCTCCAACAGACTCTGGACTCTTAACCATAAAGCACAAAGTTAGGAGCCTGCTGGGCTTTGCTCCTGGTGGGCAGATGTTTCTTAGAACAGCTGGAGCTGGGCTGGGAGCACACACTGGAGGGTAGGAACACCTCTATAATTTTCAGGGTCCTCCATATTGTGTGAGTTCAGCGGACTATGACTATGTTCTTAATCTGTCTCCATGGCCACAATTTGCAGAGGTGTTTCTCCTTGCTTGTGGCTTTAGACTTCCTGTTGTATTTGGGTTCCAAGAAACATGAATTTTGGGGTGGTGGTGGTCTTATTTTTGACTCTTCTTAATGACTTTTATGAAAAGTTGGAGGTGTGGTATGGATGGCCTTCTCAGGCCCTGCTCCACGCCATCATCTTGGAGCAAAGCATCTGTGTCTCCTGCTTTGAAGAGGGAGCTAGTGAGCCAAACACTCTTTCCTCTCTAAAGACCACCACTAAAGTGGTTAAGATAGATTCCCATCCCCCACCTCCTCTTCTGTGCTGTTTGGATGTGAGTTTTGTCCTTACCTTAGTCTTGAGCATCAGCTTCTTGCTGGTGACCGAATTGGAGTTAACGCGTGGTTTTTGCACCATGGGGCAGGTGGTCTGGAATCAGAGGGCTGAGGTCAGTGTCCTCTACAGCCGCCACCAGCTCCCTTTCTCTCAGTGGACAGGAGCAGGGAACATGTCACTTCCTACTTTGTGCTCCCTTTTTACCTAGCACAGGGCCGGCACCAGGCGGCAGGAGGGCAGGGTAGAGTGAACGTTACCGCTGGACAGTCTCTTCGCAGTCATTTCTCCCCACTGTGATTCAGCCCAGGTAAGTCCCATGTTCATCCCATGTTCATCCCATGTCCATCACATGTTCATCCCATGTTCTTCCCACGTGCATCCCATGTTCACCCCATATTTGTTCTTCCATACCTCTGGGGTCACTGTGCTCTGACTGTCCTCAAAGCTGACCACTGACTCCTATTGTACCCTTCCTCCACCCAGGGGAGGGGGTAGACGCTCGAGATGGTGGGGAAGAGATGAAGAAAGAGAAGGACAATAGGGAGGTGCCTATTGCTCTACACAGAAGCTCTCTGTAGTGTTCGTTTAAACTGGTGCTGTTAGGAGCTGTTCTTCCAGTTTATACCCATGAATAAATGATGGCCATCACCGCAGCGCAACCATAGCACCAATAGGTTTTGAGGAGCGAGACTGAAACCCGTCTCGACACAGAGTCAACTGCATCATTTTTAAGTGAGCACAGCTCCAAGCAACAGCAGATATTTAACAATTAATAGCGGGTGGATGAGAATGCCTCACTGCTCTGCCCGAATATGACCCGGATGCTTATAAGCAGAGATGCAAACCATCCAGGGAACTTAGAAATTCTGGTCTTTGACCTTTGGGTCTGTAATGTATCAGCCAAACTTTTACATGGTGATGCATTTGTTTGTATAATGCAGAGGGAGGTCAGGGGGGGCCATTCCTTCCAGCTACTTAAGGCGTCAAAGGCCAGATTCGGAACTATGATGAGCAGTTATTAGATTACTGACCTACCCTGTCAATACGTCCCGGCTTCTTTCTATTTTTTTTTAAGGCTATGTGCAGTTATTTACTGGCTTGATTTTATTATTGGAAAACCTTTCTGGTTTTGCATCTGTAGGTTTGGTCTTTTACTGAGGTAGCTTTTTGGTGTCTCTATGAAAAGCTGTTTAATTTTTTTCCCAACGTTTCCACAGACATAGTGATTAGAATATTGTCGACTCCTTTAGTTCTTTTTCTTTCTTTCCTTCCTTTTTTTTTTTTTTTTTTTATCACATAGCTCACCTGCCAACTCCTCCTTGTTAATTCAGCTCTCTGGCTGGTGCTTGTCTCTACACTTGGCTGTGGGAAGATGAGGTGGCTGAGGAGAGACGGGAGATAGCAGCGGTGGCCGAAGCAAGATGAAAATGAACGATACTTTCAAATCCTAAGCAGGGCATCCGAGGCTAATAATTACATTAAAAAGGCCCTCTGTAGGTAGGTGCAAATAGGCTAGTCTAAACAAGCGCGGCTGCTTTAATATGGGCTGTTGGAGAGATGTCATTACCTGACGAGGCGCCACCTTTCACCTCTAGCCATTGTGATCCGTTAGGTCTCACTAACGGGGGAGAGCGAGGAACTTGTTTGCAGGGATTTGTTGTCTCACGCTCTGAGGCAGCTGAGAGACAAGAAGACGCTTACATTCACAAGGTGTGATTGCCTAAGTGCTTGTCTGTGTCTAATTAGTTTGCCTTTGCTGGTTGGTAGCTCCACAGCCAGGAGGCAGATTGACTCTGCGGGCTGTAATAAAGAAGGTTGATTGGTGTTGTTGCCATTTGTTTATTTAACCCTCCCGCCAACCAGCCAGGCTCCCCAAATGGAGAGTCTTTTCTGCTGCCTCCCACAAATACATTAAACAAGAGAAAGAAAGGAAAGGGGGAAAAAAGAAAATGAAAATGGCTGATGTGGCTGTGGCTGCCTGCCACCTTCAGCGAGCAGGTAACACGGATGCCTTTTGTTCGAGGGGATGCACAGGACGTTTTCCTCCGTGATGAGATGGGCATCCAAGTCCTTCAGACTAGAGATGGAGTTGAGAAACATAATGGTTTCTTCCTTTTTCAGTTTTTTATTTTTATTTACATTTATTTTTATTTTATGTGCGTTGGTGTTTTGCCTGCATGTATGTTTGTGTGAGGGTTTCGGATCTCCTGGAACTAGAGTTACAGACAGTTGTGAGCTGCCATATGGGTGTTGGGAGTTGAACCCGGGGCCTTTGGAAGAGCAGTCAGTGCTCTTAACCTCTGAGCCATCTCTCCAGGCCCCCTCTTCAGTTTAATAAGCAACTGTGGAAGGAATCCTGGTGGCCCGGGCCATACACTCTGTAGAAAGCTGTGCCAAGAAGTTAATTTAGAGGAGCATTGGCTGGGACTGTGTTGACCTTCCTGACGCATGTAGGTAGGCCTGACATAGCAGCCCCTGTTGGCGGACATCCTCTGGCCTTGGATCTCTGCATGTGAAGGTCCCCTTTGAAGCAGGCTCTAGAGAAATGGTGTCCGCTTCATTACCTGTCCGGTACCTGTCCTCAGAGATGTCTCTAGCTTGAATCAGAGTTCAGGGGCCATGGCCACAGGTAGATTTTTAATTTTTTGCCTTTTTGCAAGCAATCAGATTTCCTAAGGACACAGCAGAGCATCAGCACACATGTTCAGTCCTTTGTTCAGCTAGTAAGACATGCTACAAAAATGCTATTTTGTTCTTCAGCTCTCCTTTCTCTAAAACCTGTTTGTTCCTCATTATGGCATTCCGTCCATCCTCATCTCCAGCAGTAACTGGGCCCTGGACAGACATGTCCTGGACGAATGACCAGGCTTAGTAGAACCAACCATGATATTCATTTACACTTTATTTTAAAGATTTATTTCTTCAAATGCTGTTTGTTGCCCACCAGAGGACATGGTCTGGGTCCTGTACATAAAGCCAGGTTGGTTGTAATGGCTGCTGGCTTTTATTTAGTGTCTACTATGTTTTAGGTACCACTGTTATATACTGTCCCATTTAGTCCTTACAATAACCCACCAAGTCAGGTGTGATCATTATTTCTGTTTTATTGTTGGACAAACTAGGCCCTCTGTGGTTCTAAGTAATATGATTAAGGGGATACTCCTGTATATCCCCTTTCTTTGGACCTCCAATTCCCAAATAATGACACAGAGACTTTTTATTAATTATGAAAGCTTGGCCTTAGCTTAGACTTGTTCCCAACTAGCTCTCAAAACTTAAAACAACCTGTTTACATTAATCTACTTTTTGCCACATGGCTCATTACCTCTCCTCAGTACCTTACTGCCTCCACATCTGGCTGGTGAATCTCCTGCCTCAGATTCTTTACCAGAGTTCATCTCTCTTCCCAGAAGTCCTGCCTATCCTCTCCCGCCTAGCTATTGGCTGTTTAGCTCTTTATTAAACCAATCAGAGGGTGGCCGTAGGGAGGTAAGAAAGGACAGACACAGATCTTCACACAATGTACAAAAAGATTATCCCAACATGCCTGCTTGTGGTAGACCTGAGACTCAAAGCTGCCTGACTCGGCATCTGTGCTCCAACTAGAGAGGCTCCCTTTGCATGCGCTGAGAGCTGGTGGCCATCCTAAGACCTGGACAATAAAAGCCATCAAGAGCAAAGCTCAAAGAGGATATATTAATTACAGACTGCAGCGAAGGAACGAGCCAAGATTGTCATAGCCGACAAGGGTCAAGCTTGTGAATGAACCTCTCGGTAGAGCAAATGCAAGTGGCTTTGTGGAAGGAAAATACCAACCTCAGAGTCACCCCCCCCCTCCCCCCCCCCCCCCCCCCCCGCTGCCCCGTGGTTTCTCAGTAGAGCCTTATTAGTCTATGAAATCTGAGTGAACTCCTCAAATCAAAGGAGATGTCTAAGAATATCATCTGATCTGGCTCGGGGGACGTAGCTCGGTTGGTGGAATGCAGGCCTGGTGTGTAAGAAGCCCTGGGGTTGGTTCCTAAATTTCATAAACTGGATATAGTGATGCATACCTATAATCCCAGCACGTTAGAGATGAGATAGAGAGAGGAGGATCAGAATTTCAGGGTCATCCTTGGTGCATGGCAAGTTCAAGGCCAGAATGGAATATATGGTGCCATATCATATATTTATATCTATATATCTGGGCCCCTGTGGGAAGGTGCCATTCACTCAGGGAAACAGTATTTTCCCTTCAGTTAATCCTTCCTTAAAATGCCCTCTGGGACTATCCCAGAGGTGTGTCTCTGAGTTGACTCCAGATCCCATCAAGTTTAGTCAACTTTAACCATCTCACTTGCTATCACAGATTGTGTGTCCTCAAGGGAGAGAGTTTAGGGTTCAGTGTCCATGTCCTTATCATTCTTCAATAACCAGACTGAACGGCTTCTTATGTCTTGTCTTCAAGTCTTCCCAGCACAGAAGACTTTAGAGTCCTTGGAAAGCATGTCTTTCCCTGACAGTGGATTCTGCCCTCCTGGCTAGAGGAGATGCTGCCAGCATCGATGCAGAGCCCCATCCCTTACCTTTTCTCTCCTGACGAGCCAGGGTGGAAATGTTGACCACCAATCCTGTAGGGGACATAGGGATGGTAAACAAATGAGGAGCACCTTGCATCACCATGTGCTGCCCAAGAGTATAATGATGACCCAATGTCATCCCACTGCAGATGCTCCTGCGTCAGCATCTGCACATTAAAGAAAGACAGAATCAATTGTGCTCATCACAGGGACAGTAAGGATTCATTGTTCTTCTAGTCTTTCTCTGTGGTGCATCTGGGCACAGCTTTGCCAGATTGGGAAAGATGGCATCCCCTTCTGAAAATGAAGGAACACACAAAGCAGCATGTAAAAATAACTGCCAGTTCATGTAAAAAAGCCTAACTCAAGCTGAAGGCCACATCTCATCCAGTCTATAGATCTGGAAGCGTTAGAGGAGGTGTATCTAGGTGATGTGCCTCTGACCCTGTGGAGTCAAGGGATAAGGACAGAGACAAGTGCAGAAACTCAGAGGCTGGCTGCCACAGTTGGCTACTCCTCCAGTGTCTTTTATTTGTTGATTTCCTTGGTGTGACTTCTATTTCATAACATTTACAGAGCATTAGTTATACTCCCCCTGTTGATTCAGTCCTGGGAATTTAAAGTCAATACAGCTTGGTTCTGTTCTTGAAGTATTCTTAGTTAAGTGTAGTAGACAGAGAGAAAAAGATGGAGGGAAAGGGGGAGAGGAGGAGAAGGGAGGAGAGAGACAGAGACAGAGAGACATAGAGACAGAGACAGAGAGACCCCTGTGTCTTGAGAGCTACTACCAAGACATGGATGTGTGGGAAGAGTTTTCTGCCAGGAGAAGCTTTGGGCCAAGCATAGGGATTCTGAGGTTGGTATTTTCCTTCCTACAGCCTGAACCTGGAAATGGATTAGAGATTGCTGAGCCTGTGGTGAATTCCTAATGTGACTCCGATATATAGAGAAGCAAAATTTTCTAACTTCACATGGATGTGGATTTGAATAACTGACTGAGCTCCTGGTACATGCTCTGAGCACTGGCATTGGACTCCAACATGGCGCTGGATATTTAAAGTATGTTTACTGTTGGCAAGGCCGCTCAAAATGTGTGAGGTCCAACTGAGGACTCAGAAGGCATGGAGAGTGCAAAATAAGAAAAGGATTGAGTGAGTACAGGAAAGAAGAAGCCTGGAGAGGCAGAGATGGATGGAATTTGGGGAGAGGGGTAACCAGAGACCCATTATTTATTGCTTGAGGTCCCCTATTATGTAAAGAACTTCCTGGTAAGGAAGGTAGTTATCTCTTTAGGGTGAAGAGAGAAGCCTTCTTCCTTCCCACTGTTCACATACAGTGCTGGTCCTGGCCAGGTGACATCATTTCCTCCTGATGTATGTCAGTGTTTACAAGGCTGTAATACTAAGATGCCCTCAGGCTCCTACGCCACTCCAAATCCACGGGTAAAGTTGGCTGAGGTTCATGACCTTTGAATCTGCATTTTAACAAGCATAAGATGGTTGTGATTCTTATTTGGGTTTGAGAACTCTGCTGTTACTCCTTTTGAGCTATTCTTTGTGACTCCATGCCACAATTTGAACCCTTCCTTTATGCATCAGATGATTTAACACGTAAGAAATATTTGAATATGTATAAAATATAAGACAAATGTTAGCAGTGCCATTAGTTATTTTATATAATTTCATGATGGGAAAATGAAATGATCTATCTTGTATAATCATCCACTTGATATAATTTCATAGTCCAAATGTGAAATGCTAGCCTTCCAAGGCTAAGGATCTTTATAAATATCAACATATTATTAGGCTCATGGCGATGTAGTTGTTCTAGTTCGGGAGTCTTCAGAGGTGATGCTCAGGGCTGTGGAAATGCTCAGTCAAGTGCTTGCTGCATGAGCATGAGGGTCAGAGCTCAGACTTGCCATCCTAGTGTGGGCAGATGGAGACATAGGATCCCTAGGGCTCATTGGTCAGCAAGGAGGGCCAAACTGATGAGTTCCATGCTCAGTGAGAGATCCTGACTGAAAAATGGGACCAAGAGCAACTGAGGAAAACACCTTCCTGAGATTGACCTCTGGCCTCCTGCTCTCCCTACTACATACACATACACACACACACATACACACACATACACACATACACACACACATACACACACACATACACACACACATACACACATACACACACACATACACACATACACACAGAGGCAGGAACACACACAATACACACACACATACACACACACATACACACACATACACCCACACATACACACACACATACACATACACACACATACACACACACACATACACACACATACACACACATACACACACACATACACACAGAGGCAGGAACACACACAATACACACACACATACACACATACACACACACATACACACAGAGGCAGGAACACACACAACACACACACACACACACACACCAGAGGCAGGAACACACATGTATGCACACACACATAGGAGCACACATATAACATGCACACACGCAGGAACACACAGATGCACATACACATACACATGCACACATACACATGCTCACATACAAACACACACACACACATACACACACACAGCCTGATTTCAGTGAACTGTTGGGAAATGCTGTTCATCTTAGTGAAAGCATTCTGTGATTCTTGCTGACAGTGTCCGTTCATTCTCTATTCCTCGCTGCTTTGTAAGAAGAGTTCAGCCTTCGGGGTCACGCCAACCTGGCGGATGTCCAAACTCTGCCACTGTGGCCTTAGGATTAAAAGGCCGTCACACTTGTGCAGGAAGCACATAACAAACTGAGCCAGCTCTCCCTTGGTCCTTTAGTTTTCTCATCTATGGAATGGACGCTCTGATGTGAAGGCAGCTGAGAAGAGAGACTCGCTAACAGTGTCTGGCACATCCACACTTGACAACTGGCCATCGTTAGCAGTTCCTTAGATTATTTGTTTCCCTGAAATGTGATCATTTAGTGGCAGGCCACTCTGTTACAATCTCGTCACAGCTGCACTGTGCAGAGCTCCCTAATCTTAGCCTCACGAATCTGTCACATGGAATGGCGGGTGAAGGAAATTGTAACGATGGCAGAAGCTCACTGGGAGCCACAGAGCTGTGCTGTTGCCTTTTCCCCTTGCACACTCATTGGAGATGCCGCCGAGTGACCAAGCCAAATGCCTGGGACCTGGGGCTCAAATGAGCAAAGGACAAGGAGCAGGTGACAGCCTGATTGACATCCTCAGTTTCCTTCCATTCTGTGACTGACTTTTTGTTCAGTGGGAATTATGTACTGTGGGCAGGCTCTCTTTCTCTCTCTCTCTCTCTCTCTCTCTCTCTCTCTCTCTCTCTCTCTCTCTCTCTCTCTCTCTCTCTCTCTCTCACACACACACACACACACACACACTCTTATAGCCAAGAATGGACACTTTTTATTATGCATTCTTTATGGGGGGAGTTTATAAAATTTCATCAGTTTATGAAAATTGTTCTAAAACCTGGGAAATTAACAGGAAAAACAGGGGAGAGTTCTTATATTGAATATTGGCAAAAGACCAGTTAAAGTGTTCTTCTGGGTAAAATGAGTCATAAAAGTTGTCAAATGGAAAATGGGTTGACTGAAATTTATTCTCAGTTTTACAATAGAGCTTAATCAAAAGGTTAGAGCTGCGAGGGCCTTCATGACAAAATATGTATGTGTTGTTTAAGTTGCATTGGCTGCAGAATTACATCAGATCCAACTGATGTAAATGTAAATTTATTCAGTGGAAAAACCCCACGACCATAATGCACTTATTTGCATGTACAATACCAGTTCAACCTTTCTCAGTTTTTTTTTTCCTAAACTTCTTTAACTCTCTCCTTCCAAATGCTGTCATTCAGGATAAATATCAACACTAGCACACCCAATATAATTGAGTTTTTTAAAGCTACATAAAAGATATATTTTTGATAGCTTTATAAAATATTAACTTTTTTTTTTTTTTTTGGTTTTTCGAGACAGGTTTCTCTGTGTAGCTTTGCGCCTTTCCTGGAGCTCACTTGGTAGCCCAGGCTGGCCTCGAACTCACAGAGATCCACCTGCTTCTGCCTCCCGAGTGCTGGGATTAAAGGCGTGCGCCACCAACGCCCGGCTAAAATATTAACTTTTATATGATGTAACTGGCAGGTGTACGTTTTGATCATGGTGACCCTTAAGGTTTCCTTTTTGTAGCTAATGGGCAGATGGATTTTCTGTGTTGCCACATTTCCAGTTTGGTTCTAATGGAGTGCTGGCTTCATTTACCTTTTGTCCTCTTTGTTCCATCCATGGTGGGCTTCGGGAAATGGTTCTGGAAAAGATGGGGACCACTCAGTAGTAGAAGGTACAGTGAACCAGAAGCTGGTGGCCCAGCTGTCTGGTGGCTGTGATTCAGAGAGTGGAACGAGGGCCCGGGTCAGTCCTGCTGGACCACGACAGTTTAGGATGCTTTGGATGTCTGCACACGATGCCGTATTGTGCCATTCCTATAGAATTCTGTGACTGTTGTCACATTTATTGGATGGTGAGAGTGGCAGATTAGGGGCATGGTTCGAGTCGGGCTGGGGATTTCAGCAGTGTCCTAGCTGTAAATCCTAAATCTCACAGATGCCCGTTTCTAACAGCATGCTTCTTCATCTATCCTTGTTGCAAAGTCAGCTTTGGGGAGTGCTGTGGGATGTCTTTCCATATGCTGTGAATATGTGTTGCTCTGATTGGTCAATAAATAAAGCTGTTTGGCCTATGGCAGGGCAGGATGGAGCCAGGTGGGGGAAAATCCAAGGGAGACAGTGAGAGGAGAAAGGAGAGGCAGGGAGATGCCACCCCACCATCCAGGAAGCAGCATGTAATGGCACAAAGGCAAAGCCATGGAGCACATGGTGACATATAGATTAATAGAAATGGGCTGAGTTTAGTTATAAGAGCTAGCTAGCACATAGGCCATGGCCATACAGTTTGTAGTTAATATAAGCCTCTGTATGCTTATTTGGGTCTGAGTGGCTGTGGGTATTAGGGAGCCAGAATCTGCTGTCAGGCTCCAGGTCATCACAGCAATGAATTCAAGGAACCAGACTTCAGCGCATGTCCTCAGACCGGCCACACCTTCCCCACTAATGCTGTTTCTCTAGTATTAACACTAGTGTCCACCCTTTAGCTACGCAGACTTTGAGACCCTCGGTAGATACAGTTACTTCAACTCATTCTCTCCACTGATTGAACTTCCTGGAGAGCTACTGGGTGAGATGTCAAAGCCTTAATGAGGATGAGACAACCTGTGACAATAATGTACGTTCTGTGTTTGATACAGCACATTACAGTAGAACTTCCTTCCTCCCCAGGAGAGGGATTTTCTCAATTCTAGGATGACCTTTAGAAACCATGCTGATCTTGGTTTCTGTTTTCTTTTTTAGGATATTCACGAGTTCCACTCAGTACTACTTGGTGTCCACAGCCTCAAAGCCAAGGTTAACGACTCTTTTCTGTTTATTTCTCTGTTATTAACCTCTGTTTATTTCTGTCATCACATTTCTGTCTCACACTATGTGGATGTTTCTTTGACCTCCCACTCTCTTCTGTAGGCCTTACTGTCCTCAAAGTGAGAGTGTAGCCCGTTTTCCTGGGTGTGCTTTTAGCCTTAGGATCTGATGTTGGGGAGGCATGTGGGTTCTGATGAAGGAATGAATGAGAGGCTGAGCAGTTGAGGATGAGGTGTGGGGCCTTAATGCTCGGTCCTTTGGAGGATGCTCAGGAAGACGTAAATCGACTTCAGTGGCTTTATTGGAACATGGGAAACTCCTTCATATGACTTCAAATGCAGGACATTTAATATTCCATCCTTCATTACCCTCCAAATGCAGGGCATCCATGAAAAGTGGGACCAGACTTTCCAATAAACGTTCCCATGTATTCAGCTCCAGGCCTCTGGAGCCAACCACTGATTAGGGATGTAGAACATACCTTGTCAGGAAGATCTTCTGGGCCTGCAGGGCAGCCTGCCGTGAGTACAGCTTCTGCAGGGACAGGAAGCATGGGATAGGCCATTGGGTATGGTCAGGAATGGAACTCAGTGGAAAGGTGAAGAAGTTTGTCTTTGGCCTGGCCTGGAAACTGCACTCAAGAAGAGAATATGCTTGTTTTTCTGGAAGAAAATCACCTTTTGTGAGTGAGTGAGAGAGAGAGAGAGAGAGAGAGAGAGAGAGAGAGAGAGAGAGAGAGGAGAGAGAGAGTCTGTCTGTCTGTCTGTCTGTCTGTCTCCAGGTATGCACTTGTGTGTACATGTTTATGTATGTGTGCATGAATATGCACACACATATATGGGAAGATGTGTTCATGTATGTAGAGGACATAGGACAACCTGAGGTCTTGTCTCTCCTCAGGAGTCATCCTTTTCTTTTTTGGAGACAGACTCTCTCATGGGGACCTGGGGATTAGGAATTAGATTAGGCTATCCAGTAAGTCCTAGGGATATATACCTGGTGTGTATGAGTTCATGTGTATGTGTGGGTTCATGTGTGCGTGAGGGTACATGTGAATGCATGTGCATCACATGTGTGTGGAGGACAGGGTCCAACCTTGGATGCTATTCCTTAGGAACCACCCAACTTACTTTAGAGACAGGATCTCTTGCTAGAACATGGAGCATGGGGCTTTCTGATGAGGCGAGGCTGGCTGGCCAGTGAGTCTGGGGACATGCTGTGCCAGTCTCCCCAGTGCCGAGATATCAAGCATCTGCCCCCACACCCATCTTTCCATGTCGGTTCTGGAGACTGAACTCAGGTCCTGATGTGTGGGTGGCAAGCACATCACCAACCAAGCTGTCTCCCTAGCCCCTCAAATGTCAGATTAATTAAGCTGATGGGACAGGGCCTGGAGACACAGGGTACAGAAGGCAGGAAAGACAGATTCTTCTTCACTGGGCTGACGGAAATCTAGGAGATACGGTCAGGGCTCTCCCTCCCTGTCAGTCTGTCCAGCGTTTTAGGGACTCCTGTGATCTTCAGAGGCAACTCCAGTACCCTCACCAAGTAGCCAGTCTAGCACAAAAACCTTATTTCTTTGTTCCACTTAAATCATAAGGCAATTTAACAATATTGTCAAGGAAAAAAATCGCTCCAGAGGAAAATGTTCACGTTAGTACTTGCTCACTGACTGACGAATGCACCATCCCACTTCTCTTTTCCCAGGGGGCAGGGCAAATTTGGCAAAGTAAGCTGTGTCCAGGGAAATTTGGTAATGAACCACGAAGATGAATGCGCTGGGGAATCTTTGCAGAGACAAGTCAGGTCCTGCTTTCTGCAAGAGCAAAATTGACAAGGTGGTCAGGCTTCAGAAAAGGAACGCATTACAACACTTGTCCTTCAGTATCTCCTCTCTCCTGATTTACATATTTCCCACCGCAGGTACATCTTCAAGTTCAGCTCCTAAAAGCGTACATGCTAATTTTTCTACAGATCTATTATGTATGAACGAGAAAAGTCTATTCTCTTCTCGGTGTGCAGAGGATTTGTGCATGTAACCCTCCATTAGTGTTAATGGCAGATCTATGCATAATTTTCCTAACTCCCAGAATCCAGGGCGCCTACCTAAGCCACTCTCAATTACTTACACACACAGTGACAGGGAGCAGGGAGCAGGCTTGGGACTGCATTTCAAGTTTTCATGTATTAGTGGTCCATGTTCAAAAAAGCAGTACAAAGGACGTAAGTAGGAAAAGATTAGCTCATCTTAACACCTTCAAGACACTTCATGGCTTCTATTGGTTAAGGTGTCTCTGTCCCACAAGACTGTGGGCTGGTGCAGCTTGGGGACCATGGTGCTCTGTAGGTGGAAAGTCAGAGAGGAAGCTTCACGTGGACTGAATAGTGAGTGTGGTTTCCAAGACTGAGATAAAAAATGAATGCCCAGGTCAGACCTGACCAGGTAGTTGGTGATTCTCACAATTTCAACCCTAGGTTCGACTTTGGAGTTACACACACACACACACACACACACACACACACACACACACACACACACACCACACAGTGATAGCACATATGAGTGATAACAAAACTGGGTTCTGAGGCTGCACTTCATGTGTATGTGTGTGTGTGTGTGTGTGTGTGTGTGTGTGTGTGTGTGTGTGTGTGTGTACATGTGTATGCAGGTGAACGTGGTTATGTGTGTGCATGCAGAGGCCAAAGAAGGACATCGGGTTCTTTTTTTTTTTTTAAACTGCTTTCCACCTTGGTTTTTGAGACAGAATCTCTCAAGGAACCTGGATCTTGCTGTTTCTGCAGGCCTGGCTTCCCAAGCAAGCTCCTGGGCTCTTCTTATCTCCATCCTCAGCACTAAGTTTACAGATGTGCACTGAATTTCAAGTGGGCGCTGGGATCTGAACTCAGGTCCTTGCAGTGTGCACAGCACTTTACCTGCTGAACTATCTCCCTGGCACCCCAGTTCTTCTGGCTTGAGCGCCATTAGCTTCTATTTGTCACACATACTTCTTAGATTCTGCAATCCTCGCCTGCACGGTTTCAGCTAATCCTTCCATCAACCTTGTTATCTTAGTTTAGATAGAATGAATTCAGATTTGGAGAGTAGAATTTACTGTCTACGTTCACACAGCCAGTATGAAAAAAATTGATCTCATCTACATTTAAAGACTCATTTATTATAATTTTAATTATGTGTAAATGTGTAGGTGTGTGTGTGTGTGTGTGTGTTTATGTGTGTGTGTGTGTGTGCAAATAAGAATGTCTGCAAGAGGTTGGAGCTGGAGTTACAGGCTAGGAACCAAACTCAGATCCTCTGGAAGTGCAGTAAGTGTTCTTTTTTTTATGGCTATTATAAGCTTATATTGGATTTGAATAATAACCATATAATGGATTTATTTTATTTTATTTTTTTAAATGGTGGCAAAGTAAGTACTTAACCACTAAACTAAGCCAGCTCCGCAGCCGCTTGAACTTAAACTACAGACTTTATATTCTCCCCCCCCAGTAGCTCTCTACTTTTTAAAATTATAACCCCTGAAACAATTAACAATCCTACCCCATGTTTTCATACTCATAGCTACAGAGGTTGAAATATTAAAGCTCTCCTTTCTGATTAGTCAGGATGCTTTGTGTCAACACTCAGGAATTATTTCAACACAATGACAAAGTCTATCAAGCTTGCCGAAGGCCACATAACAAGTGGTCCAGGGCTTTGATGGCTTCTAACCCTGTAGACCGCATCCCTCGATCACTCCCTAGACCCCCTAGTGACAGGAAAGTGTGAATCCTGTCGGAAAAGCAAGGAAGTTCACTGTGAATGGTGAAAGGGCTTACACATCCGTGCACGCCCGTTTTTACTACCTCTGGCACACCAAAAAACTTCATGTCACCAAATGCACTTTTAGATCCACAGATAAGGATAAATCAAATCCTTGCTTGACCAAAGTTGATGTTGCCCTCATGATTCCAAGAGCAAAGACCTTTTGATGCAATTTGAAAATTAATCTATACTGTAGCTTTCCAGAAAGGTTGTCATTTCCACAGTCTACATGCTCTGATTGTATAATGATCATAAATGATAATCAGAAGGATTAATAGATATTAAAGTTTGTCTTGTCCCCCTCTACACATTGCAACACAGAAATCTCTTCTGAGAGGTGGCTCAGAGTCTTGAAAAAAACGACCAGAAGAACAAATTATGATGTGGCATCTGAAGCAGCCCAGCAGCAGGGGAGTGACTGACCCCTTCGTGGCTTCATGACTGAGTGAGTGATGAATGGAAATGTGGTTTGCAGAGCAGCAAGGCAGTGAGATTAAGGCTCTGTTTGCCAGTATAGAAGGTGGTGTGGGGAACACGCTTTTCTTTGAAGAATGTCTGAGATGGTAAATTCTGCCAGTTGGCCAGTTTCTTAATTTATATCAATAATAGTCTTAATTAACTTGATGTTGACATATTCATCCTAATATGTGGAAATAGTTGCAACATTATGTCTAGAAAAAAGGGTGGAGGATATGTTTTGCATGTGGGAGCTTTCTCGGAGATTTGGCCTATAAAGGATGCTGCTCAGGGCATGTGACACTTTGAGCTAGTAGAAAGAGCCATGTGTAAACATTTGGTGATACATCTGTGTTGCAGAATAGCTTACCCAATCAAAGAACATTTGGAGACTGACCACAGAGATCGGACATAATCTTCAGGTCTCCGTGCATTTGAAGGATTAAGGCCAACATGGTGAGGCTGTTTGCTTGAGTTACCGTTTAGTGAACAGATAGACTCTTCTCCCCAGTTACCTGCAGTCTTGTGTTTCTATGTTCATGTTTCGCTAGAAGCAGGATTACACTCTATCTGTAGTGTACAGCGTGTTGACTGGGTTGGGGAAATCATGAGGAGCAGAATGGAGCCAAGTCCATCAAAGTAGAATTAGGAAAAGTGAGAATTTAACTGTAAAAATCTGTAACCCAAGTGAATTTCTGTTTACTTCTCTGGTCATAGAGGTAGAAGAGTGAAATTCTCCTGCTCTTATCATGGATCTCATTTGTCTTCATTTCTCTCTACTTTGTTTTATGTATTTGGAAGCACTTTTGTTATATGTAATATGTAATATATAATATATATATATATATATATATATGATTTTTTGTCTCTTGATGAATTGACCCCTGATCAATTTTTGTGAACTTAGAAAAGTGATGTGCTTATGGCTAAGAATTACCTTTTCAATTTCAACTATATTATCCACAAAAATGGCCATGAAGAGCCCAAAACATTGAAGATTGAATGGGATGATATTTGCAAAGTACAGAACCAATGAAGATATTGTTATGTCTACCTAGTTTCATTGTGTCAATCAGTGTCCTACCCATGATAGGATCAGTGATTTTACTGAGAAAGTCAAAGATGTCTAAATGGCCTCCAGATATTTGTCTAAAAAGTTTTTTACAGTACTCTAAAGAGATAAAGTGAGTTTCTGGAAAATAAATTAGACCTAAAGGTGAGCTTTTCCCCCTTAATCAATTCTCTAAGACACATTGCTCTTATTTGGTGAGATATGACAAGACAAGGTATTGTTTATTTATCTGCATGTTTCTTTTGACGGTTTCATCCATGTACACATGCATTCTGATGATCCCACCCCACCCCTTTCACCTCCCCTACTCTCATCAACTCACCCTCCTCCCTCCAAGTCCCTTTCTGGGAATTCTTGTCTTTGTTTTGTTTTGGGACCTACTAAGTTTTACCAGAGCACATTGTAGCACCTTGGAGACAGGCTCTCAGTGTCTTCCCTCTCCCTACTGAACTATTGGCTACTGATATATTTGGGGGGAAGTTCATTGTTTCCCACTGTGTAGCCATCAATAGGCCCACCAGTCTCCAATGGGTAGTTCTAAACCTATGGTCATGAAGGTGTGTTTTCTTCTAAAAATTGTGTGCAGTTGAAAAAAAAGCAGGTTAAAAAGTTCAAGGATAGATAATCTTTCAAAGTAGTGGCTAAATTTGTTGATGCTCCAGTTTCTTGAGAAACTCCCCAGAGCACATGGCTGGTCTTCAAAGCCATCCATTCAAGCTTTTATGGGATGCTTGGAGAGAAAACAAGATACCGAGGCTTTGCTTCCAGAGAGCAGTTTATTGTGCCGTATCCAGCCTTCCAGCCAATGGCCAGAACCCTGAATGGTGTACAGTTAAGGCTAGTATACATCTTTAGCTTCTTTGTTGGCACATGTACAATTTGATTGAGTACTTTATACTACTAGGAGATAAGAAGAAAGGGAGGTTGAGGTAGAGAGGTGGTGAGGTCGCACACTCAAGGACATTGACTAGCCCTTGAGGCTGTTCTGTTTCTTTCTTCCTTGGCTCTGGAGCCCTACCTCAAAGCAACACCAAGGCCATTAGAGTCCCAGAGCAGCAGTCTTCATTTTTACCTTTATGTCGCCTGAGGAACATTTTGAAAAACAGGGATAAGGGAGATGAAATTTGACCAGCCCTGTCAGGATCTCAAGAACCTGTGTTTTCTGGCCTGTTGACATTACAAAGTAGGAGACCAAGGCCCTACAAGAATCCCCAGCTCCTTATGAGTGCAGGATAGTTGCACACTGAGCGAATTAGTCACTTAAAGCCTAGGGTGTGCATTGCATTGAAGTTGGGTTCTTTTGTCTGTTTTAAGATTTATTTTTATTTTATTTATGTGTATATGTGTGTGTGTGTGTGTGGGGAGGGTATGCCACATATGTTGGGTACCGATGGAGGTAAGAAGAAGGCATCAGGTCCTCCGGGCCAGAAATGCCTGCTGGTTGGGAGTCATTTGGGTTCCAGGAGCAGAACTTGGGTCCTCTGCAAGTGATCCTAACTGCAGAGCCATTTCTCCAGCCCTGAAGACTGGATTCTTTATATTACACCACAAGGCTCCCTTCATGAATTAAAATAACATACAAAAGCCTACCAGGATCTATAAAAACTTTTAACTTGTCTTTGAGAAAGCAGTTTCCCTCAACCTATCATTAAGATCTATTCAAAGAAATTTACCAGTTCTGTGATAGGGAAAAATCCCATCCAGAATCAGGGGTGAGTGGTTGTCTGCCAGCTCCCATGATGCATCTCTTCCGAGATGGAGATTTCCATGCAAAAGTGGAACCAGAGGTCAGGAACCAAACACAGGTTAAATGTGAATTAAAAACAATTAAATGAGCCTGGACATAAATTAATTGAGTTCTTGCCCAATAAACAGGAAGGTCAGACTAACACTGGAATTCAACATTAGAACGGCAGAAAAGAGAAGGCCATGAACTGGTTACATTATTATGCAGGGAAGGCGGGAAGCTGGAGTTGTCAAGTACAAACTCTTGTCAGATGTCTTTATGTGCTCAGATCTCCCGTTACTGTTCAAAGTTCAGCTATTCCTAGGTATGAATCGTGCAATTACGTCAGCCTCTTGGGCTTCAACAGGGACACCATCAGAGGGAAAGGAACCAGGTTCGACAGGAACAGGCACAAGCTGCTGCGTTCTGCACACAGAAACACCACGGACATGGGACATGATGCGAGGGATGCACGAACAGAAACTGTCTTCTGATCTGCCGGCGTTGGTGAAGCGCGTCTCTTCTTTCACTTAGATTTCAGAGAAATGCTAAGCAAGCGGGCGGTAGTTAAAGGAACTTTAGGAGGGTTCTCGCTGACATTTCTATACAAAAGGAGTCCAGATTTTGTGAGTCTGGGTACTGCTTGGCTCCGTCCTAACACGGGGTCTCTTGTGTGTGTGTATAGGGTGAAATCAAGGCAAATTAGAACTAAGTGTTTTACCCAGAGCGGAGGAATCAGGCAGTAATGCAGCCTCCTTCAGATTGTAGTCTAGCCCAAGGTGTGGGTTGGCATGAGTGAAAGACATAGTTTTTACAGGATGGTTTACCTTCAAATCTCAGTGATTTCTGAATTTCTGCAATGGTTAAAATAAGCTGTCTTTGGTCCCTTCCTGGTCCTGGGGTTTGTTGCCAGGGTAGAAGTCCGCAGAACTGACTGTAAGGCATAGAGCAGGGGTCTCTAAGAGAGACGGCACCCATGGGCAGAGAAGGGCCAACAGGATGCCTAACATAAAGGACTGGGAAGAAAGCAGGAGTTGAAACTGACTCAACTTGGTAAGGTAGGGAAGCTGATATGAGGAAGGAAGAGGCAGGATGACTTAGGAAACTTCCAGCCAGATAGACCCTTGTTTGTTTTTACTCTTTTGGGGGCCCACCACCCAGCTCTCAAATAAATTACACACAGAGGCTTATTCTTAATTATAAATGTCTTGCCTTAGCTTGGCTTGTTTCTAGCCAGTTTTTCTTGTCTTAACTATCCCATCTACCTCTTGTCTCTGGGCCTTTTCCTTTTCTTATTTCTATAATCTTACTCTCACTCTTACTCCTTGGCTGGCTGTGTAGCTGGGTGGCTGGCCCCTGCTGTCCTCCTCCTTCTCTCACTCCTTCTTCTTTCCTCCCAGATTTCTCCTTCTCTATATTCTCTCTGCCTGCCAGCCCTGCTTATCCTTTCTCCTGCCTTACTATTGGTTGTTCAGTTCTTTATTAGACCATCAGGTGTTTTAGACAGGCACAGTAACATAGCTTCACAGAGTTAAACAAATGCAACATAAACAAAAGAAACACATCTTAAAATAATATTCTACAACAGACCCTTATGCTGAGCTGGATTGGACAGGCGTCAGCAATGGCCATTGGTGGGGATCCTGAGGAGGAAGGCAGTCACCATAGTCACCAAATACTAGCTCTAGAGCCATACAGGGAGTGGAAGGTATTGGGTGTGCACATTCACATGAAAATGTAGATATACACCCACATGCCACACACAATTTTCTGGTGAATTCATATTAATGTCTCACCTAAGAAATTGTTACTCACCTAAATTCAAGAAAACAATTTCTTAAGTTTTCTTCCTGAAGCCTTGGAGCTTTATCTTCTATGGCTGTGTCTATAAAACCTCTTAAACTGGTTTTGTGCATGGTATAAGGTAGGAGTTGAATTTTTAAAAAATATATAATCATTTATGTGTTCTTGAATCATTTATTAAAATATCTCCCTATAAATTCATGAATATCTTCATATAATTAACTGACATATATGTAAAGGTAGTTGCATATTATCTGTTTTGTTAATTTTACCTGTTTGTCTACTCTATACCTCAGTGACCAGATGATGATTATAACTACAAATCTAGTAGGTTGCTTGTTTATTCAAATGAATGATTAATTTCTCATTTGGCAGGATAAGTTTCTGTCAAATTCTTGCTTTACTATTTTGATTATAACAACACTGTATTTATAGACCAATCAGCTTGGAAAGAATCGAAATCTGTATTAGCTTACAGTGTTCCCATACCAAAACACCACCCAAAGGAATCCACTTTACATCTCTGGAGCCCTGAAGGTCAAGGTTGAGGAGTTAGCAGGTTTGATGTCTTCTGAGGCCTACTGAGGCCTCTCTCCTTGGGTTGCCAATGGCTCCTGTCTGGTTGTGCCCTCCCCCCCCCCCCCCGAGGTTTCTCCTGAGTCTGTGCCCTCATTTCCTGTCTTAAAGTAAGTTTTTATAAAGACACTGGCCATGTTAGAGTATAATTTACCCTTACGACTTCATTTTACCGCATTTACCTCTGAAAGTCCCTATCTCCGATACAGTGCTATTCAAAGGTGCTAGAGATTAAAACCTAGTTTTGGGAACACAAAACTCAGCCTGTGATATCTCAACAATAATAAAACTTACGGTCCTTGAACATGGTACATCTTTTTACATACCCTTAATTTTTCTCAGTATTTGGTAGTTTTCAGTGTGCTGATTGATCTGTCTTATAACCTTGGTCACTTATATGTACTATTTGAATGCTATTCTTGGTGTTTTTTTAAATCAACTTTTAACTACCATATAGAAATTCAATAAATATTTTAATGTTGTCTTTGTAAATGGATAATGTTTAAAATTAATCCTTGTAGCTTTGTGTGTGGTCTCCTCAGGCTCTGTGCACAGGCTGTTACTTTGTAGAGATGCTCTCCCTCCTGGCTCCCGAGTCTGTGACTCTGCTTCGACGTTCTTGTTTGCTTTCTGCCTGTGCAGTGGACAATAGCTTTTGTGGGAACAGACAACCTTGCTGATCTTAGGGAGAAAATACTCATTTTCCCCTTTAAATTGCTGTGTATTTTCTCACAGACGCCCTCCATTAAGCTGAAGAACCCTTTTCTGTTCCTCCTTTCCTGAGTTTTGATCATGAATGAGGTTGAATTACGTCAAATTATTTCTTTGTATCTCCCGATGACCCCTTGGCTTTTCTTCTTTAGTCTCTTGATAGGGTGAATTAAGTTGATGGTTTTTTTTGAATGTTAAGCCAACTTTCAAGCTAAACCTCTTCATTATGTGGTATTTTCAAAGATTGCTGGGTTCCATTTACTAATATTTTCTTAGAATTATGCTCATTAATTTTCTTTTCTGGTAATAGCAGTCATTTTTAAGATCATGGTTATAATAAACGTAAAATAAGCTAATAACTATTCCTTCATTTTCCATTTTTTTCTGAGAGATTTTTATTTTTAAAATGTTTGCAGAAGTCCTTAAGGAAAGCCACTGAGAGATGTCGTTTTGTAGCACTAAGTCATATCATAGATGCAGTCACGTTTATGTAGCCTGTCCTGGCTTTTATCCTCAGTTGGTTTTCTTTCAAACATGTGCTTATTGTTCACATAACATCAGATTTATTGACACAAGGATTTGCCAATATTCCTTTATTATTATTTAAAGATTTATATTTATTTATTATTTATTTTGGTTTTTTTTTTTTTTTTTTTTTTGAGACAGGGTTTCTCTGAGTGGCCTTGGCTGTCCTAGAACTTGCTCTGTAGACCAGGGTGGCTAAAGATTTATTTTAAAAGTGTTTTGTATGTAAGTGTATATGCACCACATGTGTGCCTGGTGCCCACGGAGGCCAGAAGAGGGCATAAGATCCCCTGAAACTGGAGTTATAGATGGCCGTGACCTGTCATGGCAGTGCTGGAACCAGGTCCTCTGTAAGAGCTCCAGGTTGTATCAGGCTTTTTCTTTTGGGTCACTAACCAGCTCTCAAATCACGGCACAGAGACTTATTATTAGTTTTGAATCCTTGGCCTAGCTCCGGCACATTTCTGACTAGCTCTTTTAACTTAACCTGTTTCTCTTTACGCGTCTTTCATCTCAGGCCTCATTACCTTTCATACCTTGTATGTCTGTTTCCACTGCTTCTCTGGCTGGCTGTTCAGTGGCTGCCTAGCTTCTTGCCTTGAGTGTGTCCTCTTTCTCTCCTTCTCCCTCAAGCACAGATTTCTCCTCCTATTTATTCTCTCTGCCTGGCAGCCTCGCCTATCCTTTCTCTGCCTAGCCATTGGCCATTCAATCGTTTATTAGACCAATCAGGTGCCTTAGGAAGGAAGGTTAAGCAGACGCAACACATATTTACACAATTAAACACACAGCCTTAAATCATTAAACAAATGCAGCATAAACAGAAGTAACACACCTTCACAGGGCTAAAGCATAAACAAATGTAACACATCTTTGCCCAGTCGAAACAATATTCCACAACACCGAGTACTTTGAATCACTGAGCCATACCCCCTTAATATGTTTTAAATATCCATGAGACTATAATGATTTCTTTTTTTTCTCCGATATTATCTGTATTTAATCTTTCCTTTTAAAAAATAGTTTTTGAACAGGGTGCAGAGTCCTCCTACACTCCCTTACACCTTCCTCTGCAGTTTTCCTTAACAGTAGCAGTGAGCACAGGCTGTGTACATGGAAACACATGAGCCTGAAGGTGTGACGCACAGACAGGAACCACACCGAAGGGTCAGTGTTAGCTGTGTAGGAAGAAATCCAGGCAATGGACAGGTGGCTCCTGACAGAGGATATAAAGCTAATTGTTTTCATAATTTTAACTATGTCATTGATTTCATGTGTGTGTGTGTGTGTGTGTGTGTGTGTGTGTGTGTATTTGCATGCAGTAGATAAATGCACAAAAATATAATTGATAGTGAAAGTTTAAAACCCAAGGTGAAGCTCCAGAGTGTGTTCCAGAGTCCTGTGTGTTGCATCGGCTTTGGGACTGAATAATCTCCAAGACAGGGTTTCTCTGTGTAGCCATGGCTGTCCTGGAACTCACTCTGTAGACCAGGCTGGCCTTGAACTCAGCGATCCACCTGCCTCTGCCTCCCAAGTGCTGGGATTAAAGGCATGCACCATTAGCACCAGGCACACTGAATAATTTTTTATTTGCAAATTCTTTTTTTTTTTTTTTTTTTTTTTTTTTTTTTTTTTTTTTTTTTGGTTTTTCGAGACAAGGTTTCTCTGTGTAGCTTTGCGCCTTTCCTGGAGCTCACTTGGTAGCCCAGGCTGGCCTCGAACTCACAGAGATCCGCCTGGCTCTGCCTCCCGAGTGCTGGGATTAAAGGCGTGCGCCACCAACGCCCGGCTATTTGCAAATTCTTTACAATACAGTTTTAATTATTGAAAAAGAAAAAAGAAAACAACTTAACCATATGTTCCCACAGTGTTACCATTTCCTTTGTTCTTCATTTCCTCCTTTAGGTCTAGTTTTTCATCTGATGTATTTTCTAAACAAGTTCCTAAATGCCATGGCAAGTAGTCCACAAATGATCTTTCTTGACATTCATTTATTCATTAATTATGTAACTGGTGTGTGTTTTCTGAAGAGTTTTCTCGTGTTTCTTACAGTTCAGATGTTCTTCTTTTTATATGAAAGTATCTTTATTTCTTCAGTTTTGATATCTCTCTCTACTGGATATAGAGTTCTAAGTTGACAGTTTTAAACCCTCTCAGCAGCTTAAGAACGTTATTCGTCATCCTCTGCTTGTGGATCAGAGTTGCGCTCCTGTGAATATCTTTTTGTTCTCGCTCTCTGATTTTAGGATTTGTTTTCCCTTTTCCCTCATGACATTTGATGATAATGCGTGTTGGTATTGTTTACTCTATATTTTTTCTGCTCAGGGTCCATTGAAGGTTTTGCATGTGTGAGCTTACAATTGTCATTAAATTTTGAAAAACCATAGCAATCATTTCCAACGAGCTTTTCTGTCCTGATTCCTCCCCTCTCTCCCTCTCTCCCTCTCCCCATCTCCCTCCCCCTTTCAGTTTCAAAACCTTATTTTATGAGTTTCTGGACACATTGAGTCATCACTCTATGGAGAGTTATTTGTTCTCATCTCTTTCTCCTGCTGGAGTAGAAGGTTTTAGGGGACTAGGGACTCATCTCATTTTCAGTTCCCTACATCCTCACCTAATATTATATACATTAGAAAAATTCAAAATTGCATAATAGTGAACGAATGGCTGATGGGAACAGCCGCTTTATTACTTACCATGTTATTTTAAGCATCCCCATGTGAATTACTCATTCCTCTCTCACAGGCCTTGAGCAGTGAATACTAGCTACCTGATGTTTAAGAGGACTAAACCAAAGCCTAGAGCTCAAGAAGGCGGCACAGATGGGAAGCGGGAAGCCAGCAGTGAAACAGCCTCACTCCAAGCTCTTTGTGAGTCTCCTGTAAGGAGGACATGTCCAACGTCTCCTTCACCACTAGGTGGACTCGACCTCTCATGGTGCCTCATCATTTGATAATGAGGATAAAATAAATTGTGGGCAACACCAGGAACTGAGGAAGCAGATGGCAAGATGGCCTTAGGCAGAATGGGACTGGGCATGCCCAGCAGGGGAGTGCTCCAGCTGAGATGGGCAGAGAGGGCGAGGCTGGGGCAGGTGCTCCCATTTGCACCTACTCAGGCAGTTTAAGAAGGGTAGCAAACAGCTTTCCAGGGACACCGGAAGCTTGTTAGCTGCTGTTTCCTGCTATTCTGGTCTCTGCAAAATTGATCAGCTTTTTTTCCCTACTGGGAGCAACTCATGAGGGCTCAGGAAGAAAGGACATTGCATATGAATGCTCAGTCATGCTACCAAATGTTGAGTTTGTTTTCTTTGTGTGCTTCTTGTGAGCCTGGAAATGTCTGCTAAGGACAAGGGTTATTTTTTGTCTACAGAATCCAGTCTGCTTAGATATATTTCTGTGCTGTTATTGATTTGTCTAAATTTTATCTTTATGGATTATTCCTTATCTTTGGGTATTGATTGATTTCTCTTTTGCGCATCTGCCTTTCCCTGCTACTTTTAAAATTTATTCTGCTTTGTCCAGACCTCCAGGATCCCCGCTCCAATCTCCAGAATTGCTAATGTAGCCTGTTAGCTCACCTTTTGGGCAATGTTAACATGATTTCAGGTATTGAGCACAAGGGAGGGGTGGAGGCTTTGCTGGATCCTTAGGAGGAGTAAAAAAGACGATAACAGCCCAGGTCCAGAGGACACCTGCTCCAGCCAGGCCGGCAGTGCTCTCCCAGCCCTTCCAGCCATGCTGGCAGCCCTCTCCCAGCCCTCCCAGCCGGCAGTGCAGGCCTCCAGAGCACAGCAAATGTTCTAGCGGAGTGAAATTTCCAGTTTCTTCGCTAACCCGATTTTGTTGATTCATACATATGCATGCTCCAATATTGTTTCTGAATACAAAAACTAAGGAAGAAGAGGTAAGATGCATTCTCTAGGGGCTCTGCTTCCTTTTTATATCATTTATATTCCTTGAAATGCCCTTGAAAGTTCACTTGCTAAGGGAAGCTAAACAAATAATTGCATACTAAATGGGAAATGAGACTAGCGAGCTAGATAATTTGTAACATCAAATATGCTTTTTCCACAGTTAACATTTTCTCTGTGAGGGAACAGGAGGAGGACACAGTCCCAGGCATCTAGACTGTGATAACTGATAGCAATGCCAAATGCATGAAGTGAAAATACCCCCAGATCCCTCTTCCCAGTTTGGCTCCATCACAGCTGAACAAAATACGCTATCTCGGAATCGGAATCACACTTGCCTCATTCCCCCTGATCCCCAAAGAATGAAGTAGATACTCTTGTAATGCACCTCACTTCTCTTTGTAGCCACTGAATCTGAATCTATCCCCCCCCTTTTTGGCCATTGCTGTTTTGGGGGCCTATTACAAATTTAAAAAAGTTTCCCCTAAAAACAATGTGAACAGTCCTGTGAGGCCAATGCAATGAGACAGATATCGGTTGGCATTGCTCTGGAAAACAGTCATGACCACAAATGGAAGGAAGGAGTTGGTAATCAGATCAGACAAATGTTATTTGGGAACCAGCCCTGTTGTTGGCGGAGACTCGGAAAGGTGATGTGGCATTGAAACTGAATGTCTCTACTGTGACAGTGGTGTTCAGCTCTACCCGGTTGAGCTGCCAACTGAGGGGCTTGTCAGTGGAAACTTGCTTGAAGGTCAGTTTTAGTTTGGTGGACTGACTGTACTTTGGTTTCTAGTTAGGTTTCTCCTAAGGCCATCCATTTCAACAGCTGAACTTCATAGTAAAATTGGGGTTCTGGGTGCTACAAGGAATACTGAGGAGTAGTCATCTACTTGTTGGTGTTGTGAATCTGATTATAAATTTTCACCCTGCTCACTGAAACAGGTTTTTAGAAATGGAAGAAAATGTGGGTGGAGAAAAAATTGGAGAGAGATGAGATCGTCAGGCTATGGGGCGTACAAGGCCCTTCCTAGGTCCAGCTGATTTTCCCATGGCATGTTGAGCCTCAGGTGCTGGGAGACACTCTTCTCCAGACCTGTGGCGTGAGTGTGCGACAATGAGTCACAAGCTGAAGACTTCCTGGAACGCCCCCTTCCCATGAGCATCCTGAACAACCAAAGTGGGCCCTAGCATCAGCCAGCCTTCAGAGCCCTTTGGGGATCACTTCATGTCAGATCTGAGCATAGGAGGCGTTAGAGGTGATGGGTAAGGGTGCAGACTCTGGAGTCACACTGCCTGTGTGGAAATCCCGGCATGCCACAGGTACCCATGATTGTAGATGGTTCCATGTTTCCCCATCTAAAAGCAGGACTAACAACCCTCCCTAGCTGCAAGAATTAAATACGTGTGTGTGTGTGTGTGTGTGTGTGTGTGTGTGTGTGTGTGTGTTTTGTATGGAGAACATATAGACATATGCCTCTATTATGTGTGCCAGCTGTATCGCAGGTAACTGTAGTCGCACACAGCTGTGCCTGACATACCTTAGCAGCGCATCCACGATTGCTGTCATGGCCGCAGTCCCTCCTTATCGGTGATTTTGCTGTCTGTATCTTTGGGATGTGCGGTTTTACCTTTTACATCTCAGCCACCACCCGCCGTGTTCTGGAAACACAGAATGGAAAATGTGTGAAAGACAGAAAGTTTGTGTTTCTTGGATCACTTAAATATCATTCTGGACGATGTTGGAAAAGGTTGTAAACCAAATTCATGACTGGATGTTTTGGATGATAGCTGTCAAGGTCTAGTGTCAAACTCTCCTAAGGGCTGGTCTCCTAGGCTACCATGGAGATGTTCATCTACCCGCCCTTCTCCAGGCCGACATCAAAAGCTTCTCTTTGCTACATTGTTATGGGGGCGGGGATGGGGGTGGGGAGAAGTTTGTCATCAAGGAGTCTACTCTGGGACCAGGAAGTCTGAAGGCACCCGTACAGTTCCTGTTCTACTTTAGAGACAGTCCGCTAAAGCCGAAAGCCAGTCTGGGCACCCACTCCTGTCCAGGAAAACCTGCCTGTGAGACAGGAATCGCTTCTGTGTCAGTTCAGCTGTAGCTCGAGATGATTCCTAGCTTTCTGTTTTCGTTTTGAGACAGTGTCCTACTCCATAGCTCAGATTGACCTCAAACTCAAGGTGATCCTCCTGCCTCAGCCTCCCCAGTGCTGGAGTTACAGGTATGAGCCATTGTGCACACCTTGAAAAGATTAAAAACAATTTTCAGTGGTTATTTTTTTGTGTGTGTGTGCAGCTTTTCTTAGATTTTTTTTTTGAGCCTGCAAAAATATTTGAATGAAAAGGTCATGTCATGCTTTTCTATTAGCCTATGTTTTTATTATTATTTTCCTGGAAAATAAGCATGACTCTCAAACAAATGAGAATTTAGCTTACAGACAGGCCCTACTATTGAAAGTTTGAAGTATGAGTAACTTTATGTTCTAACGAACAGAAAATAGGCCCAAAGTGCCATGTAAGGGGCTGAGTACCCTCAGCAGTTGTGGCTCCTTAAGTCAATGCGGGCACTTGGGGAGGTAATTTGGAGAACAAGATTAGAACCTGAGACCACCCCCATCTACTTGGGCACCTGCATGAAATAATTGAGTTGGCAAGGTGACTCCAAAGACCTTTCACTAGCCACCTGTATGAGGTTGTGGGCTTGCTTCATAAACCCGGTGGGAGAATATGAGAGAGTGCAGGCCTTTGCTCAGAAGCAGTCACACTATTTATCCCAGAGCAGCAGGGACAGGCCTCCTTTCCCTGAGAATCCTGGTCCAGGGAAGGGAGAAGATGTTTCCAGCTGCCCCCATCTGTGTGGAGTATGGCCCAATGGATACAATTCTCTCTGAAATAAAACAGGCATTTCTTCTAGAAAATGAAATACATAAAAGAGCAAAGGAATTACCTAATGCATTTCTCTTGTTTGTATTGCTCAAGTACTTCCCAAGCCTATAAAGAGATACAACAACATTGCAACTGTGTTATTCCCTACACATAATTTATTCACCCATTCTCTTATTATCAGACATTTAGACTGTTTCTGCTTGCTTTTTGCTACAGTGAACATACTTGTACAGACCTCTTTAAACATAGCTTGTGTTATTTCCTCCGGGTAGATTCCTCAGGTGGACTAGGGCATCTGTGAGAAGGATGCAGTCAAGACTCCTGTGTGTGCCAATCCTGTGCACTTCATAAGGCAGAATTTTGATTTTCTCCCTTAAAATGGTCTCACCACACTGCAGGCCTTGGAATGACCACAAAGAAAGGTCTTATAAACACATGGACAAAAGATGCTACTAAATTGTTTCAACTTAAATTTTTTTTTTTATTGTAAGCAATGCTGTTTATCTTTCTTGTTGCTAGGATAGGAATCATGGGACAGGAAACACAGATGGCATTGTTTATACTTACATTCTCTTCTGTGTCCTCTGCCCATTTTTCACAGGCACATGGGTGTAGTCCTGCCGGCGGTGTGGACAGACGCTTTAGAGGATGGCGGTCTTTCCCTGTTTTTAATGTTTGTTTTCAGCCTTCCAGTTTCCTTTATGGTGGTGTGTTGGACTGAGTTTTTTTTTCCCATTTAAATTTGTTCTTCCCCTTTGAATATTCAATTATAATTTGTCATATGGTCACCTAAGTAGGATGCCGTGTGCTAGCATCCCCTAAAATTAAATGGAGCCATGTGGCTGGCTTTATGCTGATGTGCTCTGAACATTGTCTTATGGCCCATAAGGGTATGGGTCTGCCTCATTCATGTTCATCCCTCTGCACAGTCATTCTCTAGAACTCCAGGAATGGTACAAGGCTGGCTTTAACCATATGGGTATTGGGAGTGCCCCAGTATATGGCAAGCAAGGGATTGGCAGAGCCTGGGTAAACCTGAATGTCACACTTGGACTGATGTGGCAGCAGAGAAGTTGTTGGTCCTTGAAGCTGTGTGCTACAGATGGTGTGTTCACACATATTTACAGGTCATGCACTGGGATTTTAAGCTCCATCGTAACAGTATGAGGACATGGGCCCCACAGAAGGCCCTTCGATCATCAGGGCTGTCCTCATGAGTGGGATTAGGCTAGTACACTTGCAATGCCCCCTCCTTTCCATTGCGAGAATTTGAGTGAGAGGCAGCTGTTTATCAATGAGGCTGTGGAACTCCAGCAGACACTAAATTTGTCAGTGTCTTGATATGTATTTCTCAGCCACCATAAAAGAGAAAAATCTCTGTTGTTTATAAGCCACCCATCTAGGGCATTCTGATATAGTAGCAAGAGCTAATGCAGTGCCATAGAGTTGACTCTGTTATAGCAAGTCCGTTTACTCTAAGATCTTCTGTGATCAAGAATTTAACTTTAACAAATTAAATAGTAAACTATTTCTTTATGACATTTTGCATAGCTTTTTATTTTTAATTTTTATTTATGTATGCTTGAAAATATATTTTTCTTATATAATATATTGTGAACACAGTTTTCATTCTCCTGACTCCTCCCAGATCTTTCCCACCTCCCCATCTATCCAACTCCATCCCTTTCTTTCTCTCTCTTTAGAAAACAGTCAAAAAACCAAACTAGAATAAATTAAAAAAAGAAAAAGCATAAGAAACTCTCTCTCTCTCTCTCTCTCTCTCTCTCTCTCTCTCTCTCTCTCTCTCTCTCTCTCTCATACACACACACACACACACACACACACACACACACACACACACACCTATAAAAACACAAAGTTGGAAACCATAATATACAAACAAAAGGCAAGAAAGACAAAAATTCTCAAACAAAGCAACATGAGACGAAAAGTCTCCAAAATACCATTGAGTCATTCGGTGCTGCCCACCTACTGCTGGACGCGGGCCTACCCTGGAGTGTGGTTAACATACCCAGTGAGAATCCAATGGAGAAAACTGATTTTTCCTTTGCAAGCAGATGTCAGTTGGAGTCAGCTTCCTGGTCAGGGATGGGAACTCATGTCCACTCCTGTCAGTGCTGGGTCTGGCTTGGACCTGCACTGGGCCTGTGCATGCTGCTACCATCTCTGTGAGTCTATATGTGCCTCAGTCCTGCTGTGTCTGGAGGGCACGGTCTCCTCGATCATGTGTTGCCTCTGGCTCTTATGATCTTCCTGCCTCCTGTGGCAGCTGTGGTCTCTTAGAGTTTGTGCACCAACCATTCAGGCTCCCTGGCTTTTAGAGTCTCTATTGAGAAGTCAGATGTTAGTCCAGTGGGTCGGATTTTGTATGTTACTTGGTCTATTTCCCTCACAGATTTTAATAGTCTTTCTTATTATGTACATTTAGTGTTTTGATTATTCTGTGTTGCGGGGAATTTCTTTTCTGGTCCTGTATATTTTGTGTTCTCTATGCTTCTTGTACCTTGATAGGCAGCTCCTCCTCTAGGTTGTGGAAATTTTCTTCTTTGATTTTGTTGAAAATGTTTTCTGTGCCTTTGACTTGGGTTTCTTCTCCTTCCTCTATTCCTGTTATTCATAGATGTGGCCCTTTTATAGTGCTCCAGATTTCCTGGGGAGGTCATAATGGAGGGCAGGAAGGATAGTGAAACCCCCCCCCCAAGTCCCAGCCCTCTGTGGCCACTGGGTAAGTGGGGTGGGCAGGTAGAAAGTGTTTCTCGGTATCAGCTGACACAGAGGAATGGAGATCGTCTAGAAGGGAACGGGCTGAGAGTTCACAGGAAGGGAAGACACTGAGTCCACACCGAGGTTTGGCAGAGTCCTCAGGAAATTGTATTGCTTTTCTGCAGAAAACTTCTCAATCTGAGACCTCATACGCATCTATGGTTTTTAATGCATTTTAATCCATTAGTTGCATTTTTATGATGCAACTTAAATGTGTGGTTGTTTTTGGTATGACATGAGGTAAATTTATCCATATGTTTTATACTATTCAGTAATATCTCTTCTCCACTGACCTGTAATGTCATCTCATATGTTTATAATAATTGCTATTTCTGAGTGTTTATTTTCTTTCATATATTACTGTAGGCAGAAGTTTCTCTCCTGCCTGCCTGTTCCCAAATACCCAGCAGCCACTCCCAAATAGTTGACTCAAAGGCTTAATATCATTTATAAATGCTCTACCAGTAGCTCAGGCTTGTTACTGACTAGCTCTTACACTTAAATTAACCCATAATTCATATCTATTTAGTCACATGGCTTGGTACCTTTTCTCAGTATGACATTCTCATCCTGCTTCCTCTGTATCTGGCTGCTGACTCCTGACTCCGCCCTTCATCTTCCCCCAGAATTCTACTAGACTGGTTGCCCCACCTGTACTTCCTGCCTGGCTACTGGCCAAACAGCATTTATTAAACCAATTCGGTTAACAAATCCTTACAGTGTACAAGAGCATTATCCCACAGCACATTACTATTTTTGCATGATTGTGAAAGTAATAAAAATTTTAATTATCATAACTTTATAAAATCACCTTGTGGTCAACCTTTTTCCTTAAGATATTTTTAAAAATTTATTCATTTATTTTATATTCATGGGTATTTTGTCTGTATGTTTAAATGTGCATTAGGTGCATGCCTTGGTGTTGGAGAAGGCCAGAAGAGGGTGTGAGCTGCCATGTATGCCCTGGGAATTGAACCCAGGTCCTCTGGAAAAAGAGCTAGTGCTCTTAACTGCTGAGCAGTCTCGCCAGCCACCCCTCTTTAAGCTTGTTTTTTAAAAAAACTTCTTGGCTAGAGTTTTTGCATAATTTCTTATGTAGTTGAGAATCCTTTGACTAAGTCCTCACTTTCCAGACTCCAGACTAAGCAAGAGTACCACTAGGATTTTGATTTTGAGTACATATAATTCTCTACATCAATCTGTGAAGAACTTTTATTTTCACATGAATCTTCCTTCCTACTGACACTTCAGTCCATTTATTTGCTAAAACTGAAGCTCTGTAGTTTTCTTCATGAACCCCACAAATTTGTTGTTACTGTAGACAGATTCATTAATGGATTTATATGGATACCAGGCTGGAGACAGGGCTCAGCGGGTGAGAGCACTTGATGCTTTTCCAGAGGACCTGAGTTCAGTTCCCAGCACCCGTATCCAGCAGCTCACAGGATCTGTATCTCCAGTCCCAGGGGATTTGATGCCCCTTTTCTGGCCTCCTCGGGTGTCTATCTCATATGCACAAACCCCTACACACACACTTGACATCTAACATGACCGAGTTCTTTTCTTGTGATGTTTTTTAATAATTATTTTGATATATTAGCAAGACTTGCTTTTTTGAATATTCATATTGTATGTGGCCTGTTAGGAACTTCCCTTGCATCCGAGCTGCTTGCCCCCTGGTCCTCTAGATATTTTCTCTGTGTTGTGGCTCTTCACAGCCAGTGGCTTCATCTGGCTCAGTGGCGATCCTGCTCTTTGCTGCTTCCCATACAGATTTAATTTCTTCGATTTCATCTTTGGTTTCTGTGTTACTTTACTCTTCTTCCTATACCCATTTCATAGACGTCTGTTAGGGTCGCAGCCATGTCTTTCAATGTTCTTTTACTGAATGCAGTGTTTTGAGATTTCTTTTATTAGAAATTCAAAAGAAAGATTAAGTTTTACAAGTGTTTTATATCTCTTCAAGACCTGAAACCACAGACATACTAAATCTAGAAAACCCATATTATTGATACAGTTTATTTAATGCTTTCTTACATGTAGTAAGTATAAAAGGATTTTGTTTGGGGGCTATGTTTATTTTTGTGACTGTTAAATAACATCGTTATTTTATCTCACTCTCTGGGTAGGCTAGGCCTTTTGCTTTGGAATATTTCATTCTGTGAACTGTGCCTTGTCTGTATCCCAGCAGAAAACAGATGGTGCACCCTGACTGGGTAATTTGAAGAAGCTCTAATAAAAGACTATTTACAAGGATGTGGACGAGGGCCGGGAAACCTACAAGAGATGGTTCCACACTCCAGAGCAAGTGAACCCTAGGCCTGGGTGAAGAAGAGGAAGTGGCTACTTATGTCCAGGGAAGGAAGAGCTGGGCGGAGAGACCTCCAGAATGTGGGGACCTGCCTGCGGAGGAAATGTGCTGGAGAGTCCATACTCACGTGCACGCCAAGTCCCACCCACCACCCCACCCCGCTTCTCCTGACAAGCTCAGTTGGAAGTAAGGTATAGGCCAGGGTGGAAAAGACAGCATTTAGAAGACAACGAGAAGTCATACACCAATGGAAGCATCCTCTTTTTTATGGGTAAAACATTACGACCAAGTTCACATTGGTAAATATTCTGAATGAAAAGTTCCCAAGGTTAAGTAAGCATTTCCCAAGCAAGTGAAGACAGAGAACATTAGAAGGCTGGTTCTGAGGAGGCAGCTGAAAGGGGCAAAATATCACTGGTGTTGCCGGTAAGACAGGTAGATGGCGCCAGTGTGTGTGTGTGTGTAGCTCCTCAGGACAGACGTCAAGAGCTCCTGGAGAGTTCCACAACAGAGCAGCATCCTAGCTGAAGAATGAGGCTCTCAAGAACACTCAGGTCCTGAAGGAACTTCAAGGGTGAGGTCACCCTGAGAGGGTGAGGTCACCCTTAGTGTGTGAGGTCACCTGCTGGCCCAAGGAGACCTGTAGGGCCTCTCACCCATTCAGCAAAGTGCAGTGTTGCCGTGACTGTGATCTATGGCATTTCTCTGGTCCCTTCTCCCTATATTGAAATGCCCCCAAATACCATGATTTCTTCATTTCACACAGACCTGTGAGGCATGCAGCTTATATTCTAACTGATAACCTCCATAGAATCTTTTTTAAAGAACCTTTTATTGATTCCTTGTGAATTTCATATCATGTACCCCAATCCCATTCATCTCCCCATCCCTCCATATTCGTCCTCAGCCCTTGCAACTCCCCGAAAGAAAGCAAAAAAGTAAGTGTAATAAAAAATAACAATTAAATGATAAAAATGCCAATGAAAGAGGAAAAAGTCTCGCAGTGGAAGCTGAGGTGTGCCACCCTAGGTCCCCAGTCTACCTTTCTGTCCAAACAGCTTCACTTGCAAATATTCATCGCAGTGAGTCATTGGTCTAGATCCGGGTCTCTGGCTTCTGCTGTGCTATCAATACTGGATCCTCACTGGACTCCTCTTGGATAGCCTGTTCCTGTCCTGTGTCATCGAGATCCTACAGCTCTGGTTCTGCAGGGCCAACCCCTTCCTGTGCTCAGCAGTTCTTAGATGGAGTGGGTGTTGGGGTGGGCAAACTCAAAGCCCTGGATCTGGGCCTGGGAGGTAGCTGAGTTGGTCAGCCTTCCCACTCTCCTATGCTTGCCCTACCAGGGCCTGCTCTCCCACTGTGCTCAGGTGAGGGGCAGGGCCAGCTCATCCACTCCCACACATGCCCATGGCGCTGGCTCACCCACGTCCATTCCACCAGGGCCAGCTCTACTGTGCTGCCCATGCGAGGTGTGGGGCCAGCTCTCCTGAGTGCCACAGCCAGTGATGGGGAGGGACAGTTCTGCACAGCCCTCGGACATCAACATGGCCCCAGGCAGCCGTCTAGACCAGGGGAAATCCAATGGCCTTTGGTTATGACATGGGCCAAGGACACTGACCCTTCGGGTCACAGACCCAGACATAGCCCTTGGCGGCTGCACTGGCAGGACTTTCCATGGCCTCCGGTGGCTGCACAGGCTGCTCAGGTCAGGCTGTTACTCACCACCCTAGCATCTCTGGTTCCACGTCTCTTCATAGATCACGAGCTGATCCACTTCTCTTTCCATGATCTCTACAGGGTCCACTTGCTCATTGTAGCGGCGCCCAGCCTGCCTGAGCGGCATGGCTGCAGGTAGGAGCATCTTCCATGTCTCTCACACCCAGCTTGTGCCGCGTGGCTGTGGGCAGGGGCATCTCAGGTGTCTTCTGCCCCCCCTCCCCAGCTTGGCGGTGTGGGCCCACCCCGTGGAATCTTTTAATCTCTTCTTTTCCTCTGAACACTAGAGAAGAGATAGTGAGCAAGACCCCAACCCCCAACTCTGGCCAAAAGAGAAGAAAAGCTATGAAAACACAATTCACTTTCTTCTCTGTCTCCCCACCTCCCTTTTCATGATTTTTTTCTTGTTATTGTTGTCTTTTGTTTTTTGAGACAGTCTCAGACAGCTTAGGCTGGCCTCCAATTCTCTGTCTAGTGGAGGGCGACACGGGAACTCCTGATTTGCCTGTCTTCTTGGACGTGCCCTCCTTTCTCCTTACACCTAACTGAGAAGAGGGCAGGGATTGATGGAAGGTGGCCAGAGTCCACCCCAATCTGAATTACTGTACTGTGAGCCCCATGGTGTGCTCAGCACTTTGGAATTCCACGGAGGAGAAAACATTTGTAGAAAAGCTGCTATTACGATTACGTTTGCATGGAGAGCGTGGCGTCTCTAGAGAGCACCACTACAAGGGTGTGCAAGTTTTAATCCACAGAAGGATTTTTTTAAACTCAATTATTTCTTTGGAGGAAGAGAGAGAGCGCTGAAAATCTTCTTTAAGGAAAATGAACAGATGATCAAGGGTCCATGGTCTTGACTATGAGGGAACTGTTTTGTTGTATCTGTTGTCCAAGAAGCCTGATGAACCCCAAGACCCCAGCTCAGGCTGTTCGAATTTGCTAATGGGGGTGGGGGGACTCTGTGCCATTTCCCATGATTTTTTTAAGGGACACGTGTAGCTGCTGTGTTGTGCCTGCCAACCCGATTTCACGCACTTTTGGAAAAAAGTCCCCTCAGGGAAGTCCATAGTTGTTTTGACATTTGGGACAGAAAATATTTGCTATGTAACCTTTACAGGGAAGGACCATAGCCAGAGACACACAAGAAGTATGGTTACTTCGAACACTGTGAGCATCAGTGGGTTGCTCAAAGCGAATCCTTTAAGTGGAGACACACAAAGGTAGCGATGTAGAAAATGGGGAGAGGTGAGCAGAACCAGAGTGGGTGCGTGTGAGGCTCCTGTGTCGTCACGAACTCCCTGCTTTGGATTTGGGGGCATTTGCAGTACTTCACAGGGAGTCTGAATTCCATTTGCCACAGCTTCTGTTCTTCAAGGTTGCTACTAGAGGAGAGACATTGGGGAAGGGAGTTGAAATCAGAACCTATTTAGGTTGTAGGGACAACACTCACCTGGTGCTTCGAGTGCCTGCAGACAGACTGACTCTCCTAGTTACTAATGAGGAAGAGGTGGGGCTGGAAGGGCAGCCTTCTGAGACCTCGGGAAGTAAGGCAGAAAGTCAACGAGAGGACCTGGTCTGACAATTTTCCCCTACCAGCATACCCGTGAGCCTCTGGCCTTGAGTAGGCTGTCCTGCTGGCCTTGGCTTCATCATGGTTGTGTGTGTGTGTGTGTGTGTGTGTGTGTGTGTATGTATGTATGATGTGTGTATGTGTGTGCATGGGTGGTGTGTGTGCTCTGTGTGTGTGTGTGTGTGTGTGTGTGTGTATGTATGCATGGGTGGTGTGTATGATGTGTGTATGTGTGTGCATGTGTGGTGTGTGTGCTGTGTGTGTGTATGTATATGTATGTGTGTGTGTGTGTGTGTGTGTGTGTGTGTGTGTGTGCATGTGTGTGAAGAAGCCAACTCCCTCACTGCTTCTTGGTCACTTACAGACTGTTAAGAAATCTTGAAGGGCAGGGATTGAAGACCACAGTTCCCCTTCCTCCAGTTCCCATTCACACCATGGCTCTCCTAAGTCAGTGTTTACAGGGAAGGGGAGCCGATGCAATGGTACTCTCCGCTCTCCACTCCTTGCTCATGCGGAACACCCCACATTTATGCATCTCTCTCCAGTTCTGCAGAGCATGTGTAAGGACAACCACCGTTTGTTCCTGCCCCAAGCCTTTGGAATTTCCATTTGGACATGGAAGACAAACTCTGTGTGTATTTCTTTCTGATCCCACTTAAATGTCCATTAAAATAATCAAGTAACAGAAACCCAAATGACATAAAGCCACAGAGACAAAGGAGAAAGGGAGATATCTGACAAGAAGGGACGAAGACTCTCCTAGAAAAAAGAGAGTAGATGGAGCATGGCAAATAAATCAGCAGGCAGAACGAGTTAGAATACACATTCTTACAGTCAACAACCCTGGTGAGAAGTACTTAGCTCACTTGTCAAAAACCCAAACAAAAATAAGCATTGGAGTCTAGGTACCAGGTTCACACTAGAGAGGAATCGGTGTGGAGCAGGAATGAGAATGAGTGGGTTCTAGTGTCTGGCATTGGAACCCCAGGCTCTCTGCCAAGCCTGCACCAGCCAGGAGTGTGCTCTTTGGCTTCACACTCACTCTCCACCCTACCCAATCTACCAAAACAGCAGAGATTTCGTTTCTGGGAATCATCACCGAGGAGGCTCTGGTCTGGGGAGGCAGAGGCGAAAGTACAACAGAAACAGGAATCAGAGGACTGTCTATGTCCTGAGTCTTAGGGACCTCCACATTCTCTCCCTTCTACGTTCACAGGACAGATGCATCCAGTTCTAAATGGTCCCTAGATAGGAATCCCTAGGCCTCTGTTCTTGAGGAATTGAAGGATCTCAGATGAAAGACCTCTGACATTTGTGGGTCCTTCAATGAAAAGCCAGGTATCACCACTTGCCTATGGCAAAGCCAGGCAGTTGGGAAGGAATTCCCCATTATCAGATCAAGGTTTCTCAAAACAAGCTTCTGCAAGCCTTTTCTGCCTCACCTTAAATGCAAACAGTTGAAGCCGCCACACACTTGAGGAAAGTCTCCAAAGCAAAAGGAGAAAATACCTGGGGGTTGGGGGGTGCTGCAGGTTTAGAACACAGGGCTGAAGGGTGGACGGCAGGACAGAGGGTCGGACTTTTGTCTGTTTGTTTAAATATTCCCAGCCTTGGCTGCGTTATATCTACCACAATGACGTGGTTTTCCTGTCTTTCCCTTGCTCTTTGCTCACAGCACATAGCACACTTGAACTCCTTTCATATTTAATTACTCTTCTTGGCTCGTTAACATTGAAATTGCCCTTAAATGCCCACCTCCCATCTGATCTCATCTGATTAGATATCATACAGCAAAGACACCCCCCACTGACCTTTGGTATCGCTTACTCCCTTTCTCACACATCCCATAATGTGCATCTTCATTGCCATAGCTGGCAAGTCCTGTGACCTCAGGTTCGTCTGACTCTTCACATCCAAGGCTGTCTGAAGGTACCACGTCTTCAGTAGTTTGCTGTTGTCCATAGTTATTATTAACGTGGTCTCCTCTATGTGTCACAGTGACTCTGTGAGGTAAATATAAATGCCCTATCTCACATCAGAGGAAATCAAGCTTTGGAGTGTTCCGGCGACAACCGTGTTATGTCCAGATCTGAGACTCTAACTCAGGGGTGTGTGTATGTGTGTGAGTGTGTGTATGCACATTTGTGCCACATGCGTGTGGATAACTGCAGAGGCCAGATGAAGGCACTGGACACCCTGGGGCTAGAGTTACAAGTGGCTGTGAGCTGCCCAGCATGGATGCTGAGAAACAAAAACAAGTCCTATGGAGGAGGAGCAGGCACTTTTAACCACAGCCCTCTCTCTAGCCTTTGAACCTAGGTCTTGTAGGTCTTCTGCAATTCTGAAACATCTTGGCTCTTCAGTGATTTAATGGACAAATGTTCTTATTTCCCAATAGACTTTTAATACCTCGATGAGAACTATATAGTATAACTCTGAAAACCCCACTGTAGGTACAAATACAGTCTCAAGATGCTTGCTCATTTGGTTGTGGTGGTGACAGCGGGGGTTATTTACTGCGTGATGGTGGTGCAGAGTTTCTGTGTGAGAGGGAGAGCCGTGTGTATTGGCACAATTGTCGTTCTTTCTTTTTAAGATCAGTAACTAGACCTTGAAGACATGAAGGCATGTGCTTAAGGTTGCTGACCTGCCAGGGCTCGGAACAGCCCTGTTCAAGCTTGGGAACAGAAGCCCTTGGGATTGCCTTCCTCAGTTCAAATCCATCCCTAAAAGGCTAACGCTCGAAACAGCCTTGCTTTCCCTCTCACACAGAAACTCTGCAAGCGTGTCTCCCTGGCAAGCTTTCTGCATCCAGATTTACAGCGACTGCTCTTTCAGAGTTCCTGAGACTCAGCTGAGAGCGAGGGCAGGACCAAGTGCCCCTGAACTGGAAGACGACCTCCAGCGTGGGAAGCTCGGAGGGCTATCGGAATGGAGACCTAACAAATTGATGTGCCAACTTTGTCTGGCATCTACCCCTGCTTTCCCAGGACTACACAAGCTCAGGTAAGTGAAGGTATTTGTTGGTCAGAACTTTAAATTTCGGAAAAAGAAAAACAACAAAAAACTAAGAACAAAAACAAAAAGCCAGTCCTCAAAACACTGAACCCCAGCCTCAGAATTTTAGAAAATAAACCGAAACTCACAGAGAGATTTTTTCCCTTTTGCCATGTAGCGGTGGTTGTGAGGTAAATATATCCCACTGCACTGATCCTACATCCTGTCACATTAATGTTTCAGAGCACTCAATATAAATATTAAAACTAATAGCCTCACTCTTCAGCTATTACTCCTGCATCCCTTGAAATCATCATAAAACTTTCAAAGCCTTTTAGAACATTTACACACTTGAATCTGGTGGCGGGGAAAGGAGGATTCACACAACACAGCCCACACGCTTAAATAAGAGTGAAGAACTGTTTATGGAATATGCTTTATTTATTCATCATTTTAAGTAAAGTTTTCATCTGGAAGGAGGGGGAGAAAATCAAAGTGTAGCTGTCAAGGGATAACACTGAAGGATTGCTTTCCTATATATATAAAAATAAAAGCAGTCCATGAGAATCCCGGTCCAAGGTCAATCAATGCTAAGACAGTGGGTACGTAAACAGCTAATGGATTGTAAAGACACACACCGGGGTTATGAATTTTTAAAGATTAGGCTCTTCAGCACAGAAACCCATAAATCAATGATGACTTATTGGCCAGATCAATTATGCAAAGTTTTAAAACATTTAATGACAGGTAATGAACAGGCCTCTGGGGGACTGCAGTCAACAGCAGTTCTGCGGTTGTACTTACATCTGCGTAAGGGAATTGGGTAGCAGCAGCCATTCCTAGGAACGGCTAAAAGTTAGACGGAATCTGTCTGAAGTGAAGGGGATGGCCACCTCAGTGCTCAGGAGCACCCGACACAGAAACAGGCAGCATCCTAGCAGTTCACGGGGAGTCGGGGATGGATTTGAACTGAGGAAGGCAATCCCAAGGGCTTCTGTTCCCAAGCTTGAATTTGGGGGTGTGTGTGCGCATGTGTGTTGGGGGGTGCATGTAGGGTCAGATGGCAATCTTGGGAGTCATTCTTCAGGCAGAGTCCACCTGTATTTATTTATTTATTTTGAGACAAGTTATTTTTAGGAGGCCCCAGGAATCCACCTGTCTGAGCCTCCCCAGCTCTGGGATTACAAGATGGGGGTCACCAATCACCAGACTTCTACTTCTGCTTCTGCCCTTCTCATGTGGGTTCTGCAGATGGAATGCTTTCAAAGCAAGCACTTTGCTGACTGAGCCTTCCCTCACATCCAGCCTTTATCTGAAGTTTTCTGCCAAGCGATCTGAGCAACAGGGAGCGGATATTTTTTGGGCCAGGAGAGAGCGCAGCACAGAAGATGACTAGGCGGGCAGGTCTCTGTCAAGACTCATTTAGAAGCTGAGTTGCGGCAACCAGCAGAGGAGTAGACGCACAGGCAGTGATGGACTAGTGCTGAGGTTTCTGCTCAGCCGAGACGCGAAGGATGGGAGGCTGGGTGTGGGTTGCCTAAGCCGGGAGATGGTCTCATATTCCCCACATGTGGCATTACCGTACTTTAATCACATATTAAAACAGTGACCCGAGGACAGATGGGGGATGTCAGGGAGATTTCTGAACCTAATAGTCTTTTAGAGTTTAAACATTGATCTTTTTTATTGTATAACTTCAGATCAGTCTTCAGATTATGAGAAAGACAGAAGTTAAACATGCCATTCAGTGCTAAGCATGGCGCTTTGGAGCTAAGCCACGGCCATTGATGCTGAATTTCCGTGTTAACACAGTTGAAGCATCACTCAGATCAGATAAAACCTGCCGACTGAGTCTGAAGCCCTGAAAGTCCTGATATTCCTGTGAGCTCTTGTTCCTTTTACTGCAGAGTGGAAAGCTTGTAAAATGAGAACTCTGAAGGAAGTTGGTTGTAAAATGCCTGAGTTCAAGTGCCTCTGGCCTGGGATTGTTTTCTATGTGAGAGATGTTTCCCTGGAATTGCGGTTAGGTTTTTAAATGCTTCTCGGTAAATGGGGGGAAATGAAACATTTTAAAATCATCACTGGTTTTTATCAAGGTGTGGTTTTATCAAGATGCTTTTGCTATTCTTCAAATTCATCCTAGAAGTCTGTGCTCTGTGTGTGTGTGTATGTCTGTGTGTATGTGTGCCTATGTGTGTGCCTATATGTGTGTCCCTGTGTGTATCTGCCTATATGTGTGTATGTATGCCTATATGTGTGTGCGCCTATGTGTGTGCCTGTGTGTGTGTGCCTCTGTGTGTGTGCCTGTGTGTGTCTCTGTGTGTGCCTATATGTGTGTGTGCCTGTGTGTGTGTGCCTGTGTGTATATGCGCCTGTGTGTGTCTCTGGCCTGTGTGTGTCTCTGTGTGTGCCTATATGTGTGTGTGCCTATGTGTGTGTGTGTGCCTGTGTGTGTAGACAGCCTTCCCTGATAATAAGAATCATGAAAAATTTGATATGTTCTCTTTACCCCTTGTCTTAACTACTTTTCTGTTGCTGTGATGAAACACCATCACACACACACACACACACACACACACACACACACACACACACACACACACGGTTAGAGTCCGTGACTGTCATGGCAGGAGCAGGGAGTCAGGCAGGTATGGTGCAGAAGCGTGAGCTGAGAGCCTGCGTCTCGATCCACAAGCACAAAGCAGTGAGACACACGGGGATGGTGAGGCCTTTTGAAACCTCAAAACTTACCCTTGGTGACACACCTTCTCCAACAAGGCCACACCTCTTAATCCTTCCTAAACAGTTCCATCAATGAGGACAAGCATTCAAATATATGAGCTAGTCTCATTCAAAGTACCATACCCCTCAACGCAAAGAAGAGCCCCAAATTTGGAGCCCCACAAGTGTGTGCAAGAGCATGTGTACTTGCACACTCACAAGAGTGTACCACATGCATGGACTACACCCTCCCACATACACACAAAAATAATAAATAACCTAAAATTTAGCTAAATAAACAGGAATTATTATTTTCCAAATATGAAATACCTCTGGGAGCAATAATTGGACAACATCCATGCCAGATTCATTGCTCCATTCAGGAAGAGATGGACAACCTTTCAAGTAGGAAGGCTGTGCACACCGCACCAAGGTCTCCAATAGGGGACATTTGCTTTACCTGTGCAGGTTCATCTGAGTCTGTCAGCCTTTGATGCAAACACTTTTTAGCATTCTACACATGGAGCCACTGAATCTCAGGGAAATTAACAAGCTTGCCCAAGGCCACCCAGCTATTATTAAATGGCAGAAATGATCATGGAGAGTAGATGAGATCATGCTTTGTCAGAAGCTGCCAGAAGCTGCTACGTCACAGTGCTGAACTTGAAAATAACCGAGGATGAAAATACTTTATTTAAAGAGTCTCTGTTGACTTACGTGGCTTTTGCAGAAATACAAACAGTTTCGGGGGGGGGGGGTGCGGGTGAGCCTCTCGGTTGGTCTAGGAGAGTAAGTGAGGCTGGTAACACAGGCTGCACATCGCTGCTAGAGGAGCAGGAGGTGATGGAGTGCAGTTCATCAAATAGCCGTGCGCCCAGGAGGCACAGCGCGACCTGTGAGACGGGGGACACTGTGTGAGCCCCAGTGCTTTCTCCTTGTCCCTGGTCTTGGGACGTCTGTCAGTCTGTGTGTATAAAATGCTGGCAGGGGTGTGTTACCAACCGCAGTGTCCCCTCTCAGGAACAGCCTAGAATGTGTGGCGAGTGTGTCTTAGATTTGTTGAGAGCAATGAGCATCTTCTGGCCCTCATACAACATTGACCAAGGGTATTCTCAGAGAGTGTCACATTCCTTGAGTGGCTGAGCAGGCTTCAATTGTCATATCAGCACAGAAGTCCAGGACAGAAAACAAGGTGAAACATATGAACTGAGGTGAGGTGCGATCAAGACCCACCTGGTTGCTATACCAATGCCTAGAACAGGGAGGAGAGCCACTGGTGTCTCTTACAGGGAACTCGCCAAAATATCCCTTCTTTCCCCTGGCTGTAGGGTGATAGGGCTGAGCATCTATAACACAGCTCAGTCAGAAATACACACTTTCTCTTCAGAGAGCTCTCCTTCTGGGGCTGTCCTTGGTGGGTTCAATGTGGACTCTGGAATCTAAGGATGCTCCTGGATGCATGGGCTTTGATAATAGAAGAGGTGTCCTCTCCATGTGCTGGCTGTGGTTCTCTCCTTGAACTCCATTTTCTCAGGTACCTCTGTGACTTAGGCTAGGCTAGGTCCATGCATGGGCTTCTGGTTTCTTCTTGTCTGAGGAAGAATCCTGTTAGGAGCCCCGATTCATGTTTTATGTCTTATTTTGGGGACCTGCTTTTAGCAAGAATTCTGCTGTGTTGGTTTAGCAAACCCCCACTTACCCTGGCTCTTTCTTCCTAGTGTTTCCCATTCTCTGACCTCACCCTGCTTATTTGTCCCAAATCCCTACTTGTTGGTGTTGGAGTAGTACTCATCTCTCTTTCCTACCTTAAGATCCCAAACCTATACCAACACCCACACACACATACACACACAACATCTTACTGTTCTCTAGCAAGTGCTATTGAATTGAGTGTGTTTACATTTTTACCTCTGGGATGAACTAATACTGAGTTATATTTCTACCCATTAGGGCTATGTTCTGAAGCACCTTCCATGTACCACACTTACATTAACTATTGGGGCAATTAATTGAATGATTGTCTAAGATGGGGACTCCTTTGCTCAAACAATGGTAGGAGAGAAGGGTCAGAGAAAAGCAAACAGATAAAACACCACAATTACTACCACAGAGCTGTAAGGCCATCAACCCCTTTGGCAGGTTGAGAAGCCAGGATGTGGAAGCCCAGACAAGTGCCCACCTTTTGCAGAAATGGAAGATTTCTTTCCTCTCATGTCGTTATGCTTTGATGGGTATCTTAGTTCCTTTCCCTGCAGCTGTGACCACCTCTCCCCATAACGGCAATGAAAGAGAGGGTTTGCTTTGCCTCGGTCCATCCTGGTGGGAAAGTCGAGGCAGTGGGAGACGGAAGCAGCTGTTCACACTCCATCCACAGATGGGAAGAGGAGAGCAAATGAACGCATGCTGCTACTCATCGCTCCTTATTGACAAGAGTCCAGGATTCCATCCAGGGAATGGTGTCAACTCAATTAATTGATTACCAAGATAATTCTGAGTAGGCATGCCCAGAAGCCCATCTCCATATGAATCTAGGTTCTGTCAAGTAGACAGTTAATGCTAACCATCAGGGTGGTTATACAAAGAAGCAAAAACACTAACGTCCTAATGATTGGTATGATGATGGGGTGCTGGCATATGTGAGGTAGCTGTCTTCAGACAGTTTACATTTCCATTTTCCATACAGAGCAGAGGGATTCCATCAGGTTTCTTCATAGTTGCTAAGGACTTTGTAAGTTTCTTTGTATAATTGACTTGCTTTCAGACAATAATTGTTAGCTGAAAAATAGGAGAAATGTCAGGTGTGGAACCAGTGGTGAGAAACCAGTAGTTTCTCTCTTGCGCTGATGAGGAACGGACTCTGAGACCTCTGATCCCATTAAGGATATAAACTCCTCAGATGGAGTTGGTGACAGCCACACAGCCTGCCTGAGCCCTCCCCGGCTTGACTGGGCTCAGTGCATGTTCAGCCCATGGGGGGGTGAAATCAATGCAGGAATTTCAAGGCCTCCAAGAAAATTGCTGTTGAGCTGACCCAACCATTTGATTGATGTCACTAGGAGAGAGACCTCCCTGAGAATGAATGCCACGACATCTGTGGGCTGCTTAAAGTCTTCCTCTGATATGCATGCATTTGCTTGCAAGTGACTTGAGCATTTTAGCATAAACCACCCCTTGCTTGCCTCCCAGGCTTGAGCTCTGGGCATTTCTGAAGCATCAAGCGAAAGCAATCCTGATGTGAGCAGCATGCCATGCTGCAGCTCACTATGTGGACACAAGAGCAGGCTCTGCCAGGGTCCCTTGATGACAAACGGCCAGCGGCACACGTAGATGAATGATCCTCCGCGGAATTCTTCCCTCTCTTGTCTTCTCATTCAAAAGAGTCACAGTTAAGGTATGAACTTAAATCCTGGGACCCTGAACATGGTACGGCCACCTTCCCTTCCCTGGCCCTCACCAATTCTCATACTGTTGCATTCTGGCTTTTTTCATTCTCAGGACTGTGTTCATTTCTGAAAACTCTTGAAAGGATTTTGTTTGGTTCAGATGAAAGATCCAGATGCGTGGGAAGAAGGCAGGGATGGTAGCTGAAAAGGTAAAACAAAAACTTGAGTCAAGGCCGCAGAGATCTATCTCGGTAGGTAAACTAGGCCTGTGCAGCTGCTTGTCTGAGCCCACAGCAGATCCCTGAAGCCTTCTCCAGCCCGCCTTCCCTCTTTCTTACTCAGTGCTTGGTGCAGATGTGATGGCTGCTGGACTCTGGGCAGAGGACCAGCTGCTCGTCAGGAACTATTCTAAGCGTTTCTCATGCATTAAAGCCTCGAAGCTTGTTGACCGTCTCGCTGGATGTGTGTTGTTATTCCTTCTTATCAAGTAGGGGCCACAGGAGCGAAAGGAGCTCGTGTCTCTGTCTTAATCACTATTCTCTTTGGCTTGGGATGCTTGTAAAAGTAAGGAACCTATTGGAAAGAGAATGCTTATTTATTTATTATTTGACAGGGTCTCATAGAGCTCCTGATGGCCTTAAAAGCAACCTGTAGCTGAGCATGGCCTCGGTCTCCCGACCCCCTCAGGTCACTGCTTCTGAAGTGCTTGGGTTATGGGCATGCGCCACTGTGCCTTTGTTAAAAAGTGAATGTCTGTGCCTCTTCTTTTCTTGCCAAATGGAAATACATGAATAGAGACGGCTGATCAGTTAAGAACACGTGTGCATAAACACCACACACACACAACACACACACACACACACACACACACACACACACACACACACACACACACACTTTAAAATAAAATAAAACTTCTCAGCCCAGTTCCTAGGAAAGCATGAACCATGTCAGGAGAGCCAAATGTCCAGGATGGTCACACTAAATGTTTTGTAATCTTATCCCAAATACCCAAATACTACACAGCTGCATGAAGACTTTAGTTTTTTTTTTTTTTTTTTTTTTGAGACAAGGTTTCTCTGTGTAGCTTTGGAACCTTTCCTGGAACTCACTCTGTAGCCCAGACTGGCCTCGGACTCACAGAGATCTGCCTGCCTCTGCCTCTAGAGTGCTGGGATTAAAGGCGTGCGCCACCACTGCCCAGCAAGGCTATAGCTCTTAGAGGCCATATCTGATCAGCCATCTGTGTTGCCAGTGTGTGGCTGGTGGAAGACCCCAGACACTCCAAACGGTAACTTATGGAGCAGATGACTCTGCTGTGTCTTTGACTTGGAAGAAACACTTACGACTTCGTCTTCCCGCATCTGAACCTGAAAGTGATCTCTCCGTGGACTAGAAAGGCCTCCTCCAGGCTCTCCTCTCCTCTGTGTCCACAGAACAAATGCTAACAGAAATGGGGATGTCCCATCCTTAGTGCGACCCTGACCATGGCCTCCTGATGAATTTCCTGAATAGATTGCTTGACTTAGAGTCCAGTCTAGTGTCCCAAGGTAGACTGCTGGTGATTCCTCCACTAGACACCTGAGTAGATATCCTCAGCTTTCTTTGGGTGACATCTTAGAGGTTGTAGCAGAATGGAGTTGGTTTTAGTCTCCCTCTCGGGGATTATGCTGCCTACAGAGCAGCAGCATGTAGAGGAAATGGTGCAGGTCCTTGCTCTGGACGCATCTGCCTCTTGTGTGTACTTCCTGCATTTGGGAGGAGGCAGCCCCACACCATAAAACCTGCTGGAAAGCCACAGAGGTACCCCTCTGAAACTGTAATGGACTTTACTGAAGCCTGGCTTTGATGAATGTGAGGTCTGGGACTCTACCAAGGTAAGAATCCAGGCAGCCAGGAGACTGAAGAAGGCCGGTGACCCAGAGTAGGGCCAAGCTGTTTACCAGCAGGTGTGTGTTTTAGACAATCTTCCTTAACTGGTCATGGCAGCGGAAAATACCCTGCTGTTAAACGCATCTGCAATCCGCCGCCTTCCCAATCCACCAACAAAAATTTTGACCTTTAAAGAAATGATGGAGAAGCTGGTGATTTTTCCTCTGGCATCGACGCTCGGCCTATTTCGGGCTCCGAGGCAATTGCAGGCCTCTTTGCTCCCTACTCCACATCGCTTTCAAGTCTCGTTCTGGCCACTCTGAACCCTTCAGCACCCCTCCCTCGGCCATCACTCAAGTTCAGATCTGCGATCTGCGATTTGCAGATGACATGCACGCTTCTTGGCTGATGGTTGCTGGAGCAGTTTGCAAACCTAAGGCCCTGAAGAGGAGGGTGGAAGAGCACAGCACAGTTGCAGTTCTCTCAGGCCAGCCCTACATTTCTAGTCTCACGAAGATGTGTAACTGCCATTCTCGTTATTCTGAATGAAGGGGAGGTAGCTCAACATTCCTATTGGTGTGAATTACCACATTCATGTTTTGATAACCCAACAATTGGCTTGTTCCCATTGTTTGTTGCTCCTGTCAGAGTAGGGCACTTTACCGACCAGGTATGGGGGAGGGAGAGTGTTCTTAACACAAGCCCCTCCCCCATGCACAAACACAAAATGGAAATCTTAGGTTCCTTTAATGATGATCTGTTTCAGGGATACATGGGGCATTAATGAGCTTTCTGGGCATTAGAGCAATGATAGTTGCATTTGGGGCCATCTTTTATTGGACTATCCACAAAATATGCAAATGAGCAAATCTTGGTGAAAAGTTATTTCAGTATCCTTTGTGGAAAGACTCACTGATTCAGAAAAGGCCGTCTTAATGAAAAGCTAGCCTTATTTGACTTTTTAAGCAGATATGATACATATATGAATGTAATATGATTTGAAAGCCACATTAACGAGAGTGCTGTGAGAAGGATTACTGAGAAGCTGTGTTCAGATGCCGAGGAAAGCCAAACGGGTGTATCAAACACCCATTCCTAATCTTCACAAGCAAATTTATTGAAGTGTCTCAATTTTGCCACACACCCTAACATCTGCATATGGGCCCAGGTTCCTAATCCTGTCACACTGTGTGGGTTGCTGTAGATTAAGAGAATGTATTATCAATGCCCCTGTCACTCCCCATAAATATAGACTGCCAAGTCAAGTGTGGCTTTTATGCAGAAACCCGTTGTCTTAAGCAGATTTTGCTGTAACTATTGCTCAAATTCTGAAAAATTAAAACAAAAAGAGGAGATGGCTTCTGGTGCTTTCTTGCTTTATCTAATTAGAGGTAATTTATCTGTGAGGAGAAACTGTTCCAGGAGCAAAGGGAAGGGCTGTAGACATGAGGAAGACCCTGCCATGTACCAGACATTGTGTTAAACACTTAGCATGCACTGCCCCCTTTAATAGTAATCGAAGAGAACTGTTGCTGAGTGCTCTAGCTGAGGATGCCTTGCTTCGGTGCTTTGTGTCACATCCTTTGTCCTGTGATGGTGTTTTACACCAGGGTCATATTTCACTTGGGAATGGCTCTGAAGGAGTTGGAGGACTTTGCAAGTCCCCAGACCCGTCACCTTCCACAAGAAAACAGGTAGAAAATGAAGTCCTTAGTGTTGAGTCAGATGATTAGCTTGCCTCCTGGTACCAGCAACTCAGACTCATGTCTCAGCAACATTACAAATGATTCCCTGCTATGGGCTTTCAGGGTCACTTAAGAACGTTAAAAACGACGAATGTTAAGTCTACAATTGCCAAGGGCTTATTGTACTTCGTGTATCAGCCCGACACTCAATTATTATTTCTAGTGACAATAAAAATCATTTCCATTTAAATTATTCTCCACAAGCCTTATTCATAGGATTTGAAATTTCTGATTAATCTTTACTGTATTTTGCTTTTTGAGTTCTATTTGCTTGAAGTCAATATAAGGTAAAACCAAGATGTTATATAATCGTACTCCTCAGAGAAATTGCAGAAAAACTGCTAGAGGCAACCTCCTTCACCAAGTCCTAGTGACAGGTTGGGGTATGCCTCTTTGCAACATCCCAGAATGAGAAAAATGATATAGACAATAAGAAATATCACTGAGCTTTCAAAGGTTCGCAAAAACCACCCGTTTAAACAGACAAATGCGAGTCACAGTTGTGTAGACTCTGTTATGGGGTTAAAAACCTGAGAATCTCCATCAGTCCCAGAGATGGTCACTCCAGGCTGCCTTTGTCATGCATCCTGTGTACCTGGCTCTGTCTCTTTGCTTCCCTGCAAGAACATATGTGTTTCTGTCATTATTTGGTAAACTTGCAATTATTTGCAACACAGTGTTTTTTTTAAACTATTAATTCAGTTGTTTCAGTCTGTGATTGGCAGACTTTACTTTCTAGGAACAGTGATGATGCAAAATTATGTCACACTAAGGTCTCTTTCTGTGTCCCTGGAGATAGGTCTCTCAGAGGCAACATTTTCCACAGCTCTATATTTCTGTTGGCTTCTTCCCTTTTCTATTCCTGTCTCCTGTGTCTTCACATGATTCTGAATTCCTAGGAGAGGTCTGAAATGAATCCTAAGTGATTCTGGGCTAGGCAAACCAACCAACCGTCATGCTTCAGAACCAGACGGTGACTGCAGAGCCCTGACCCAACCCTAACATTGCACTTGCAACATCCATGTTCAGAATTTATTGTTTCAAAATTCAGCACATTTGCAGAGTAGGTAACAAGAAGATTCTTCTTGACTCTGCTGGGTCGGAAGATGCTTGTGTTGTGAAATATTATTTTAACTAGGCAAAGATGTTTACATTTGTTTACACTGTGGCATATTACTTTAACTGTGTGAAGGTGTGTTACATTTATTTATGCTGCATTTGATTAATGATGTAAGGATATGTTACATTGTTTATGTTGTATTTGTTTAATTATGTAAAGATGTGTTGCTGCGAGCACTGGACTGTGGTCCATCATGGTGGCATGGTTGAGAGCCCTGTACCCAGAGCTGGGGAAGCAGGCAGAACCTTCTGGAGAGAAAGAGCCATGAAGTAAACACTGCCTCCTCAGGACTGACATAGAAACCTCTGCTTTTCCTTTTGTAATTTAACAGTTAATGATATCAGTCTGTTATTTTAGCAAATATCAACATTAAAAAAATTCTTCATAGTTCTTGAAAACATAAGGATGTGTTGCTGTCTCACCTTGCCGGCACCTGACTGGTCTAATAAAAAGCTGAATGGCCAGTAGCTAGGTAGGAGAGGGGTAGGTGGGACTTGCAGACAGGGAGACTAAATAGGAGAAATCTAGAAGAATGAGAGAAGAGAAAAGGAGAGGAGGGGAGTCAGGGAGAAAGAGAGGGCAACACCCTGGGCTAGCCAGGCAGCTGCCAGCCGCCACGGAGTAGGATATACAGGAAAAAGGGGGAAAGCCCCATGGTGAAATGTAGATAAAGAGAAACAGATTAAAATAAGAGCTAAGCTAAGGCTGAGCATTCATAACTAGTAAGAATTCTCCATGTCACAATTTGGGAGCTGTTTGGTGGCCCAAAAGAAAAAGCCTGCTGTATGCCTGTCTGCCCCAGACCACAATGTCACCCACTGTGAATGGAGACGGGGCTGCTCCGCCCTTCATGTTTGGTTGGATGGTGCACTGAGATGATCTGGGATAGTTGGACTCATAGTTTGTATAGTTTGCTTAAAATAACAGAAATGGCTCTGGATTAGAAACACTAACACCAGCCTTGGTTCCAGCATGATGCTCTTGTGCATAAAATTAACACAAGCATCTTCTGGTGTCGTTTGAAGGGCTCAGTAGTGTGAGCAGGTCTCTCGGTAATTGAAGGCCTCTCCTTTTCCTGTGTTCCTACCTGAATATCATGTGCTATTAAGGTTAGAAGTCAGCTCTCACTTGACCAAGTTCATGGACATAATTCATAAATCTTTCTTCCTCCCAAGAAGAAACACAGAAGCCCAGAGAAGTAAGGTGAATGAAAGTGAATGCACAAAACTTGAAGGGTTGCAGGCGGCAGGTACCCTGGCTTCCTAGGTGAGGGAAATAAACGTAGAGCCGGAGTATCTCTGCTGTTAGAAAAGGTTGCCAGCTGTCGGAAGTGACCGTCTTCCTCATCGGTTCCTACCTCGCACCCCAATTAAAGGCCTGTTCTTCCAGCGGCATCATAACCACATGTTAAGACAACATGCTTCACTAAAAGAAAGTCCTATCTAATGTCAAAACGGGCTTGTGTAGACAAAGAGGATTCAATAAACTCCGTATTGGATGTAACTGCTTATCCATCTGAGTTCATCTGGGCCACAAGCTTGTGGGCAGGGATTCAATTTGCATGCCAGCCTTCATCTAGTTTCAAGGTCTACCTCCACAGAAAATTAGACAAGAATTCCCAATTTCAAGTTCCATTTTCTCCTAGAAATATCAATCTCAGAAGAGCTTCCCCAAATTAAACAAATGTAACCAAATGTGCTTGTACTTCCTGCAACTGGAGTGAGGTGGTGATGCTGAGGACCCAATTACATCTTAATTGCCATCAAATGGTAGGAAATTAGTTTCATGGTAAATATTCATTCTCTCGGTGATCAAACCTATTATTTGCATTAGAGAAGCGACATTTAACCTGCTGGAATAAACCCAATTTCACTTGCTTTTATAAAGCATTTTAATTGAGGATTAAGCACCAATTCTTTATGAAGATTGCAGAGGAATATTGCTGTTTTAATCAGATAACACCAAAACAAATGCAAACATTGCTGTCTTTAACCTTAATGCCCTCTGATGAGAAATTAGCTTCAATTGTTCAAGCATTGACATGCTACATCAGCAACGACAAAGACAAACATCCCCAGCACGCTCATTTAAAAAATGATAGAGTCCATTAAAGAGATTTTTTTCTGTATATACTTCTCCTTAAATAATACTGCCAAACTTGGTCACTGTTTATAAATCTTTCTCATGGGTCTGTCGATTGGCAGGCTCAGTGGGCGGTTTTAACTTCAGAGTCCTATGTTTGCTGCTGGGCGGGAGTCATCTGAGGAGGGGACTGAGTTGGAGTCTGGGATGAATTCCTTCCAGCCAGGTCTGCTTCCTTGCTTGAGATGGCTGCAATGGATTCTCTCTCTTCTCTCCCTGCTCTGTCTGTCTGTCTCCTCTCTATCCATGGCTAGTTTTGGTTACCTCAAAGCATTGAGGTTTCAAGGCAATTGGATTCCAACAAAGTGTTGATATCTCCCACATTGCATAATAGTGTGTCTGAAGGCTGTGAGACATTAAGATGTCCTAAGGGAGCCAGCCTTCGAGCATGCGCAACATCACTTCTGCAGTATCCAGCCAGACAGGGTAGTCACAGGCTCACTCTGATTCAGTAGTGTTGAGAGACCCAGTTTGTCTCTGGATGAAGGGAAAATGTGTTTGTATAGGGAGAGGAAGACTCAGTGGTGGGCTTCTTGAGACAAACTCTCACAAGAACAGTAAACATCATACTTCCATGTCTAGCCCAACACTTTAGAGAATCTTCTCACTGGTTAAATACAACAAGTGGATATGGAAACATGTGGATATAGAAACATGTGGGTATAGAAACATGGATATAGAAACATCTAGATTTGGCAGTGAAGGCCAAGAGTTGGGGAAACTTCTGTAGCTGTAGGGTCCCACACAGGAATGCCATTTCCCCTCCTTCTCAAGAGGAAATAAGAAAGAAAAGTATGGCACATGAACTCATTCAGTCTTGTTCTTGAGAAGGCAAGTGACCAATATTCAGAGTAAACTTGGAGGAAGTAGTTGAGTTGGTAACAGTGTCTGCTGGCTTCTCTCAGAGTGGCCCTTTGGGAGGCTCTAGTTCACTGTGCCCTAAGGAGGGAACGGCAGTTTGGGTCAAAGACTAAAGGGCATGGATCCCTAATTCAGGAATGGATTATTGGGAAGTCTCTTGGGGTCCCCCAGGAATGACATGTCATAGAGACTGGATCATCCTTTTATCAAATTTCTCAATTGGCTCACATGCTGGGAGTTGTTTGCAGCCTCTGTGATAACTAATTTCCATGGTCACTGAAAGGATTTAGAGTCATCTAGGAGACTCACTTCCAGACGTGTCTATGAGTGTTTCCAGAGAGATTTACCTGAGGAGGGAAGGATTTGAACGGCACCATCCCATGGGATGGGACAGGATGGGAAGAGAGGAAAAAGCTTGATAAGCATTCTTCTCTCTCTGCCTTCTGACTGAGGATGTGATGTGACCAGCCACCACAGGCTTCTACAGCCATGTCTTCCGCATCAGGGTGGACTATGTCCCCTCAAACGCTGAGCCCCAAATAAACCAATCTCCTTCCTTCATTCCCTCCGTCCGTCCCTTCCTCCCTCACTCCACTCCTTCCCCATCTCTCCCTCCTTCCCTCCCTCCCTGATGCTTTTCATTAAGTATTTTGTCAGAGCAATGAGTCCGTCTCCCCAAACATTTGTTCCTTTTTAACCAGTTTCTGAAGGTGACATTTTGACTGAAGAACATTTTGTTTTCCTCTGCTATTTATTAGGTGTTAATTTTATGCCAGAAACTGATCAGTATTTAACAGTTTTTTTTAAGCTCGTTTACCCCTCAGAGCAATTCAGTGTGGCAGTGGTTGTGTCCCTGTTTTTTAAGTTAGATAGGGTCTGTGTGACAGCAGATTTTGAGTGCCTATGGTTTGCCTTTAAACTAGTGTCTTCCACCTTTATCCTACTCAGCATGTTAAGACAGTCCAGATATGCTTTCATTCATGGATATTTGGTAGCTGTTCACGTTCTCATGGGACTTTGTTTCTGAAAGGTTTTGATACCAAATAATAATAATGATAATAGTAAACCACATGTGTATTACAGAGCGCCAGGCACTGTTCTAGAGCTTTCCATGAATAAGCCTGCTTCGTCCTCAGGATCCTCCAGTGGGGTAGTTAGCTTTCCTAGTCTCACAAGGAAGGACACCATGGACAGCACATCCAAGGCCATGCTGGAGGATGGTGTGCTTTCTGGGGGCATTTGGGAAAGTTCTGTGCTCGGGAGTCTCTTCATTTGTCTGAGTTAGACAGAACAGCCTAGAGAGGAAACAGCCCACACACTCAGAGGAGAGGGGTTGAATTGGCATCTCTTTATGGGGGTTAGGAATGTAATCTCCAGGGTAGGTTCTGAAGGGACAGGATGTTCTGTGTGAGGAGGGGACACCCCTAAACTGGTATCATCAAAAGGGGGAGGAGGAAGGACAATTAACAGGGAGACAATGGTTTCTTGCCATTGCTGACCTTCCACAGGATAAGTCCTTTCTGTCAGAGTCGTAGCCTGTCACTCAGACTTTCCCCAGAGTTCTTGAGGCAGGAACTTGGAGAAAGCAGCCAGCCCGACAGTCTGTTCCCTGCTGCTTCCTGCTTCCAGAACTGACTGAAGTTTACTTTTTGGTACTCCAGAGACCGAGCTTCTTCTTGCCTTCCTCCAGTGTGGTCTATTTAATCTCCTGTCGTGTGGGAAATTATGTTCAAAATCTCCGTGATCCTCTGTCCGTAGTAAGTTATGCATGTAGTGGCAAGTACATGTCACAAGGTCTCAAGATTATATCTGCAATGTGTTGCTGCTGGCTGTTGATCAAGATAGGCTGCAAGAAAAACATTATTTTCAGGTGTGAAAAACCGTCACCTTTATCAAATAATTTTTCTTGCATTTTTCCCAAGACGTTGTAGCCTATTTAAACTTGGGAGGTTAAGTTTGTAGCATTCATTATGACTGAAAATTTAGTTCACACAATCATGATGCTCTCTTTATTAGGTGTTACCGTTAAACAATATTAAAATAAACACAATGTGGCTGGCCTTTTGTAGGCTACATGGCATGTTTACATCTTTGCCTGGTTTCTTAATTGCATTTATTCATCTTTCTGAATATTGATGTCACTGCCACCCACGATACTTGCTATTTTAGAGCATGTGCTTTACACTTGATTTTTGTCCAGCGATAGCATTTGATGGAAGGATTTTATTTGAGTATTTCATAGTATGCTGTCTGTGTGTGGGTGCTGGGCTGATGTTTGCCGAAGTCCCATTCTATCCTTGAAGATGGAGGATGACAGATCTAAAATAAAGATGTGCTTCAGATCCCATGATATGGTAGTTGGGATGTAGACATACCAAGGCACAGCTCTTGGCTTATGTAAATCATGTGAATATCACAAAAATGATTGAAAGCAATGCATCTAAAACAAAGAGGCCAACAGAGTGAGTAAGGACCTATGGCTGCCATTAAAAATGAACTAAAAGGATAACCTTCCTGGCTTGTATAAGAAACCAAAGTAGGAATAGAGAGAGACAATTTCAGGAGAAATGGTCAACAGTAATAGAGGCCTATTTGTACCTTTAGAGTTTTGTTTTGGGGGAGAAGTTATAAAAGTTATATTGAAGACATATTTGACTGCACAAAATACACATAATCTACTACATTTAATGCCCACTTTGTGTATTTATCACTTTGTCCTGGGGTAGGGGTATGCTTTCCTTCATAGCTGCAGTTAGATTATGTTCTCTTCTTTACGGTTTTATCACACTTCACAGACACCCATATCAGATGGTGCTCCCCACAACCATCTCATTTTTACAGGACAGAATAGGCATGCATACATCACTTTTATTTTCTTTCAAGAGTTCTTCCATATGTGAGGTTATAGGTACCTCCCTTCCCCCCCAAATATGACCACTGTAGTGACCTTTAAAACCTCTCCATAACAACAGGCATGACAACTGCAGGCCACCAATAAAATAGTAATTAATTACAATGTTTCAGAAAGTGCTGCCTTGTTGTGTCTATATTTTCCCCGCAATTGGAGCCTTTAAAGATTAATCAGAATGAAATTGTCTCCAGGAAGGACACTTGGGTATCTTTATTCCTTGGAGAGCAATGAGCAGAGGAGAAGCCCGCTGAAAAACCACCACATAATTTGTGCTCACCAGAGTAGCCTCCGCTGGGTGAGAGGGTTTTTTCTTTTTTTTCCTTTTTTAGAGTGGCGCATGACGTCTCCTGCCAAGGAGCAAACCAAGCAAGTGTTCTTCAGGCCCCAGGCCAGGAAGACAGGCACAGCCTTGTCCGTGTCCAGGAAGAACATAGGTAGCAGGAGCCCCGGGAGCAGATGAAAATTGAATTATCCTTACTTCGAGGACCTGCCTGTTGAGACCCAGCAGCTGTGGCAAGCATTTACTACCAACAAGAGGTAGTTCCAGGAGAAGAATATAAAACATGCTCTGCTCAAACCCACGAAACTCAGAGTGTCTCACAATGGCCAATTTATTATTTTTACCCTGTCCAGTGACACGGAAGGATGCATCAGGGAGCTGCTAGCCTCTGCGATGAATAACTTAAGTCAGGCTGCAACATGTGAAATAATTCAGCTGACCAGGATTTATAACGCTGGCTGGATTTTTCTGCTTTCTTTGGGGTTCATGAAGCATGGTGCTGCAAGAGACCACGGGAGTCCTGTGATGAGGTTACATATCTATTTCTCTTCTTTATTTTTTATTTATTTATTTATTTTGGTGTTTTCATATTATTTTATTGCCTAACCCAAATGTCTTTCTAAGTAGGGTCCAGTCTCCCCTGGGGACCTGTAGCACTGGATTTGAAAGTCAGAACTACCAACAGCTCAGGCTCCTGAACACTCTTATTTTTATTCCCCTTCCTCATATATTTTGTCCCAGATGGTTTCGCCTACCTGATGCCCCATGGACTGTGCTGGGCTGGGATCTCTTCCACTCATTATTTACGTGTACTTGACCAAACTAGAGAGGCAGCGATGCAGGTGTGCATGTCTAGGCCAGGCCACCCCACCCCCGGTTCTGATGTCAGTGTGCAGGCTAGCTGGACTCGGACATGGGGCACACGATCTGCTGCTGAAGGAAACCTATCTCGGGAGCCACCTGGCAGGCATAATTTCATGACACAGCAGAGTTGGATCTTTGCCCTCCAGTTGGGATGTGGGGTACTCACTCATCCTAAACCCTGGACCCTGTGTTTGGAGAATTTAAGGATGGAAATGACCTTAGAAGATGGTCTGGTCAAATCCCCTAACTTCTTGGAATACTCGATTTTTCAGAGGGCCAATAATTGGTGTCCATTTTTGTGTGTTATTCCAGAGCAATGTTAAAAAAAATTCACCACTGTGTGATGGCATAGTCTTTCCAATTCCTGTTTTAACATGGAGATTTAATGAAACCCCATAGCTATTGAGAAAGGAGGAAAAATGCCCCAGGATGAGGGTTTGGTGGGTGCCTATAGTTCTCTGTTGACAAAATGCCCTTTGACCTTTGATGCCCCAGAATTGAGTCCTGGCATCTTTCCAAGTTGTTGCCTGGCTACAGGTTAAGTGTTTTAATATTCTCTGATTGAGGGAAAGTACTATGAACAAATTTAATCCAAGGTCCTGGAATGCTCAGGGGGCTCTGGTGACCATATAAAATGTAAATGCATTCTTAATTATCTCAAGTCAGTGCACGCCCAAGTGGCTCTTTTTGAAGAAAAACACAGCTTACTGATAATGAGCACGAAAATTACTCAGGAATCAGTGGAGTAAATCTCTCAAACCTTTCCTCTCCCTACCCCCATCTCTAAATGCTGATGTGACTTTGCTAATTTGAGTATGTGTCCCTTTCTAGATTTTATAGATAAACTTAAGGTTTATCAAGGGACTTGGAAGTGGCTGGAATAACCTGCCTTGGATTCTGCCTTGGTTACTGGCACTAAAGATGATGATGATGATGATGATGATGATGATGATGACGATTGTTGTTACTAATTCCCTGTTTTATCGGAACATGAAGCTTATGGGGTTGGACTCAATAGGTGTAAAGTGATTTTCTTTCTTAGTGTGTGTTAAATCTGTTACCTGAGTTCCTGGTAGTAGTGTCTCCAGGAAGCAAATATTTTATGGCCATTTTCTCAGTGGAAAAGAAAAACCCAACAGGCTCAGTGACTTCTGGTTGGTGTTATGGCCTGCAAATGGGAACTGAGGCCTGGACTTGGTCCCCTGGTCCTCAGCCCCACATTCTCTCTCACTAAGCCTCTCTGGTTTTCCTTTAAGTGAATCATCTGAATGCTACATCCTCGGCCTGGGGGAAGGAATTTCTTCAATACTCTTCTTCCTTAATGCACCTGACAGAAAAACCTTGTTATGGGAAACACTTTGTAGATTTGGCTAGGCTGCTGGCAACAACCAAGGAGCCCAGTAGCCAGCTCCACTGACAAGAGCCAAGAAGGCATGTGAACAATGTTAAGCTCTTACTGAAGTTGTAGCTCCCTGGGGTCAACACAGTGGCCCGGGCCTTGGAATGTGGGGACAAACTGCAGCACTCAAGGTCTTGACGTGAAATGCTCACACCATCCCTAAGCACCAGTGATAGTCCTTGAGTAGTCGAGTCTCAGGGCGTGGCTGATGGAGGAACTCCACTGCGGTCCTGCCTGCCACCAACCCCCAAGGGTCACTGTGGTATTGTGTTCCCCCAAATATTGTTCGTGCTAATAAACTTATCTGGGGTCAGAGACAGAGCAGCCACAATATTAAACATAGAGGATAGGCAGTGGTAGCACACACCTTTAATCCTAGCATTCCAGAGGCAGAAATCCTTGTGTTCAAGGATACAGCCAAGCATGGTGACTCATCACGCCTTTAATCCCAGAAATCCCAAGCATGGTGACTCATCACGCCTTTAATCCCAGGGAGTGGTGGTAGAAAGCAGAAAGGTATATAAGGCGTGAGGACCAGAAACTAGAAGCATTTGGCTGGTTAAGCTTCAGGCTTTTGAGCAGCAGTTCAGCTGAGAGCCATTGGGATGAGGACTCAGAAGCTTCCAGTCTGAGGAAACAGGACCAGCTGAGAAGTTGGCCAGGTGAGGTTAGCTGTGGCTTGTTCTGTCTCTCTGATCTTCCAGTGTTCACCCCAATAACTGGCCTTGGGTTTGATTTTATTAATAAGAACTTTTAAGATTCATGCTACAGGTCAATTTGGGTAATTTTCTGCTACTCAGCAGGCTGTACCCGGCAGCTGTGAAATCTCAGATATCTTAGTTTCTCCTTGACTTCGGCTATAGGGACAGGAAGAGAACTGTCCATATGTCCATATGGAACTTCCAGAACTTGCTATGGAATTAGGTTCCTGCCATGATTGGCTAGGTCTTCAAACTATGAGCCAAGAGGAACAGTTCCTTCCTGCTCCTGTTATGGAGTTAGTTTCCACAACAGAGAACTGAGAAACTACTGTCTCTTGGTGTTACTGAACTGCCCACATAAGTCACCTTTTCAACACTTGGCCAGAACAACAAATAGTGAAGAGCATTGACCTTAGACTAGCATTGCAACCATGGTGTCTATATAAAATTTTGCCTTAATAATGAGAAGGTATGCCACAAACAGACCACCACTAATTATCACACCGCTGATGTTTATGGATGATAGTCATCCTTGTACAACTGTGCACATGAGTATGATTGGCTTTGTGTGAGCATATTTCTCACTCTTGGGAATATGATGTGCTTTCTGGCATAGGTACCATATGTAATATTGAGTATACCCTTGGAAGGGTGTCCCACAGATGAGATCATCTGCTGTGTGAAGAATAGTGGTTGAAAGCTGAAGGTACATTAGGTGCTTAGATCTCTAGATTCCCCAATAAATATAGGTAGGCCGGATGAGGACAAAGTCATCCACCTCCATGGGTTTGTATCACTCTGCCCCTTGCCTCAGATTGTAGAACAGTTGTTTGATGATAGGTCCAGATTAGTTGCCAAGAACTGGTTCAAGACATCTACACCACTAGGAAAACGTCTTTGAGCTTTGGGTAACATTGCTATCAATGGCCTTGTACTATGGTCTTTATGAAGTGCCATCTAGTAAATTCTAAACTGAGGCCACGGTAAGGTTTGCTTCCCTCTCCTGATGTGGCGCAGTGGAAGGCTGGAGCTGCTGACACATTGTCTTCCCTTCGTTGATGACTTGGGTTGCTGAGGGCTGAGGACGCAGGGCTGGAGAGCTCACTCCGTGCAAGTGTGGTCAGGACATGGGTGCTTACGAGTGTCACTGTGTTTGCCATCATTCCTTTATCTGTGTTTTCATGGTGCTTTTGTCTTGTTACTGGTTTTTCCTTTTAAGAAATCCAAAAAAAATATATAGACAAAGAAGAATATAATAAGAATTCATTTTCCTAATTCTCATAATTAGCATGTTAGGTATTTTCAAAATGGAATTGGCTTTCAGTAATTATTTTGAAAGAAATAAAGCATTATTCAGCTGATGCCCCCCAGTCACCACCCCCTTCCCTTCTTCTTGGGTTCTGAGGACAGTTGCTAAGAGGAGTTTGTCATAAGTTTTAGGGACCATTTTTAAACTTTGCACATAAATATAAGTATTTGTAAAAAAAATATGTTGTGAGTTTAAACTCATAAAGAGAACACTATACAGGTAGATGTGTTTTTTCCATGCAACCTTTTTTGAAACAGACTCAAGCTGATGCACGCAACTCTAGTCCATTCAATCACTGTGGGCCAAGCAATCAAAAGAATGAGACTCTTTTTTATCAACCCCCTCCCCGCAATTAGGTTATTTCTAGTTTTTTTCTCCTTCTTCAAAGAAATCTACTATGGTATCCCTCTCCACATGCCTGTTTTTTTGTTTGCTTGTTTGTTTTTGTTTTTTGCATATTCACAAGGATTCCTTCAGGTCTTAGACATGTTCCTCTATGCAATGATGGAAGAATATTAAGAAATTTGCCAAGCGACCTGCTGGAGATGGCATTGCAGCCCCTCTTTGCCAAGTACACCCTTTCCTTTTACTCCCAGTCGTAGATTTTGCTCTCCGCCCACGCCTGGATTCACTTGAAGCTACTTTGAGTCATTTTTAAGTTTGTCAAGCTAGGAAGAAGTCGGTAGCTCCACGGAGCCTTTAGAGTTGCCGTGCGGCCCACGCTGAGGGGAGGAGGAAGAGGAAGTGCCGGTCGCACCTCCCCTCTGTAGGTCAGCTCGCAGATGCTCCGGAAACAGCGTTTATAAAGGGCATTTGTTCTTCGCTGAGGCTTGTTATTGGGAAGAAAGCCCCAAACCAAAACAAAATAAAAGCAGTTTCAAAGCAGGAAATTTCATCTTGAAAATGTCAAAAAGAGATAGCAAAGGAATCTTCAGAAGAGGTATAATGGGATTTATCAAGGCTTCACGGGCTGCCACGCTTGTTGTTTCTGTGATTTCTTTTACTCTAGTTTTCTCAGGCAGACCAGAAAGGTTTGGGACTGTCAATGGGAGCCCCCTCTGTGGCTGGTGCTGGACTGATGTGCTGGATGCTCCCCATGTTCCGACTCCTGCTCTCCAAGGGCTTTAGGCTGCCGAGCCACCCCGTTCTTTCCCTCTATGTTAGAGCATTCAAGAGGCTCCCCCAGCCTTGCTCATCCACAGAAGCCACAGCGAGGCTCCGTATCAGTGATAACTGACTGCGTGTCAGAGAACTGTCCATTTGGCTGGATTCGATGTTATAGACTTTCGGCTTGTTTGTTTTATCAGAAGTTCTGAGAAGGGTCAGTCCCAGGGTTGGTGTCATCCATTACTAGGTTCTTCCCACCTTCTCCGGCTGGCTTCAGTTGTGTCTCTGACTCCAGGATGCTGTAGACAAGATGTCTACATGCTTCCAGGCTCTGTCTGGCAAGGCTAGGTCCAGTGAAAGAAAGGGCCATTTCTTCCTCGGTGCCTTTGCTTTTCAAGAAGAGAACATTTTCAGAAGTCCACCAGCAGTATCCTCCATCCCATGTCTAAGCCATATAACTGTGCCATAGCATTCACCGGAAAAGGGAATGGGCCCACAGTGTTCTCAGTAAAGATGTAAGTACATGTGGGGGCATTTTGTTGTTCACAGCGATTGGAGAGGGGTCAGTGGTGTGTGTCCAGAGGGGTGAGACAGCTCTCATATCTAGATCAGCTGAGGTAAATCGTAATTTATCCCTGGAGGTAGATGGAGTGGAAAGCTAATTCCATAAGATTTTCCTCAGGATCTCCTTCGCAGTCCTGGGTCTGGATAGAGAAGAAGGCGATGGGGACATGGAGAAGCCAGCCTTGACCCCTGAGATTCCAGCTGTGCTAATAGGTGCTTGCCATCCTGGGGGGAAAGGCAGTATGACAGCTGGTGTCAGAGTAGACAGCTGTCTCCCTGTGCCTGGCTCCTATGCAGGGGGATATGCATGCTATCTGTGATGGGTAACATTGATTGTTACTGTGATGGGGTTTACAGTCATGTAGGAGACAAATCTCTGGCCACATCTGTGAGGGTATTTAGCATATGTGGGAAGATCCATCCTGAAGGTAGGCATACCATTCTGTGAGCTGGGCTCCTATACCCAGGAAAAGGGAAGTCACTCAGCAGCCTTCATATCTCTCTCTCTCTCTCTCTCTCTCTCTCTCTCTCTCTCTCTCTCTCTCTCTCTCTCTCTCTCTCTCTCTCTGCTTTCTGACTACAGATGGACCCAATGCAACCATCCACTTCATGCTCTACCTGCCAGCACCTTCCCACAGTGATGGGCTGGGTGGACCTTCAAACTGTGAGCCAAGGAGAGCATTTCCTTCCTGAAGCTGTCACTTTGTCATAGCAGCGAGACAAGTAGCTAACACATCACCCAGACTCTAAATCCCCTGACCAAGTCAGAGAACCACCCCTCAGGGATCTTTGTAAATGATGGCCTTTTTTTTTGAAGTAGCAGGGGAAAAAAAACAACAGTATTATTTTGGAATTATGAACTCTGGGGTGATTTCCTGATAAAATAATATATCTCATCTATGTCAAGAAATCCTCACAGGAAAATACCAAAGCCAAACCCAAAGGAGTAGCAGCCCAGAAAAGCCTCTGGCTGGTGTGTGGTGTCAGACGTGGCACAGAGAGCCAGGGCAGAATGGGGAGCAACCTTGGGGATGGCATTGGATCAGCTGTGGAGATCAACGTATGTTTTGAGGTCATGCCTGGTGAGGCTTTAAGAGTGAGATTGGGAGGCAAGTGTGATGGTCCACACCTGCGCTCTCGGCACTCAGGAGGCTGAGACAGGAGAACTACTGAGAGTTGAGACTAGCCTGGACTACATAATGAGATACTGCCTCAAAAACAGAAGGACCGGAAGGACAGCTTTGACAGCATCTGTGTCTCCTAGCGAGAGGGAGGCAAGGGACAGCGATGATGTTGGCAAGTGGGGGACAGCGTCACAGGTGTTATAACTTGGGGAACAAAGCCCAAATGTTCACAAATTTAATAAGAGACCCGGGAGAGCTTGGCGGAGGAGTCTGGACCATGTGAGTGACACCTGAGACTCACTCAGTGACTCCAGTACTTGGACACTTTCGCACCATAGAACTGGAACTCTGAGTGTCTGTCCTTCACCATGGCAATGTTGACATCCTCAATGTCACCACCACCATGTCACCAGGTTTCCTGTGCCCTGAGAACCACAACAGGGAGACCAAAACATTGACGTCCAGCTCATGTCCCTTCAATGCAGTGACTCCGAAAAGCAGATCGCGCTGCTCAAAGTGAGCGGGGGTTGCAGGCACAGCACAAGTGGTTTTCGTCTCGTGTGTCCAACCTTTGGACGTGGAGACAGATCTCACCTACGAAGTTCATGCTCAAAAACCACAGCGGAGTTACAAACAGACCCACAAAACCCCATGCATGCACATGTGAACCTGGCATTTTAAGTAAGTTCGCAGTGTTGTGTTAAGCTGTATTCAAAGCTCTCCTAGGGGCATGTGGCCCATGGGCTACAGATTGGCACATCTGAAGCCCCAGGGAGGCAAGACAGCTCTCCTCCCGGCTTCAAATACTTCCCAGCATCCCACTGCCATGGGGATGCCCTTACCCAAGTTTGTCTTCCTGAGCAGAGCTGGGTTTGTTTTTGAAAGTAACTATGGCTATATAAAATCATACTTTTAAGAAAGTGCAATCTGTTGATCTCTTCATGATGGAGTCTATATATCATTTACACTTCACTTCTCTGTGGGTGGAAAAGCTTTTTTCATGGTTTATTTAGCGGGAAGTCATTTTGATCAGCAAGATGAGTAATACTTTACAGCTGTTTGCAATTACTGCCTCTCCTCTGCCAGGAGTTTTAACTATTATACCAACTGAAATACCGAATGACTTGGTGCAAGATGGGAGAAGAGAAATGCATATTTCATAGGTCTGCTCACGCCATGAGAAATCATCCATCTCTTTATTCAAGTTTGTGTTTTTAACTTAAAATATATCTGAAGGTAATTTCTAATTATTTTCTAACTCCAAAGGTTTGTCACTGCTGTTGTTTAATTAGTGAAAAAATGTATAACCTGTAACATGTGACATTTCCTCTACTGGACAGCCAGAGGTCACCCACCGTACCTTAAATTTCACAAGGCGTTAAACCAGTTTGGCTGAGAATATGAATACAGGCCTTAATCCACTTATTTGTGTCTTCAAAAATATAGCCTGGGTATGGTGACCCAAACCTGTAATTCCAGCACTTGAGAGACTGAGGAAGGGGAATCAGGCTACTTGAGATCCTGTTCACACACACACACACACACACACACACACACACACACACACACACACACACACACACACACAACCAAAATACCTTGTCATAAAAAATGATGATGATCAAAATATTTCAGTGGAAAATGAAATAACAAATATGTTTTCATATGGCATAAGTCAAGCAGGCTTGATGAATCTCTGCTATGGGACATTTATGAATCTTTTGTAACCTCCTCGGAAGACTGATGAGGAAGTGGTGTAGTCAGTGTGGAAGCCGGGAGCTGGAGAGGGCAGACTAGGTTCAGCCCCTGCCTCCCTTACGCACAAGCTGGGCTCCTCTGGACAAGCCGCTGATTATATGAAATGTGGTTAATGATAGTACAGCCTACCCCATGCAGCTGCTTGCTGTGAGAATCAAAGACAGTGATTCCTGGGAAGCAATTAGCCTAGCTGCCTACCACATTTTGAAGTTTTTAAATAAATGGTAGCAATGGTCTTTCTCAAAATAATTTTTCAGTTTCTTTGTTCACATGTGTGTTTGCCTGTGTGTGTATGTATGCAATGCACATGTGTACCCACACCTGTGATGGCCTAAAGTTGGCCTCAGGCATCTTCCCATTTGCTTTCCATTTTATTTGTTGAAGTAGGGTCTCTCCCTGAACTGGAGGTTGTAGATTCAGCTAGTCAGATTAGTCAGCTTTCCCTGGGGATGCCTCATCTCTGTCTCCGGAGTCCGGGAGGGCAAGCAGCTACCACACCTGCGCAGCATTCCCAAACTCAGGTCTTCAGTGTTGGTCAACAACAACTGCGTCCACCGAACTATCTCCGTACGCTCTAGCCCTGCAGGGTTTACGGTATGAGTCCTGCTGCTTACCTGCATCCTGTTCAACTCTACTAACATAATAGTAACACGAGCCCCTCTAAGCCATGTAAGAGTGAGAGAAAGAAGGCGAACATGTAAAGGGGAAAAGAGTCTTGGCGTCTGCTCTGGATAGCTACGGTTGTGTCCTGTGCCTGTCCCTAGCCCTGATGAACGCTGCCAAGAGATGAGTTCAGTCTGAGGCACACACTCAACTGTGAGAAACAAAAATTCTCTTAATGGATGCACACTGACTCAACCCAAGTAGATCTTCTAGAAAAAAAACAGAGCTTTTTCTAGATAAAAAAGATGAAATAGCATTGCAATGTCTAGAAATATTCAATCTCCATTCAAGACAGGTCTCCCCTGAGCAGCCACCCAGAGGGAATGTGGGGTGCCCTGATCTAGGTTCCAGTGATTTCTTGAAAAATAGAATGCCTATTCAAATTACCCTACTCAAATCAATAACAGTTTATAAAACTTGACTATATCCAAAAGCCAGTGTTCCAGTGAAAGAGTACTGAGATGTATTATTAATTCACATTAAAATTTAGTGACTACTCTTAGGGACGCCTTGCTCTTTGCTTAGCAGAAGATTCTAGACTAGCAATTGATCAAAAGGTCAGAGGGTCACCAGCAGCCTTGTGATGTAGAAAGCACCGGAGAGCAGCAGCGAATATCGAAGGAATTTTCTGTAAGTTATCAATAAAGCAAGATTTGGTTCCTAGACATTGACCCGTGTGTGTTCAGGCCTGGCAAACTTTGAATTTTCCCATTTATATTTAGCTCCCAGGATTTTTAAACAGAGGTTAATGCAAGGAGAAGACCCAAAAGATAAGACAGATACTTGAAAAAGCCTTGTATGCCTTGTGATACACACACAAAGCACACATGGCGTGAAAAGAACAGTGAGACATGTAGAATTCTAGTAACTTCTGAGGCTAAAAGGAGAGGGAGGCGTGGATCTGGCCTCAGAACTGCCTTGCTCTTACCTGGGTGTCCAGTGAAGGCAGAGAAACGTGATCCCTGGCAGCCAACAAGCCAGGTTTGAACTCCAGTGTGGCCTCACAGAACAGTCAGGAGGGTTCTGGGGAAAGGTATCTTTTAAAGATGAGGAAACCGAGCCCAGAGGTTCACGATCCTAGATGGCTCAGTGGTTGTGTTGGGAGATGGTCTTCCAGCCCCGACTCCTACGCCTCTCTTCCCAAGGCCATCCGGCTCCAAGGCTCCAGCCAGAGTTTTGTTCCTAGTGTAGAGTAGTTCTCCCATCAAGATGAGAGAGTCCTTCTAGGCAGAGCGAAGGACAATAAAAACGCCAGCTCTGGCTCAGCATGGGGTCAGGCCCGCCACTAGAAAAGGAAGGGGGCTCCAGACTGGTCACTTCCACATATCAGAAAACTATTTTTTTTCTTTTATGTGTCTCTTTCCCCTCCTCCCTACATCATGGTGAATTTCTGTGTCAAATAAGAACTTTGTGTCACAGGACTGAATTTTCCTGGAAGAGACATAGTCCAGATTTCTGAACAATGGAGGCTGGGTAAAGTAATTGGTATCTTTTGTGTTGTCAGCCTGCCTGACACAGACATCACAAGGGATAACAACATCTAGAATTTTCTGTGCAGTTATTTATAGAACAAAGCCAGAGCGGCTGTAGGTGCCCCACGGTTCATCCAGATGGTATCTGCATTCATTCATTCACTCCTCCTGCAGAAGCTGTCTGGCCTTGCTCAGGCTGCAGGGTGGGACAGATGTGCCCCACCCCCAGATGTCAGGCTGCTTGGCAATCCCTAGGAGGTGGCACCTCACGCTGTCCCATTAGAGAGGCGTGTGTGGCCTGCTTGTTGGGCATGTTGATGCAAGCTTCGGGAGGAAAACAGAATTCACTTTTGCTGGTGATGGAAATGTTAACACTTCCTTGAAATAGCTGATAATCTGACACAGGAGAGTTAAAGGATTACTGTAATTCATTTGGCTAATAAGAAAAGCTGTTTAGAAGCTATATTAAAAAGACTTAATGTATGGAGACCGAGCATTGCTTTAATGTATTCTGTGTCATGGGCTATTAGAGTGCTCTCCTTCTCTTGTTAGGCCACCACAGACCTCTGCCTTTTTACTCCAGAAAGACGTCATAGGAAGCAATATCCATTCACAGAGACTTTCCAAGGAAACATTTGGGCGTTAACTATTGCTTGAGCACCTACTGGGTACCAGGCAATGTAGTTAGGATTCAAGAATAACAGAGACGAAGTCTCCCACCTCTGAACAGGTCTTGGAAGGAATCAATGGGACAGACAGAAAGGAAGTGATGCCGGAAAAAAAAAACCCGACTGAGATTTTGTTGACACAGGAAACAGACGCTCTCTCTACTCTCATTTTAACAGAGGAGGAGAAGGCCGCAAAGCTAAGTGACTTGCCGTGGGTACATGGCTGATTGGCAGGGACTCTGAGTCTATGTTGTTGATCTTTTTCTTCTCATTTTGATGCCAGATCACACTTTACTTCAGCCCTACTTTCCCTGTGGGTGAGAAAGATGCCTGGCATTGACAGCCTGAATACAGAATGAAAGGGTGTCTCCTTATGATCTGTACCTGCTTCAAGGGGAGACATATTGCAGGGATGTATCTCCAGGCCCTATGAACAGAGGCCAGCCATACACTGGACAACTGCAGTGAGAAGCCAGTGTATATGTTGGGCTATGCAACCCTACAGGTAGTCAGACCCGAAGGTGCTCATCTGGGATCAGCCTGCTTCCTCTCGGGGAGACCCTGGCCTTGGGAATAAAAGCATAATTTGGTCTGAGAGAGCTGCTATCCATAGTGGTGAGAACGGTGTGTCTCTCCAAGGGCTGGCTACCTTCCTCCAAGCCCCCCATTGCAGTTCTGGGGACCACACACTCTCTTTGGAAGCTGGGTCTTGGTGGGAGATGACAGATGCGGACACTTGGAACACACAGACGCTGATGCTGAGCGGGCTGCCAGAGCCGTGCGGCTCTCTAATGAGCGCAGTCCTGATGTAAACTCAGTAAGAGCAAGAACAGAGTGTCCCAGTGTTCAGACAGCGCTGTCAGACGGGTACGAATCGGGCTCGGATTTAGTCAGAGGCGAGGATGGCCCCCAGAGCCGGCTGCCCTCCCTCTCCCGGTGTGTTCTCACTCCGGGTCCTGTGCCCCATGCCGCCGCTGCTTTGTGTGATGATAAAGTTGCCCCAGTGGGTGACGTTGAGACATAACAATGATAGGGCTTTCTCACTACCACGAAGATGAAACTGAAGTTCACGAACAGTCACAACAGAAAAACAACCTCCTCCGATTTAGGAGCTTCCCAAACACACATTCTAGCTGTGGGTTAAGTATTTTGTTTTTGACGGTGTAGTGAAAACTGAGCTAAAGGACCTACCTGCTTTGTTTAGTCTTCACGTCTTTAAAATATTTTAAAACTTGCCAGGCGGTGATGGCGCACGCCTTTAATTCCAGCGCTGGGGAAGCAGGGGCAGGTAGATCTCTGAGTTCAAGGCCAGCCTGGTCTACAGAGCGAGTTCCAGGACAGCCAGGGCTACACAGAGAAACACTGTTTCAAAAACCAAACAAATAAACAACAACAACAAAAATACCAAAGACAAACTTATTTTAATTCTTTGTGTACAGGCACTTTTGCCTGCATGCAGGTCTATGCATCACATACATGCGGGTGCTCATAGAGGCCAGATGAGGGTGGCAGAGCCTCTGGAACTGGAGCTGCAGGTGGTTGTAAGCTGCCATGTGGATGCTGGGAATCAAGCCAGTGCCCCTAACCTCTGAGCCGTCTCCCGGCTCCTTCTCTTCACTGGCTGTGAGTCTCTTCTAGTTGCACTTGCCCTTTCTAGCTTCCCAATGGGGAAGGAAGCACTAAAAGAAGAAAGAGGGAGAGAAAGGAGCTTTCATTCTCCCTCCATGTCAGTATCAGTGACTGGCTAACACCACACATACAAAGGACTATGCTGGACTTCCTGGTCATTTTTATTTTTTGGAATGCCATTGTCTTAGGTTTGCACTCAATGCTCAGTATCTGTAGGCTATCAGTGACCCCTTCTCAGTCATGAATGGCACTCAAAAAAGCAGACTGCACATTCATGGAGACAGGTCTGCATGAAGTGAGTGGAGCTTATGGCCAGTGTTGGGGTAGAGGTCTGAGCCAGCCCATTTTGATATAATATATAAGAAAAGCTTATTCCAATTGGAAGCCAAAATTTCCAGAAATAAGATTGCTTAAGTAACAATGTTCAACCTGTAAGTGTTTATTGGTTACTTGTAATGGGAATTCTGCTTTATGATATACATTTACTTACACTTTATTATATAGTTAATACAAAAGTAAACCTTAAACAATTCCTGTATTGTTTTACAGATTCCCATCCTGTTAAGGCTGGATGGATGCTATGGACCTTTAGATTTAGGAAACATCTCTACTAAGATATTCACTTTTGAGGAAATAAAGACCTTAAGGGTGAAATACAATTATTAAGACAAAGGTCAGAAATATTCATTTAGGGGGCCTGGAGAGATGGCTCAGTGGTTAAGAGCACTGGCTGCTCTTCCAGGGGATCTGGATTCAATTCCCAACACCCACATGGCAGCTCACAACTATCTATAACTCCAGTTCCAGGGAATCAGACACCTTCGCACAGACCTATATGCAGGTGAAACACCAATGCACATAAAATAAAAATAAATAAATTATTAAAAAAGAAATATTCACTTAGAAGGTCTATAAATGCATTCTACCAAAGGAAACAAACACTGAATATAGTCAGTCAATATTTTTCCAGATTACCCTTAATTTTTAGTCCCCCTATTCCCTGCCTTGAGGGTCCAGTTACTTCAGGTGACCAGCTTTGGGATTATTTTGCTTATATACATGCTAATAAGAAATTTCAATGTAAAAGTAAATATTAAAGGAAGTATATAATGAGAAATCCATGGGAATCGGCTTAAAGGGTAAAAGGAATTTGTTAGGAAAGGAAACTCCCTAAGCAGAATAGGAGAATCGCCGTAGGGTCCTGGAACGCTGAGGTTCTGTCCCATCCTGTTCTGCTACCTGAGTCAGTCTACCCCATCCAAGCCCAGATGAAGAGAAGAGACCATCTTATGTGCATTTCAGGTCTTAAGGGTAGCCCCCACGCCATGCCCCAGGGGCAGATACTTCATAGGTAGATAGAACAGATATCCATTATATCTCCCCCTGTTGTCTAAATAAGAATGTTCTAACCTAATACAAAATTATATACAATAGGAATAATTACCAAGTATTGTCCAGGAAATAACATAAACAAAATAGAAATACAACCAACAAGAACAACATCAAGCAAGAAACACACACTAAATGTTCAGAAATGTCCAGACCGTAGATAAATGGCATGTTTCAGAGATTACCCTAATAGTTGTCCTATCCTAAAGAATCTAACTTTAGTATCTGAAATGTTCTTAGCTAAGATATGAGAGGATTGTAACTGTAACTATCTAGTCTTCAACCCCATCCAAGACCTGAGAAGGAAAATAATATTACCTGAGAAAACAGGAAGTACAAGCAAGCAATTTCTGAAAAATTGTGAGTATACACAGAGACAGCTGGCAGCCTGGACAGTCACCTAGAGTTTCTCAGCACTGTTGTGGCGTCTATTTTTGGCCAAAGGTCTAGAATATCTGACAGTCCATTTTTAGAAGCAGGAATTTTGAAAGACCATCTTACTCTGTCTTGGCAAGGTTCAGCAGTTGCTTTACCTTGTGTTCTGCTCGTCTGGAAAGGACAATGTGCATACTGTCAGCAGTTGAGGCAAGGGCAGTTCTTTGCCCAGCAGGTCATTTTGTGCCCAGAAGAAGACAAACTTCCGTACAGAGTGTCTTGAAGCCCAACATTGTCTCAGGAGATCTGTGCTGCCAGGAGCAATCGTGTCTCATGGCAACAGAATTTTAAGTTCTAAAAACATTTAAATGCCATATTCTCTAGGTCTATGAAGTGTTTGAAGATTACCTATCCATCTGACATATGTTTCTATAAATCTGAAAAACCTAACTAACATAACTACAGATATAACAAGTATGGGTGACTATTAATCTGTAAGTCTTATCTACCTAAATAACCTAAGGACTAAGCCTTCACATTAACAAGGTAAACAGTCTGTAAGCAGATGTACTGTATAAGGACAATGACCTCAAAATTGTGACAATACACAAAATATCTCAAATGGAGGCAGAAATGTATAGTGCAATATGAAAACAATATCCTTAATACATAAAATATCCTAAACAGAGGTAGAACATACAGACAGCATGGCAATTATAATTTTGCATTTATATCAATATACAAAATATTTCAAATAGGAACATGTATGCAATATGACAATTATAGTTTTGAATTTGTATCAATATACAAATTACCTGAAATAGGAATAGAAAAATAGTTTATATTTGTATTGTAGCTAGAGTTTTCCTGCCTTGCCCACAGTCAGGACAAATCTCTATCACCTGCTAGTCCCACAGCCACTCAGACCCAACCAAGTAAACACAGAGACTTATATTGCTTACAAACTGTATGGCCGTGGCAGGCTTCTTGCTAACTGTTCTTACAGCTTAAATTGATCCACTTCCATAAATCTATACCTTGCCATGTGGCTTGTGGCTTACTGGCATCTTCACATGTTGCTTGTCATGGCGGCGGCTGGTAGTCACTCCTTCTGCCTTCCTGTTCTCTCCATTCTCCTCTCTGTTAGTCCCACCTATACTTCCTGCCTGGCCACTGGCCAATCAATGTTTTATTTATTGACCAATCAGAGCAATTTGACATACAGACCATCCCACAGCATTGTATCAATATACAAGAATCCATATCAGTGCAAATTATCTAAGGCTGATAGTTTGCTAAAATTAGTTTACTAGTAGATATAATAATCTACCTTAATATCCTATACGTTAAAATCCTATGCTATTATCCCTTTTTTCTTTTCCAAAAGAGAATCCTGAGTTTAAATTTTATTGTTCCATCCCCATTACAACTTATCCATAACCCTGAGAAAATAAAACCTATTTGGGAGAGGGGACATTAATTTCTTAAAATTGTTTCCTGCTGTCTAGAGGACAATGGTATCTCTGTGGGATCCTGTAAGAAAGCTAAATGGTTAAGTCTCAAAATGATTAGCTGCAAAGTTTGTAGCTAGTCTCAGATTAATGGGTAAGGTTATCTGAAGTTATTGCTAGAAGTGTAATATGATGGCCCATCTCATCTTGGAACTGTCCTGAAGAATTTGTAGTCCAAAGCTGATCACTGAGTGGTGGTTTTTGGTTCAAAGGCATCGTTATGGGCACAGTAGAGTCATTGTTGTGGGTTCCCATCTTCCTTCTGCAGACTTCAGAGATTGCTAATGGAAAGATTTATTTTTCATTATGGGAAACTTGAACATTATTAATATTAAAACAGAGAGTTAAATTTTAGGATGATGTGACATGTGAGAAAGAATTCCCAGGAATCAAGAACAAGCATGGAGAGAAACAGAGTCTTGAAAACAATGTTCTCTAGATTATTGGTTTTCTTCTGTCTCACATCACTTGGCTCTTCTGATATGAGACAGAAGTCCTAATTTTTTCCTTTAGCAACATGCTTGGGTTTAGAGAAGGAGAGAGCCATATTCCAACTCCAAAGCCAGCTTGATTTATAATTGAATCAGGACCACAACCATTTTAGAGTTAAAGAGATATTGATATTAGGCAGTGAGATATTACCCTCTAGAGTATATTGGTACCAGTAAGTTCTTCCCTTCTGCTTTAAATGTCTAGGTGTCCAAGGCCTTATGATTTTTTGAAGATGAATGTTCCTATTATCCTGTAAAGACAAAAAAACAGAATCCTGCCCTGACTTTGTTTGTTGAGTTTTCTTTACAAATTTGAAGAATTGTCACATCAGTGAATGAACTATCATTCTCCTCATCAGGGATTTATTCTGTTTGAATTGAATTTTTATTAATTTTGTTGTTATCTGTAGCTTTTCTTCTCCTGCAGAAACAAAAGAAAAACCTCTTCCCCAATGTAGGGTGTATCCTGGCTTCCATTCCAAGGTCAACACATCTTTGAAGTAAACCGGTTGGTTTAGCTCAGGAGTTTTTTCTGTCGTCCAGTGTCTCTCTGCAACTGTTGTCCCTTTCTCATCAGCATTGAGAAAACTCAAGATTAATAAAGCATTATATAATCTATTTCTAGGAGTCATTATTACCTCTTTCTGTTTATGTAGCGTATCCTTTAAAGTTCGATTGGATCTTTCTATGACTGCTTGGCCTGTGGGATTGTGTGGTATACCTGTAACATGCTTTATATCATAATAAGCAAAAAACTGTTTCATTTTACTACAGACATATGCTGGAGCATTGTCAGTTTTAATCTGTACAGGTATACCCATGATGGCCATCTAATAGGAGTGTAATCACAGAATCAGCCTTTTTAGAACTCACAGGAGTTGCCCATTGAAAATAGATAACAATAGTATGGTGTACATATTTTAATTTTCCAAATTCTGCAAAATGAAACACATCCATCTGCCAAATTTTACTTCTTTGTATATCTTTAGGATTGTTTCCTACAGGCTATGGAATTTGGTTATAGAAGGAACAAGTAGGACTTTTTTTTTTTTTTAAAAAAAACAATTTCCTTGGCTTGTTGTCAAGTGATAAAAAAAGTCCTTTTTCAAACCTTTGCTATTTACATGGTGTTTCTTATGAAATTCTGAGGCCTCCAGCACGTTACCTATTAATAATTGATCAATCTCATCATTACCTTGTGCTAGAGGACCTGACAGACCCGTATGGGATCTGATGTGTTTTATACACACACACACACACACACACAGACACACACACACACACACACACACACACACACACACAAAATGTTCCCTATTTCTCATGATTTCCTATCATTGTATAAATAGTGAAGTTAGTTCTGTATTATCAGGAATAAGTTCAGCAGTTTCAATATGTAAAACAACTCTCTCTGCATATTGAGAGTCTGTGAAATCTGTTCGTGCCATAAGAATGACATACAGTTCTGACTTTTGTACAGAATTGTAAGGGCTTTGGACCATTTTACTTAAATCTTCTGATTTATATCCCACTATCCAAACCCACGAGGGAGAGAAGAGAGCACTCTACATGCCTCTCTGGTCTTAAGGGTAGCTCCAAGGCCATTCCCCAGGGGCTGGTACTTCAAGGTCATAGGTAGAACAGATATCCACAACAGAAGTATGCACATACGCGAGCATTTTGTGGGTCAATCCTACCTCAAACCAAATGCCCAGTGCTTATTTGGTTTCACAGCGGAGTGGCCTCTTTGATGGAATCTCTAGTCCCTGTAGTTAGAGTCAGAGCCATGGTAATGGGGCTAGCTGGGAAGACGGGGGTTCACAGGCCTGCCTTGTGCTCTACAGGGAGATGGGATGTGCCCTTGTCCCTGGATTATCCTGGGATGAGCTTGCTTTCATCTGCACCTGTTAACTTCCAACCTAGGCTGCTGCTGTGTCCGGGTTCCCACTAAGAGCAGAAAGAGGCGGAGTTCCAAGGCTGAGACAATCTTGCTTCATGGTGCCTTTTCCTCCCCAAGGCTGCAATGCAAGATCTCTTCTTTCTTCTTTTCCATCTCTTACCTCTCCTTTCTATTCCCAAACCCAGTTCCTCTCTTTTTTTAATTGAAAAAGTTTTTCATACAGTGTATTTTGATTATGTTTTTCACTTCTCCCAATTCTTCCCAGACCTCCCCCACCTTCTACCCATATTTTGTCACCCTCCTCTAACAATCAATAAAACAAACAAACAACAAGAAACACAAACACCAGCCTGGTGGTGGCGGTGGCGGTGGTGGCGGCAGTGGCGGCGGTGGCGGCGCACACCTTTAATCCCAGCACTTGGGAGTCAGGGACAGGCGGGATCTCTATGAGTTCCAGGCCAGCGTGGTCTACAAAGCAAGTTCCAGGACAGCCATGGTTACACAAAAAAACCCTGTTTTGAAAAAACATGACAACCAAAAACCAGACAAACAAACCACAAATATTAACTACTCCCAAAATACAAAAACAAAAATCAAAATAAAAAAGCAACAGATGAATAAGACAAAAAAAAAAAATCCAAACCAGGCAAAATGAGACTAAACTCCACAACAATACTCTTGAGTTTGTTTTGTGTTGACCAACTACGCTTGGGCATAGGGCCATAGGGCCTGCCCTGAAGAATGGTTAATATACCCAGTGAGATTCCACTGGAGAAAACTAAGTTTCCTTTTGCCAGTGGTTATCAATTGCAGGTAGTTTCTTGGCTAGGGGCGGGAGCCTGTGTCCACTCCACCTTCTCAGTGCTGGGACTCCCTCTGGCTTGAACTTGCACAGGCCCTGCACATGCTACCGCAGTCCTTGCGAGTGTATGTGCCTCAGTCCTGTTGTGTCTGGAGGACATGTGTCCTTGGTGTTGTCCATCTCCTCCAGCTCTGCATGGATCTGTGAGTCTTGATAGAAAGGTTTGATGAAGACATCTCATTTAGGATTGAGTGCTCCAAAGTTTCTCACTCTCTGCATATTGTCCAGTTGTGGGTCTCTGTGTCAGTTCCCATCTATTGCGATGATGAAGGCACGCTGGCCATTGTCCAGTTGTGGGCCTCTGTGTTAGTTCCCATCTACTGCGATGATGAAGGCAGGCTGACCATTGTCCAGTTGTGGGCCTCTGTGTCAGTTCCCATCTATTGCGATGATGAAGGCAGGCTGATATGGCAGCACATCATTAAGAGCCATTTATTGTGAGGTTCCTTTAGCAGGACAAGTTTTGGTTTTCCAGTAGGCCCATGGCCTAGCTAGTCTCAGAGTCTTGGACACTTTAGTAGTTTCTCTCTTTTTAAAAAATGATTCCCCAAAAGATTGCTTTGTTATTCAATGTACTAAAAATAAGAGGTTAGTGGTTCACAGAGTTAAATTTGTGTACAATTGAATTTTCCAAAAGGGAAATTTGTGATTACTAATCATGACCCGTTTATTTTCTTTGTGAAGCATGAGTTTGAGGTTAAGATTCAGATTTTGACTCTGCTCTCTTTGTAGCAAGATGACTGACCTTTGGAGAAGGGTAAGCCCTGCCCCCTGAGCACTGAATTTCTCAATACCCCTCAAACACAAATAATAATTTTTTCCCGGTAGACACGACAGCATGTTGTTGAATGCAAGGGGCAGATCGGAAAAAATGTCCCAACAGTATGATGTCATTTAAGCGAATTTGTGTGCATTGAAGATTTTTGTAAAGCTTTATTTTTGTTTACATGTACTTGTGTGTATGTGTGTATGTACATGTGTGCACGGATGCCTGTGAAAGACAGGTGAAGGTGTTGGATGCCCTGAACCTGGAGTGATAAGCGGTTGGGAACTGCCTGACATGGGTGCTGGGAGCCGAATTCCAGCCTTCTGCAGAGCAGCGAGAGCTCCGAGCTGCTGATTCCTCTCTCCAGCCTCCGGAAGGGAAAACCACCACCACCACCACCACACATTTCTTCTTCACATTCATTTATTTTGTGCATGCATGGCAGGGGAGGCACACACAGCCCCAGTGTGCATGTGGAGGTCGGAGGACAACTTAGGGGAGCTCTTCTCTCTTTCCATCACTTTCGGCCCAGGGACTGCACTCAGGTTGTTGGGGTTGGTGGCTTTTGCCCACAGGGGTGTTTCACCAGCCCCACTGAAGAATTTTTGACAAAACATTGATGATGGGTATCTTTACAAGGTTGTTGTCCCAACATTTGATATTTGGGCTAATAACAACATGTTAAAAAATATTTGAAGGTTAAAAAGCAAAGCTCTAGTCTTTTAAATGAAAAGAAAAATCTCCACATTTAACTTAAACAAATATCACCTGATATAAACAGTTCTGGTAACTGCCGGGTGGTGCTCTGCGCTCTCTGTCCCCATTGTTAAACTTAATTCTCAGGACATAGTAAGAGGTGGAATGGTTCTCATTCAGCATAACATCTCATTTACAGAGGGATGCGGGAGCAGAAGGGAAGGGTTTTCTTCTATGCTGTTTGGTTGTGCAAGATTTTTCTTCATTGTATTCATAACATCATACAGAAAAATACTGATCTGTTTTCAATGCCTGGGGCACTGAATATCCTATTAGACATTGACTGTATGTGTGTGTGTGTGATGTGTGTGTGTGTGTGTGTACCTGTGCATGTGTGTGCGTGTGTGCCTGTGGGTGTGATAAAGAGCTCCACGCAAGTCTTTCATATATAATTTGAGGAGAGAAGAACTTCCCTACCTTAATATACATCTCAACTCTGCTTTGCCTCTAACGATTTAGCTTTCTTGTTTTCTTGTGACTGCTCTAGCTGGTTTTGTAGCGAGAAAAAACAATGAGGTTTGCCTAAAACTGACATGCATTATCAATTGTTGTCGTTGGCCACATAAATATTAAGCAGGCTCTTTCCAGTTTATAAAGGATGTGTGGTAGAAGCCCTTAAACTGTGGCCACATAGGTTAGAGAGGTAGGGATAATCAACCCTCTTCTAAGCAGTCTTTTGCCCCCTTCCAGGCATTAATTACCTAACTTCCAGAACCCGAAGATCAATAATTATTCATGACTGGGACCCACCAGCAGCTCATAAGTGCTTTGTGCAATTTTCAGGTCACTTTTGTAGTTTGAGGTTTTTTTTCCCCCTCTTCTGCCACATGGAAATCCTTTTTTTTCGGAGCATAAGCGAACACTTCTCGACTGTGCTCCACAGGGGAGAGACAATTCCACGAAGGGCAGAGGGAGAGATGGAAAAGGGGAGCTTCAACCTTTACAGATGAGAATGTGGATTTATTATTTCAAAAAAAGCAAACCTTTGAAAAAATATTTACAGAGAGAGAAAGTGTGTTCTGTGGCTCCCCACAGCTGAGGGCACTGGGAAGCCACCCCCACCCCCGTGACCCAGGCAGCGGTAATGGGAGGCACAATTTCCATTGCTGAAGGGCAGAGTGGACCCGAAATGCCAATGCAACTTCTGCATTGCCCCATGCGCCTATTTCTCACAATGTAAACACCAGATTGCTCTCAACGCAATTCAGCCTGCTTTAGAAGACAAGGCTCAGGGCCCACGGGAAGATGTCGTGATTCTTACTGCTGTTGAATGGTTCTGTATTGATTATACATAAAAGCTGTTTGTCAGGTCCTCTCTTGTTTTCGACCCACAACCACCCATTCCTTTCACACACCCAGACAACCCAGTGGCACACAAGATGGAAGCCCTCTGAGTATCTTAATTAAACTTTACTATGACTGCCCTCAGTCAGGGTTGCCATAGAAAGGACTTCTGACAGGCGGGGCGATTAGCAGGTGACCTCTATAGCAAAAGTCTTTTCCCACACGGTGGTCCTGCATTTTTTTGTTACTTAAATGTCAAAGCTGCAGAACTATCCTGCAGTATTTATGGTTTAATTGATAAATACTGATGACATGCACATTTTGGAAGAGAGTCTTTCAAACTACACAAGTCTAGTTTGTGAGTCCATAGGCACTAAGAGGGGCCGACATACACATTTAAGACCTTGAAGTTGGGGTTGCCTGGAAAAAACCCACTGCCGATCTGCAAACTAAATCTAGTCTACAAGTAAATGCTGAGTGTGAAAGTTGGCACCATGGGCAAAGCTCACACACTACATCTTCCACAGAAGGACTCACAGTCAGTTTGTTGTCTTGGATGAACCATCCCCTCCTCACTGTTGTCTCAGGAGAAGCCCAGCTCAGTGTCAACAGTGAGGTAAGAGAAAAGCCACTATCGAGATGATAAACACAAAGAAGGTCCTAGCATTTCTAATGAGGTATAATGTGAATACAATTGAAGTGACTAAGTGTGTGTGTGTGTGTGTGTGTGTGTGTGTGTGTGTGTGTGTGTGTGTGTAGGGGTGTTGGACATGTCTGTGTGTGCATGAGGAGGCCAGAGCCAGCCTAAGGTATCATTCCCGAGGATCTGTTTTTGTGAGACAGATTCTCTCCTGACTTAGATCTCTCCCAATAGACTAGGCTGGCCAGCCAACAGTCACTGAGGCTCCAAACCCCAGTTCTGAGAATGTGAGCATGTGCCATGACCTGTTGACCTGTCATTTTCCTTTTTTTTTCTTTTGGTTTTTCAAGACAGGGTTTCTCTGTGTAGCTTTGCGCCTTTCCTGGAACTCACTTGGTAGCCCAGGCTGGCCTTGAACTCACAGAGATCCACCTGGCTCTGCCTCCCAAGTGCTAGGATTAAAGGCGTGCACCACCACTGCCCGGCGACCTGTCATTTTTCTGAAATTATGTGGGTTCTTATTGTGGAATGTTATTTTGGAGTGTGTTACATTTGTTTATGCTGTGGCATATTTGTTTGATAATGCAAAGCCATGTTGCATTCTTTTATGTTACATGTTTAACTCTGTGAAGCTGTGTTACTGTGCCTGTCTAAGACACCTGCTTGGTCTAATAACAAATTGAACAGCCAATAGCAAGGCAGGAGAAAGGATAGGCAGGGCTGGCAGGCAGAGAGAATATACGGAAGGAGAAATCTGGGAGGAGGAGAAGAAAAGAGATGAAGGAGTGAAAGGAGGAAGTAACCAGAGAAGGAGGAGGACTCCAGGGGCCAGCCACCCAGCCACCCAGCCACACAGCCACACAGCCACCCAGCCACACAATCACCCAGCCACCCAGCCACCCAGCCACACAGCCACACAGCCACACAGCCACACAATCACCCAGCCACACAGCCACACAGCCACACAGCCACACAATCACCCAGCCACCCAGCCACCCAGCCACCCAGCCACACAGCCACACAGCCACACAGCCACACAGCCACACAGTCACACAGCCACACAGTCACACAGCCACACAGCCACACAGCCACACAGTCACACAGCCACACAGCCACACAATCACCCAGCCACACAGCCACCCAGCCACCCAGCCACACAGCCACACAGCCACACAATCACCCAGCCACACAGCCACCCAGCCACCCAGCCACCCAGCCACACAGCCACACAGCCGCACAATCACCCAGCCACCCAGCCACACAGCCACCCAGCCACACAATCACCCAGCCACCCAGCCACCCAGCTACCCAGCCACCCAGTCACACAGCCACCCAGCCACCCAGCCACCCAGCCACACAATCACCCAGCCACCCAGCCACCCAGCTACCCAGCCACCTAGCCACCCAACTACACAGCCACCCAGCCACACAATCACCCAGCCACCCAGCCACCCAGTCACCCAGCCACACAACCACACAGCCACACAGCCACACAGCCACACAGCCACACAGTCACACAGCCACACAGCTACACAGCCACACACCCACCCAGCCACACAGCCACACAGCCACCCAGCCACCCAGCCACACAGCTACCCAGCCACACAATCACCCAGCCACACAGCCACCCAGCCACCCAGCCACACAGCCACCCAGCCACCCAGCCACACAATCACCCAGCCACCCAGCCACCCAGCTACCCAGCCACCCAGTCACACAGCCACCCAGCCACCCAGCCACACAATCACCCAGCCACCCAGCCACCCAGCTACCCAGCCACACAACCACACAATCACCCAGCCACCCAGCCACCCAGCTACCCAGCCACACAACCACACAATCACCCAGCCACCCAACTACACAGCCACCCAGCCACACAATCACCCAGCCACCCAGCCACCCAGTCACCCAGCCACACAACCACACAGCCACACAGCCACCCAGCCACACAGCCACCCAGCCACACAGCCACACAGCCACACAGCTACACAGCCACCCAGCCACACAGCTACACAGCCACACAGCCTCACAGCCACACAGCCACACAGCCACACAGCCACACAGCCACACACCCACCCAGCCACACACCCACCCAGCCACCCACCCAGCCACCCACCCAGCCACACAGCCACACAGCTAGCCATGGAGTAAGACTGAAAGTAAAATATACAGAAGTAAGAAAAGGAAAAAGCCCAGAGACAAAAGGTAGATGGGATAGTTTAAGTTAAGAAAAGCTGGTAAGAAACAAGTCAAGCTAAGGCTGGGCATTTATAATTGAGAATAAGCCTCCATGTTTGGTTTATTTGGGAGCTGGGTGGCAGGCTCCCAAAGAGACAAAGAGTAAAAAACAAACAACTACCTTTTGACACCCAACGCAGGGCTAGAGTGGAAGAAAACCAACTGACAGCAGTTTCTGGTGATCCGACTGAGCTCCTCACATCTGCACAGTGAGGGCTTCACTGACCAAGCTTCCTCCCATCACCTGAAATGGCCGATCTTAAGTGTCAGCATCAAAGAGTTTTACATATGTGTATATGTACATGAGCCCTACAAACACAAGATAGAGAATAGCCCGAGCACCCCAAAAGACTCCCTCTGAATCTTCCTCACCTGATATCTCTTTCCTTGAGATATCACTTTTCTAATATTCATAGGTTAAGGCTGCTTGTTCAGTTTCATAGATGTGGGATTAGGTAATAGATAACATATACTCTGTTTTCCTGAATTTTCTCATTCAACATTGTATCTATAAGATCCTTTGGTTTATTGGGTATGAGGTGTGACTGAAAAAGAAATAAGAGTCCCAGAAATGACAACCTTGAATATCTTGAAAGGGTCACCTTGAGAGGCTGTACCTACTTCGGCTTGTTCTGAAACACACTCTACAATCTTCTTTATAGATAATGGACAAAACAGCTCTATATGCTGTAGAGGAGTGTTCTAGAGGCGTGCTTAATTCTTAAATTTACCCTAAGTTTCTTTCTATTATTTGAATGTTGTTATTCTTTTCAGAATTAATGTTGAAACTTAGCCTCCATTATTCAGTGTGAGGGATACAGTGTTGTGAGGAATGGCCATGAGAACATGCTTGAGTCTTGGGGTTCTATTCTCATTGAGATCTGGTTCCTTTATAAGGGAGCTTAATGGAGAGTATTCGTCTCTTTTACTATGTCAGAATAAAGTGTTCACGGTGCCATCTTGGAAGCAGATGCCTGTGGTTGTTGGGGATATAGCTCCGTGGTGGAAAAATTACTTAGCAATGCTCAAGGTCCTTGGGTTCAACCTGTAGCATCCCTGACCAACCCAACCAACCAAGGTCAGGTCTTCCTCAGACACTGAAGCTGCCCATGTTTTCTTTGCTCTTGTTCACCCAGCAATGGTGAGAAAGAGGATTCTCACAGTTGTGGATTCCCCTCATTTCAGCAGCTCACGCACACACACTCAGGCACTCTTCTTTACCTGGCGAATTTGTAAGTCGCTTGCAGAGCAGAATGTGCTCCTCCAAATAATGACTAATGCACACCACAGAGTACTACAGGATAATGTCATTTGACCTCCACAAAACATACATTTTAAAAAAAATTTCAAGACAGGGTCTCTCTATGTCGCCTTGGCTGTCCTGGAACTCTCTGTAGACCAGGCTGGCCTTGAACTCACAGAGATCCTCCTGTCTCTGCTTCCTTACCTACAGGATCAAAGGTATGCACCATCATACCTGACAAAACACACATTTATTATTTTCAATATGAAACCATACAGAAACCCACAGAGAATAAATAACCCACCCCAAAGTATATAGCCAGGAAACAGTTGAGCTGAAGTTTCAGTGCAAGCCCAGTTCTGTTATACAGCTGGTGTCTTCTCTGGATACTCAGGAAAAATCTCTGCAACTTTTCTGAGCAATGTTGACATTTGACAAAGTAGCCTCTACACTGATTCCCTGGACAGCAAGATAGGCTCTCTTATTGAGAGCCCAAAGTCCACCACTGTGCTTTGAGCACTGTCTAGGCATTAGCAACAGGGCTCACTGTGGCCTGAAGGGCACACTGGGTGATATTAATTAGCATGTGTATTATGGTAAGTTGAATCTGGCAAAGAAATTTGAACGGGGTTAATGTCACGGCTCTAACTCTTGCTAGCTATTGTGATTCGGGGATGAGTATTTAACATTTTCAAAGTCTTTTTCTTTTGTGTATGATGGAAATGAATGGCGATACCTCTCTTATGAAGTTGTGTTAGCATTAAGTGGCTCAAGAACTAATGTGATGTCTGGAAATAGTTACCAATAACTAACTCTGCAGCTTTCTTTCTCTTGATAGAAGAGAATGCCCCCTCCTGAGCAGAGAGCATGGAGAACAGAGCTTTATCAAGGTAATGTGATGCCAAGGGAGAATGTTAGACTGGGTTGGTGGGAATGTTTGTAAAAGTGAGAAAAGGATCACATTGGCAGGCCGATATTGGCTACTCACATAATCAATTCATTTACTTCTCACAGCCAAAACATGGCCATTAAAAGGGTTTAGTTGGATGCTTCCCTCTTTCTGTATCGATTCCTTTTCAGTGAAAATATTGATAAGTTTGTATAGATCGGGACCTTAAAGTTACTTAATTATTGATCAAAACAGTTGCTCAGGCTGAGCAGGTGGGTTTTCACTGTCTAACCACGAGAAGAAACAGGCAGGTTTTCTGCAGGATAACGTGGGCCCCAAAGCTCCCCCGCGCCCAGTGGGTTCCTTTGCAGCAGGTCTCAGCCTCTGCTTTTTGAGCTGCAGCATTTTTACCCAAGATGCTTCTCCACATGCTATGTGTTCGTCAGAAACTGGGAAGAAGGCAGACAAAGCAGTACGGCCCACAGCAATTAGACTTGATTTGGGGCGAGGCAGAAATGCAAATATGGATTTGAAGTCATTTGGGGGTACATTTTATGATCCATTCTGTCCACTTTTAATCAGTATATAACCTGCCCGAACAAGGCATAGTAGTAATTAAGGGACCCCCCAAACCACGGAGATCAGTGAAACCTGTCCCTTAACCTGATGGAACTGAAAGATTAAATAAGGGCCTCAGGTGAGCATACAGTCACTGTTCCCATTGCCACAGGTGCTGACAGAAGCAACTTCAGCAACTTGGGGGAAATGTGTCTTGCTTCACAATTTCATAGGGCACGGTGCGTAAGAGCAGGGAAGGCATGGCGGCTGGAACGGAGTTTTCTCCTGCCGCTTCAGGTCTCTTCATAGGTTGCTGTGCTCTGCCCGTCATTTAATTTTGGCCAACCTCGTTACATTCTAATTGATGTATGATTAGTGGTATATGTGTGAAGTACATAATTTGCTAACTTTTGACATCTGCACCCACTTGATAACTCCATCATCAGAATGAAGATAATGAACACGGTTATCACTCTCAAATGCTTCTGCGTGCCCCTTCCTGCTGTCTCCCGGGTGTCCTCTTCCCTCCACCTCTGGTCCCCAGGCTACAGCTGACCTGCTTTCTGTCACTGCAGATCAATCTGTGCTTTGTAGATTTCTATATGCACAGGAGTGTCTGTGATGAGCCTTTTATAAGCTAGCTTCTTTCACTGAAGGCAGTTTTGAGAAAAACATGCATTCTGTACTAATCAACAGTTCGTTGGCTTTTGTTGGTGGGGGGTATTAAGATACATGCATTTATCATTCATTTGATTAATTGGTCTTTTCACCTGTTCTTAAACCTTTGAGTTGTATCCAGCTTGGAGTTATTGTGGATATTTGTACACAAGTTTTCATGTGATTTTTATTTATCTTAGAGCAGAGTGTCTGGGTCATTGTATTTATGCATATTTTAAGACACTATTTTCCAAAGAGGTTGTGCTATTTTATTGTCACTAGCAATGGCTGAGGGTGTCAGATTCTCCATGTCCCTTATTAATAATGGGTGTGATTCATCCTTCCATTTTCCCCATTCCAATAGGTGTGGTTTTACATTTTAACTTTCTGGCCACTAACGATGCCAACCCTCTTTTCATGCATTCATTTATTAACCGTGAATAATTGGAGTTATTGCGTTTGACTCTTTTGCCCATTTATTTAGTTTCTCTCTTTTTTTTTTCTGTTAAGAGGTTTTTCTGAGGAAGAGAAGCGTGCATTCTGATTATAAAATACACGTGTGTTTGTTTTTATGTAGCGTGTGTTTTGGGTATTGCATTCTTTCCTTAATTCTTTGTTGTTATGTACATCAAATGTAGTTTTATCACAGATCTGGAATTTTCAATTCCTGAAGACCAGTTTTGGCTCTCCAGTCCTCTCGCTTCCCCTTATATCTGCAGTTGCTTCCTCCCTCTCCTCCTCTCCCTTCTCCTCCCCTCTTCCCTTCCTCCCCTCTCCTCCCCTCTCCTTCCCTCTCCTCTCCCCTTCCTCCCCTCCCCTCTCCTCCATCCCTTTGTTTCTCTTTCTTTCTTTCTTTCTTTCTTTCTTTCTTTCTTTCTTTCTTTCTTTCTTTCTTTCTTTCTTTCTTTCTTTCTTTCTCTCTCTCTTTCTCTCTCTCTTTCTCTCTCTCTTTCTCTCTCTCTCTTTCTTTCTTTCCTTTTTTCTTCACTTCCCCCTTCTCCCTTCTCTTCCCTCTCCTCTGCCTCTCCTTCATCACGTACATAAGATGTTCACCAGTGTTCTAACTTGGTGAACAGGTAAAGTCAGGTGACTCAGACATATGGCACCATGGGCAGTCACACATTTTGGTAGTTTCAGAGGTACAGTGTTGAAAGAGTTACCTTTCAACAATAAGAAATAGAGAAGAACAGGTGAGGAGTAAGGTCTGTCACAGCCAATGTCAAATCCGTAGACTGCTATTATGCCTCCTTCTTGGTTGTAGGTTGACTATTCAAAATACTGAGGTGATGGAGAAGAATGAAATAGAAATGGAGGCCATGAGGACCAAAAGAGAGAGTCTTAAGAGTGAGGAACCATAACAGCGAGGCTCAAACTTGAGATCTTGGAGAACCATCCAGAGAAACACCTGGACTTTCTATGCACCACATGCAGAGCAGTTATAACAAAGACAGGTAGAAGGTAGCCCAGGAATCTGCATTTCAACAGGAATTGGTTGAGGTTCACAGTCAAGAGCAAAATTACTACTCTTGCTGTAATACTTGTTCAGGTGCCATGAAAATCACTGCGAAAAAGACTCAGTGAGTCTAAGCTGGCAATGAAGATCTAACTAGACATTTATCAGATGCATTTCTGGTGAACAAATGAAAATAATCGGTACCTCAATGGATGAATGAATTTATGTAAACATTTCTGTGTCTATAAGCCTCGATTATAATACTCGCATTAACTATTGATGTCAGTATGATCAGTGCCGTTGCTGTACTTGTTTTAAAATCCATGCTTGCTTGTGTATGGCAATCTAGTTTGAACTATAAAACAACATAGCAAGTCTTTTTCAAAGTAGTTAAAATTCGAACTTCAGTCTAATGCAAGCAACACATTCATGGATTTGGCATTAAAAATACAGAAACTATTGAAGCTTCTCTAGGTTTGTGAATGTTTAAACAAAGGGGAAAAACACCAGTTAAAGGGAAATTTAACACCTGTGGTCAGTTGTAAATAGCTATTCTTTATGATACGTCATATTTCTTCAAATATTTCCCTGTGATGTGCAACAATGAATACACAAGTGACAGGATTCAAAGATGCTGACGATGTTCAGTTTATTTTGACCATTTTATGCATTGCAACAGATGAAATTGTTCTGGTACAGAGAGAGACATAGGAGAGAAGAGGAGAAAGGAGAGGAGAGGGGAGGAGAAGAGAGGGGAGAGAAGGGGGAAGAAAGAGGGGAGGGGAGAAAAGGAGAGGAAGAAAGGGGAGGAGAAGGGAAGGGAGCTAAAATTGGTCTTTGGAGTTTTTCCTTTTTCTTTCTTTTTTCCCCCCAAGACAGGGTTTCTCTGTGTAGCCCAGGCTGTCCTAGAACTCGCTCTGTAGACCAGGCTGGCCTCAAACTCAGAGATCCACCTGCCTCTGTCTTCAGAGTGCTGGGATTGAAGGTGTGCAACACAACTCCTCAGCTGGTCTTCATGAATTTCAAAATGCCATGTCTGGGATAAAAATGTGCTAAATGTTTGTAAAAATGCATACAGCATTAAAATGGAGAAATGTTTCTTGGTTACTGGCCAATTTTCCTTTCCACATCTTAGGATAATCAATTTATATCTACTCTAGTAGTATTAAAATCCTTATTAAACTTATTTTTACCAAGAAATAATTTTGGTTTTCTAACAAGACAGTTAACCCTATTGGTAAATACTAGAACAGGCTTGAGTTTCATAAACTCCTCATAAAGTTGTGAATTAAGTCAGCAATATAAGTAAGGACAAAGGGGTTATCTTTGTGGATTTCTGTGGACCTCTTTAGCACTTTGTTTCTTCCTTTTCTCATGTGGTCTTCATTTACCATGGTCTCCTATTCCTTGTTCTCCCTCTCTGTTCTTGATCCAGCTGGGATGGAGAGATGGCTCAGCCGTTAAAGGCTAGGCTCACGGCCAAGGCAACTCTTAGAAAAGAAAGCTTTTAATTGGAGCTGGCTTACAGTTCAGAGGTTTAGTCCATTGTCATCATGGTGGGAAGCATGGTGGCACACAGGCAGATGTGGTTCTGGAGAAGAGTTCTACATCTGGATCCACAGGCAGCAGGAAGGAGAGAGACATTGGGTCTGGCTGGACTGAGCACCTGAAACTCCAAAGCCATCCCCAGTGACATATGTCCCCCAACAAGGCCACATCTACGGCAATGGGGCCACACCTCTTAATCCCTGTCAACGCCCCATGACAAAGCAAATCTGTGAGCCTATGCGAGTCCGTTCTTCTCAGACCTCCCACTGTTCATAGCTCCCCAATCTGGATGCCTTTTGTGGAAATGACTTTAAACTATTTATTAGTTATTATTATTATTAGTTATTATTATTATATTATTATTAGTGTGGATGTGTTTGTACATGCATGATATGTGTGTGTGTGTGAGTACAGGTATGTGGAGGTCAGAGAACAATTTTGGTGAGTTGGTTTTCTCCTTCCATGGTGGGTCATGGGGATGAAACTCAGATCATAAGGCTTGTGCTGAAAATACTTTTACTCACTGAACTGAGCTATTTCACTGTTACTTATTTCTGGATCCACAGCACCTAGCAAAAGGCCAAGCTTACTAAGTGTGTGTGTGTGTGTGTGTGTGTGTGTGTGTGTGTGTGTGTGTAAATAGGATTCGTTTCTGCATGCACACAGACACAGGCACACACACAGACATGCACATACAACACAACACACACACACACAAGGCATATAGAGAGACACATACCCCATACGTGCAGAGATACAAAAACACATACACAGAGGCATACACACACACACACACACACACACACACACACACACACACACACAAAGACAATGCACATAACACTCAAAATGCACACAGAGATACACACTTCTCACATGCAGAGATATGGGCATACACATACACACAACACAGACACAGAGAGACCATACACCCCACATATGTAGAAATACATACACACACACACAAACAGCACACAGTCATACATACATAACACACACAAAACATGCACAACACACAGACACACACCACATATGCAGAGATACAGATACACAATATACACAGAGAGACCACACACACACAACACACACTTCAATAAACGGTGGTACTGCAAAGATCTGTTTTTATTTCCCCCTAAAAATAACAAATTGCTCTTATTTTTTTATTGGCTAGTACATCAAACACTGTATTTCCACCTCTTTCCTGGGTGACTGTAGTGGGCAGCCATTCCAGCTTCGTTCTGGAAGTCCCAACCCCCATTGAGGCTTCGGTAACTGTCACACCTTCAAGGCGGGGCCAAGGGAGGACTCTGAAGACCCGAAATCCAGATGCGCCGGCTCTCTTGGTTCCTGGACCCTGGACACTGGAGGTAGACCGAGCAGAGTTCTCCAGAGAACACTGCCGGACTGCCTTTCCCGGACCCTGTAAACTATCCCTTCACTTATAAGTTACCCCACAAAATAAACCTCCCTTTTAACTCCACGGAGTGGCCTTAATAATTTCACCAATAGGTGATTTTCTGAATGTGCACGCAGTCTCTGCAAGTGGTGAGTCTCCTCTTCACCTGGTAAGATTTTCATTGACAGCATACTTAAATTTATAAGTAAACTTTTGGGGAATGATATTTCTTTCTGTTATTGTATTTCTACATTCATTTGTCTTATTTAATAGCTTTAAATAAAAATGCATAAATTTCCCATAAAAATCTTACACATTTAGCTGTATAGATTTATTGCTAGGCATTGTATACTTTTGTTGCTATAATAAATGAACAGATTTATTGATGTAAATATTCAATAAATGGCACTAGGCAAATTAATTATTCTTATGGGGAATATAGAAACAACTTTTTACATTATATCCTTCACAATCATTAATTTCAGGTAAAGACTTAAAATTATCATAAAATTTCAGAAGAAAATGTAGGAGCACATATGTACTTTTGCCTATCTGTCTGCCTATCCTCTATCTATTATGTATAAATATATACATTGTCTTTAGACAATTTGTTGAGGTGTAAGTTGGGATGTACCAACCAATAAGACAGACTTAACGAGTGCATTTCTGACGTGTGTGTACACCCGTGGGGCTATCTGTCGTCAGAGTCCTGGCAACTCGGACGGCCGCCACCTCCAGCCTCTGATGCCTCTTTGCAATCACTTCAACCGCTATCTCATTGCCAAAGTAAATTATTCTAAGTTTAGTGGCTTAAGCAACACGAGTGGATTGTGTTATAGTTCTGAAGACTGGGAGTCCAAAACCCCGTTCTGGTGGGCTAATGCAAGGCACCAATGAGGCTGATTTGTTTTAGCGGCTGTAGCAGGGACCTGTCCCCCTGCCTTTTCCAGAGTGCCTCCTGTGTTCTTGGCCTCATGATTCTTCCCTAGTCGCTCGCAATCTCTTCTGTGGCCACTTGTCCTGCTCCTCTCTGCTCCTCCCGACCCTTATCATGTGCTTATGGCCACACTGGGCTCTCGGAGTCAAACCGGACAACCCCCCAGTGGTTGTTACCACAGCCTTATAATGCAGTTTGAAGTCAGCCCTGGGCTATTCTCAGTTCTTTTTATATGAAAATTAGAATACATTTATAAATTTCTAAAAAAAAAAAAAAGTCTTGCTAATATTTTGACTGAGATTGTAGTGAGTCTGGATCATTTTGGAGAAATTTGAAAAATAGACAATAATTCTCTTTAGCCCCAAACAAGGGCTTAATCTAATTTTCTCTCAATGTTTTATAGTCTTCATTGTACATATTTTTTTATATCCTTGAGAAGGTCTATTTTCATAAGTGTATGGTTTTGGGTTTTTTTTTTTTTTTTTTGGTTTTTTTGAGACAGGGTTTCTCTGTGTAGCTTTGTGCCTTTCCTGGATCTCGCTCTGTAGACCAGGTTGGCCTCGAACTCACAGAGATCTGCCTGCCTCTTCCTCCCGAGTGCTGGGATTAAAGGCATGCGCCACCACCGCCCGGCATAAGTGTATGGTATTTTAAATGCTGTGTTTCAAGTCCGGTTCCTGAATATTTATTACTAACATAAACGGACTTTTGATATATTGGTCTTAGACTTGGTAGTTCTTCTTGGCCTCAGGCAGTCCATTATTATTTTTATACTGTTCCTTTTACATCAGCCTCACGATCGTGTTGTTTGTAAGCACGCCTTTTTACTTACTCCTCTCACACAAAAATGGCTGCGTTTCTCCCTTCTTCCCATCACCCACTGCCATGCTTTGCTGTAAATGAAAACTTTTAGCAACGGAGGCCTCTCTAATGCTCCGTTAGCCTGCTTATTCTTAATTTTTGTTACATCTGATATTAATGGAGCTACAGCAACTTTCTGTCTGTTATCTTTTTCATCTTTTTTGTTTTTTATGGTTTCTTTATGTTGTATGTGTCCCGCATGCAGCACACGGACTATGTGGCTTTTTGTGTAGTCTGTTGCTGTAACTTTAGTGGAAATTCCAGTGTACTTAATTTATCACTGTCACTTGTCTCTTTGCAGTCATTTTAATGCTTTGTTTTGGCTTGGTTTAAGTTTTAAAAATTTCTTCCTTTGGATTAATTGAGATAGTCTTCTCAGTTTTTCCATTCAGTAGCTTGAAACTTACACATTTTTTGATTTATTATTCTGATATCTTGATATATTAACACTTTTCTATCTTTACAAGTTATATTTTTAGCCAATAGTTTTATCTCTGTCCCAAATGAGTTAAAGAATTTTAAAACTGTGATGATATTGTGTTCCCCAATATATTGTACACTCTAATAAACTTATCTGGGGTCAGAGAACAGAACAGCCACTAGATACAGAGGCCAAAAAATGGTGGTACACACACCTGTAATCCTAGCATTCAGGAGGCAGAGATCCTTCTGAATCTCTGTGAGTTCAAAGCCACACTGGAAACAGCCAGGCATGGTGACACATGCTTTTAACCCCAGGAAGTGATGGCAGGAAGCAGAAATGTATATAAGGCATGAGGACCAGAAACTAATACTGTTAAGCTTTTAGGCTTTTAGCAGCAGCTTAGCTGAGATCCATTCTGGATGAGGACTCAGAGGCTTCTAGTTTGAGGAAACAGGATCAGCTGAGGAACTGGCGAGGTGAGGTAGCTGTGGCTTTTTCTGCTTCTCTGATCTTCCAGCTTTCACCCCAATACTTGGCTTCAGGTTTGATTTTATTAATAAGACCTTTTAAGATTCGTGCTACATAAAACTACAACCATTTTGTTATTTCATCTATGTTCTAGTGTCCGTTTTGTTTCTTAGTCTCATTTCAAATCAAACACTATTGTTTAAATGTGTTAACACTACATGTTTAATGTTGGTAGTACAATTTATTTTTTTGTCTGTGTCCAATGTCCTAAAACACTAATTGAATCTCCCAGAATGAGGAAAAGAACTCAATGAAAAGGAACTCTATGGAGCTCAAGGTCACTCCAGTGCTGCCCTGGGTGACCTTGGACAGGGCTCCAGGGGAGCTGGAATGCTGTGCTTCCAAAGCGCCAAGTCTAAGGATGGTGTGAGGTGGGCTGACACTCTGCTGATGTTTTCACATCTGGAAGCAGATAATTTCTTTCCTCCCTCCTTCCCTCCCTCGCTCCCTCCCTTTCTTACTTTCCCGTGTGTCTGCGTGTGCTCATGCACACCTGTGCACATGGGTTCGCCCGTGCCCAACACACACGTGAAGGTCAGAGGACCGCCTTGGGTGCGTCTCTTCTCAGGTGTCTTCCACTTTTGTCTGAGACAGGATATCTTGTTGGCCTGGAACTTGACCCCTGCTGGCCTGTGAGCGCCCAGAGATCCTCCTGTCTCTGCTCCCATCAGGCAATGCGGGGAATATCGGCGGTTCTGCCCCGCTCGCCTTTTGGTGTGAGTTCTGTTCGTCTGAACTCAGGTCTTCGTGCTTGTGAGGCAAGCACTTTACTGGCTGAGCCATTTCTCCAGCCCCCGACCCAGATGATTCCCTCTTTTAAGGCAGATTTTCCCGCAAGTTACAGAATGCAGGATCTTTGGTCTGAATCTACCAGATGCCTGACCCTCATTTGTGACAACAAGAACTGTCTTCCAGACACCAGCAAACGTTTGGGAGCGGGTTGTCCAGGTGGATGACTTCTTCAGGGCCACACTAGGTAAACAGTTCAGGTGCGGTCCTCACTGCCTCCTTTTGGGTGGGCTCAAACATCTGCATAGATTCCCCTGTCATAGAGAGCCAGCTCCGTCTGCACTGAAGAGATTAGATCCAGGGTTTGTGTCTTCCCCATCCTGCCCCATCTTTCTGCATCTGTCTCTCTCCCTCTCTCTGTCTCTCCATGTTCTCCCCACCCCCATATTTTCAGATCAGATTCTAGTAGCTTCCTGAGTTATCCCTATCTTCCTTTGGGTACCTGAATCAGCCAAACTCCATCTTCCGGGATTCTCCGGTCCTGACTAGCCTCATTTTGTGGAGAGAGAGAGTTTATTTGCTGAGGCTCAATCTGTGTTTAATTGATCTTTGGATCACTCAATACATATACCCTTTAGGTACTGCCTAAGGAAAGATTAATTTTCTGCCCCAGGAAAGATTTAAAATGGGAAAGAAATTCTAGGCCATGCTAATGTGGCTGAGGCCAAACTTAGAAGTAGCAAACTTCAGAGTTGAGAGTAAACCCATTTTGACAGAGGGAGCACAGTAGATGTTTTTAAACAAAAGAAATCTATGTACACAGTTTCAGACTGAAAAACACAAGTCATAAATTAGTAGGGAAGAGGGGATGCGGCTGATGCAGAAGGACCCAGGCCTCCAGCCTGGCCAGGAAGAGGTACACTGGTATCACCAAGAACTGAGTGCCCGTGGCTGTGTGGTAGGCACAGCTCCAGGTACTTCACTTACACTAACTCTTCCCAGTGCTAACACTGCCAGCCAGTTGCAAAGAGGTCTTGTCCCTCTATCAGAAAGATTCAGTGATTTGCTTATTGTCACACATCTAGCAAGCAGTCGAACTGAGAAGATTAAATAACAAAAGTGTTCACATCAGAGCAAGACTTGGCCCTATAAACCCAGAGAGCAATCCTTCTCCCGGAGAGGGCCCCATGCACTCGTCCACTACCCCCAAATTGTGGATAATGTGTTATGGTTATGAATTATACCACTGTCCTGGGTGAGGGCTCCAGTTTTAGCTTTTTAAAACTACACTGAAAGAGATGTCTGGAGAAATGCCATAGTGGTTAAGAGTTGTTGCTCTTCCAGAGGATCTGAGTTGGGTTCCCAACACTCATGTTGGATGGCTTATAACCACCTGTAACCCCAGCTCCAGGGAATACAACACCCTCTTCTGGTCTCCATGGGAATGGCATGTACACACATACACACAGAAAGATAAAAAAGAAACCATTCTTTAGGGTTTTTACTTTATTATTTTTAATGTGTCTCTGTGTACTACCACATGTGTGCCTGGTACCTATAGAGGCCAGAAGAAGGTGTTGTTGGATCACCTGGGACTAGAGTTACAGGCAGTTGTGAGTCTCTGCATGGGTGTTGGGAGTTGAACCCAGGTCCTCTGCTAGAGCAACCAGTACTCTTAACCACTGAATCACTTCTCCAGCCCTCAAACTAAATCTTTAAAAAGTATAAACTGAAGAGAAAGACAAAAATGAGAACCCCCCACTCTATAAGTGTGTGGAGTTATTATGAATTTTTATTACACCGTATTTATTGGGGGGCACAAGCCCCACATGGTGGGGTGAGCCATGCATGTTCTGACCCAAGGCTTCAGTGAGGTCAGGCAATTCAGCACACCTGAGTGGTGCCAGACTCACCACACATTTGATTTTGAATGAATTTTTGGCTTATCAGAAACCTTCCATTATTGCCAAATTCTTCACAGCCTTCCACATTCAGTTACAAAACCCCTCATGGGGTCCCCACCCACAGCTTTAGTTTCAGAAGCTGGACAGGAACTGGGGCTCACCCATCAAGCTATCCCTGGCACCCTTCAGGACCCCTGAAATGTTGACAAGGGACCACACACACCTCTGCAGAAAACTGAATGGAACTCTAAACGTTGAGAGAACAGGGAGAGAAAGACTCAGGGGAAAACCCAAAAGAAATAATAGTATTTTTCAAGTGGAGAAACTAAGGCTTAGAGAGATGAAGGGCCAACTATTAAAAGGCCATTAGGGATGAGAACAATCAAATCCTCAAGACCAGCGACTCAGTCTGTTCACTGTCATATAGTCAATCTCTGTAGGAAGCCACCTGTCTGCAGGCTAGAGAGTCCAGAAGTAAAAGGTAACTACAAATGTGCAATTTTGAGGAAGACGGGATTAAGACAAAATGATTAATGCAAAGAGCACCCTGGAATAATAATCAAGTGCACGCCAGTTTGAGCTCTCTCAAAGACAGCCCAGTCGATGAATCTGTCTTGGCAGATAATTACTCGCCATATCTTTAGTTCATAAAGTGATCAATAAAGTCAAATGTCCAGTTTAATATTTTACATCTAATGATTACACAATAACGGACACCAGAATAAATGGTGGAGGGGATCAATGGAAGGATTATATATAATGCCAATACTTTTTTTTCCCTTTTAATTAGTCAAAACCTAATACAAAATTCAAAATAAGCTGTATCAAAGCCTTTCTTTCTTTCCTCTTTGCTAAGCAGTTGAAATTATGTTCAGAGATTTGATCATTGAACTGTTAATTATCTGGAAATTCAGATGTTTTGTGAAATGCTTGAAGAATTTCATCTATCCATCTGGCTGGGGACCTGGCTTGATGGGACCTAAGTTACTTCACCCCCACCCCCGCCAGAGGGGGACAGTGTTTGTGTCCATCAAACCTTGGGAGGAAAAGGAGCATTCTGAAGGGCGTCTGGCCTGGTTGCACTGTTGTCCGGATGGAGATGTTCCCTGGGGACCTGTGCACTTGTGGACAAGCTCCCCCGAGACTGGCCAGCCTTTGCCTACTGGCCTTGAACTTGGCTTCACTATGAATCCACCACAAATCAAAGTTGTCAGCTTCATTATTTCATTGTTCATGAAGGAATAGCCCAGGACGGTGCTGAATAATTCGTGATGGTGGTGTTGATCCTACTTCACGAGTAGCAAAAGTCTAAGAGCCCAGTAGGCTTCAGTCTGTGAATGGGTCCCCAGGCTGGGAGTCTGCTGAGCACCTGATTCTGGCAGGAAGAGTTCAAATGCCCATGGTGCTAGGAAACCCATCTTCACCGGCTCCTGTGTTACATCACAGTGGCTGCTAAGGAGGGGAGTTAGAAACTCTCAGGAATCCATGAGGGTGACCACACCTCCATCTCTGGCGATTTTACCTGCTCTAAGTTCTGTCATATCTCATGTGAGTGTAGCTGTTCCTGTTTTCTCCACTAACAATGGTATGCTGTATCTTTTCTCAACTTTTGACTTAAAAATCTGCCTTTACTCTATTTCTTATTGATAGCACATAGTTTTGAATCCATGGTCAATCATTATCTTTTTTTATTTTTTTTTTTTTTTTGGTTTTGTGAGACAGGGTTTCTCTGTGTAGCTTTGTGCCTTTCCTGGAACTCACTCTGCAGCCCAGGCTGGCCTTGAACTCACAGAGGCCTCTGCTTCCCAAATGCTGGAATTAAAGGCATGCACCACCACTGCCCGGCTAAACACAAGTCTTTATACTTGCATGGCAAGTTCTTTACCCACTGAACCATCTCCTTGGACCTATTTATTTATTTATTTATTTATTTATTTATTTATTTATTTATTGACAGGATACCTCTGTGTAGCCTTAGCTGTCCTGGAACTCACTCTATAGCCCAGGCTGGCCTCGAACTCACAGAGATCTGCCTGTCCCTGCCTCCTGAGTGCTGGGATTAAAGATGTGCACCACCACCATTGGTTTATCTTTTATTTTCTTGATGAGACTAATTTTTTTTTTACTTGCTGAAAGTATATTTATAAGTTTGGGCTTTGCTGTGGGATGTTCTGTATGGCAAATGTGTTGCTCTGATTGGTCAATAAATAAAACACTGATTGGCCAGTGGCTAGGCAGGAAGTATAGGCAGGACTAACAGAGAGGAGAAAAGAAAGAACAGGAAGGAAGAAGGAGTCACTGCCAGCTGCCACCAGGACAAGCAGCATGTGAAGATGCCAGTAAGCCACGAGCCACGTGGCAAGGTATAGATTTATGGAAATGGATCAATTTAAGCTATAAGAAGTGTTAGCAAGAAGCCTGCCACGGCCATACACAGTTTGTAAGCAATGTAAGTCTCTGTGTTTACTTGGTTCGGTCTGAGTGGCTGGGGGACTGGCGGGTGAGAGAGATTTGTCCTGACTGGGCAAGGCAGGAAAACTCTAGTTACAACCTAAGACACACCTAGTGTGTAACTGAGAGTAGTGGAAATGTAAAGCTTGTTTTCAAGCAAGCACAGAAGCTTATTACTGTAGTAAGGGCTGAGGTCCAGGCTTCTCATTTCCCTAGCGTTGGCTGGAGGCTTGGAGTGGGTGTTTCTTGCTGTGACTATAGGGATGGATGAGAGGGTCCTGGATCTTCACTGGATCATCAGGGCTGTTTTCCTGTGATCCCATTTTTTATTTTCTCTCAATGAAGGCTTTTTTCTTCCTGTGTCCATATTTTAAAATCACAGATGCCAACAACTTTGGTTGGGCAGGAAAGCTTTTCCTTCATGTTTAGTTTAAGGACGTACGTCTGACTACTTAACATTCTGTCTTCTTCACAGAGGCGGCCTGGCTGTTCTATGTTTTAAGATTTTCCCAGTTCTTTACTAATAGGGACACATTATTCCTGGAAGCTATGGAATTGCTCACTCTGTTTACTAAGCATCATTTTCTTCCTCTGAATGCTCTGCTGACCCCCTGTATTTGCTGAAATAAGAATTACAGTCAGTTATCTAGTTCTAGGGTGAAGTATTGCAGGCATTCCACTCAGATCTTGAAATAGCCAGAAGATGCTACCTAGGAAAAGTTTTAGGGTTGCAATTCCACATGCCTGATATAATCAGAGTTGGTAAGGTGGTGTCTTCATCTGCACAGAAATACAGAGCTTGGCTGTACTGCATGTGGGGTTCACCTTCCTCTCATGGTACTGACTATCAGGAGTGCCCCAGTCTTCTGGGTCCTTAGTGTTTAGCACATGGCTCATCAAACTCAATATTGCCCACATTGAGGCCAGGAGTTACAGCCCTAGGAAGATGCACCAGAAAAAAATGTTATTATTTATTGTTGCATGCTTTATTCACTCATTTTTTTTTCATCAAATATTAATACATGCCAATTCCTGTGGTTGGGTCTGTAATGTCTTAATGTGGTTTCCTTTGGAAACACTTTGAAATGGAAACTTGTATCAGGAAGTTTTGTTAGGAAGGACGATGGTCTGAGAGGGAGAAGCTGGGGGGTTGGAGACGGGGTGGGGGAAGAGACATTAATATGTGATAGAGCTGCCGATGAGGACCCAGTGGATAGCACAGAGATGTGGAGCTGGGATGGTCAGTCAGAGCCCTCCTGGATGGAGGCAAGGGGACCTTAGTACCCACCTTATACGAGAGCTACTGTTGGACAGAACAGTTCCAGCCAGCTGTGTGATACCTGAGGAAAGAGACTCAGCTGTGAGCTGACTGTAGTTGACAATCCCAGCACCCGAGAGAAGGGGCAGCCTTGCTCTGAGTGGCCTAGGTGGCACCGTGACAGCATGAGCCTCTGGAGAGACCAGGAGGGCTGGACTTAGTGCTTGTTAGAGCTGGCAGTAGGAAGAGAGAGACAGACATGCACACACATACTCGCCTTGGGGATGTTCAGTTTCAGGAGAGCACAAGGTGGGAGGTGCCCTGGGAACTCACATCAGGGAGCAACCAACTCCTCTGGGGGTGGGGGTCAGGGGAGATATGCTCTCCAACCACCCCACCCCCCTTTGCTCTTTTGAGTTTTGAAGCCATCCTGTCTCATGGAATAAGCAATGGATTACAAAAGCTCGAATCTTCTTTTGAAATATGGAGTCTGTACTTTGCCAAGTAAAGAGAAGTAAATCATACATTAATAGAACCGGTATTTTCAGGGAGTTAGCGCCACAGGCACCCTGAGCAAGGACCCAGCAAAGAGATAGGAAAGGTGAGCGTGTGGGTTACATGTAATGTGGAAAATAACCTTTTAAACTTTTATGCTCCTCTCTAGGGCAAAAAAATGCTATTCTTTAAAAAGGTTAGTCTGCTACCCAAAAAGGGGGGAAAAAAGAAGGCTACTTCATGTTTCATTCTAGGATCAATTTTTCTATTAAAAATAAATTGCACTTTAAGTAACCTGTGATGTGTTCAGCTAGAGCTGGTGGCTACAGAAAAACTTTTATGTCTGCAGTCCTGGTGATTTGGAAGGACGGCTGAAGTACTGAGAGGGAATGTGAATGCCTCTGATCTTCTGGAATTTGGATGACCTGCTCTAACCCTGATCCTCACAGAATTCCAGGGCTGTGTGATGGGTCTTAGGCCCCCAGTGATTGCTTTGTGGCCGGTGTTGTGTGATCATTAGCACAACCTGGAGCTCTCTCCGCAACCATCGACGGAGGTTCTCTGCCCTTTCAGAGTTTTGAGTTCAGTTGGAAGGTCCCGGCAACATGAAAGGACAGGCAAATGGCTCAGAGGCAGGGTGCCAGTGAGTGCAGGTGTGCCCGCTCTGGGTCCTGGGGGAGGTCAGCGCAATGTGAGGAGCCAGGGTATCTCGTCTTTGCAGAGGAGGCCAGCATGGAGCCAGGCTTTGAAGGAGGAAGTTTGGTACAGATGAGAGTGGTATAATCACAGGGCAGAATGGCTGCACACCACCTGGAGGAGGAAAGACTGAGCTGGGGGGGGGGTGAGGGCAGCTCAGCCCCCCTCTGGGGACGCAGTTTTATTTGAGAAAGAAAAGAACTCAGGGTCGTGAGGATAGTGGGATCCAGAGCTCAGGACTCAGTGACAAAGACACCTGACCACGTCTGTGACCTTCTATTTGTTCATTGTCTTTAGAGACTACAAGGGGATCGGAAGTCTGCTCTGTTAAGATTCTCAGGGCTGTGAGATGGTACAAGCCGCTAGATGGGTGCCCTCTGGTTTGAAAGTGACTTCAACGGCATCTGGTCCGAACATCCGTCTGTACTTGGATCTCTGTAGCAAATGATATGTTCCAACCATGGATTTATTCAGCAGAAGCCTACGTCCAGTGTGCTGGCTGGTGTATGTCAACTTGACACAAGCTAGAGTCATCAGAGAGGAAGGGAGCCTCAGCTGAGGCGATGCCCCCATGAGATCCAGCTGGGAGGTATTTTTTTAATTAGTGATTAATGTGAAAGGGCCCATGCTGGGTGGTTCCATCTGGGACTGGTGGTTCTGGGTTCTATAAGAAGGCAGGCTGAGCAAGCTATGATGAGCAAGCCAGTCCTCCATGGCCTCTGCATCAGCTCCTCCCTCCAGGGTTCTGTTGATTTCCTGTCCTGGTTTTCTTCAGTGAAGAACAGCAATGTGGAAGTGTAAGCCCAATAGACCCCTTTCTCCCCAACTTGCCCTTTTGTCATGGTGTTTCGTCGCAGCAATAGAAACCCTAAGACAAGTTGGTTCCAGTGAAGTGGGGCATTGCTGGGACAGACCTGACCGTGTTGGTGTGGGGAGGATGTGGAAGGACTTTGGAACTTGGGGCTAGAAAAGCCATTGATTGTTGAGAGTTCAGTGGGATGTTCTTGAGGAGCTTGGAAGATAAGAATGTTGAGAGCAGTGCAGAGGATGGAGGCCTGGCTTGTGAAGTTTCCGAGGGAAGTTTAAAGACTCTGCCAGGGCCGTTGGCTATTTTGAATTAAGAGTCTGTCATTCTGATCAGCTGGTGCTGAAGAATCAACCATGATTAACAAGAGACCGGCTCCAGTGAAGTGAAACCTTTGTGTTACTGAGACGATTGATGCTGGTCAGCTGGAGCTGAGATATTATTGGTGATTAAGGTGAGACCAGCATCACTGAAGTGAAATATTCTGGGGAGTGTTTCATGAGACTCCACTCACAGAAGCTGTGTTCCAGAGACTGAAAATGCAGTACCTCATACCGGCAGCTAGGCTTGGTTGTGTGTAAGGGTCACCCAGTACTGGCTTTAAAGGCATGAAGGGGTCATGGAGAGCAGCTGAGACTTGGCCTTGTGAAAGGTGAAGAGAGGTCATTGGTGAAGGTGTAGCCTCAGTGGCAGTTGAAGTCCCAGGACTGAAGGGGTCATGCAGAGAAGTTGGGCCGTGGCACCATGAAGAGAGCCTATGAGAGGCTATTGGTGAAATGCAGTCCAGTTGCATCAAGGGACCCCAGCATTTTGGAGTTGGCAGTACCATGGGAAGACCACCAGGAACAGCAGCAACAGAGGAGTAGAGCTTGCCAGAACCTAGAAGACCAGCTGTGTGTGCTGCAGAGGGTGGAGCCAGAGAAGTGACCCAAGCCCTTTGGAGGAGCCCAGATGGTCCTGAGTAAATCCCAGGCACTGGGGGGTGGGGGGCAGTGTTGGGATTTGATTTTGCTTTGATTTGGTTGTAACTGTGCCCTGGTTTTTCACTCTTGAAATAAGAAAGTATTTGGTTTATTTATTTTATTGGAGCCTAAAATTGAGAAACTTTGAGTTTTAAAAAACTTTGGATCTTAAAAGAAATTGACTATTTTAAGAGGACTGAATTTTTAATGTGTTTGAATTTGTAAAGACTAGGACTTTTAAAATTATGTTTTTAATGTGACATCTTGGAGATAAATAAGAAAGGGTTGTGGGCTAGTGGTGATGGGTTTGTGTGTCAAGTTGACACGGGTCGGTTGTGCTGGCTGGTTGTGTGTCAACCTGACACAAGCTAGAGTCTTCAGAGAGAAGGAGCCTCAGTTGAGGAAATGCCTCGATGAGATCCAGCTATAAGGCATGTTCTCAATTAGTGATCAGTGGGGGAGGGCCCACACCCATTGTGGGAATGCATCCCTGGGCTGGTGGTCCTGGGTTCTACAGGAAAGCAGTGGGGAGCGGGCCGCGGGGAGCGGGCCGCTGGGAGCTCCCCGCGGGGAGCAGGCCGCGGGGAGCAGGCCAGTAAGCAGTTCCTGCCTCCAGGGCCCTGCCCTGTTGGAGTTTCTGTCTGGCACTTCAGTGGTGAACAACAATGTGGAAGTGTAAACCAAAAAGAACTTTTCCTCCCCAACTTGCTTTTTGGTCATGGTGTTTTATTGAAGCAATAGAAACCCCAACTAAGACACCCAGTATTACCTTTCTCTCTGAAAGAAAAAGGCTAAAATCTGTCACTTCCTGCTAGATCTTCTGGTTTGCCCAACCAAGCAACATCAATGAGTAGACTATCATGGTGCCGTGTGGGGGTCTCTAGGTCTGAGTGGCTTCAAACAATGATCCTTATATGTGTCTAACACATTCTAACATGTTTGAGGCTACTCAGTTTGAAAACCTGTGAAGATTTAATTTTGGTCCAGATTCTTTCTTTGAATTTTTTTTGTCTTCATTGTTGGCTTCAAATAACATGCATAACTTCTGAGACTTAACTGATACAGTTGATAAAAATGTAGAGTCAAGGTAAAGGAAAGGACCTTCAAGGTCTTGGGAGGAAGAGACTCTTACCTCACCAACTAATCCGCTATGAAAGCTACAGGTGGGCCAGAGGCTAATCCAGGAGCTGAAACCCAAGGAGAGAGGTAGCTAAAAGGGCCGGGAGAACCATGAAGTATGTGTTCCATCATGTTCCAGAAGGCACAGATCTCAGAATAGATGACTACTACTCACTGAGAATTATTGTATGCCAGGAGAGAACTAATCAGCTCATATACATCATGAGCATAACATCATCACCACCAGTGTGAAGAAGTAACAGCTCAGAGCAGAGAGTCTCAACTTCCTAATTCTGCTACCCAAGATACTTTAATTCATAATTTTACATTTATGTCATGAACACACAGCCTTAGCGTATGAAGTGACAGATTCCTGAACTGAAGCATAACTTCCAAGGAATGTTATTTCCATTTTTATTTACAAATGAAAATGGCAGTTTCCTTGTCTCTGTTTCCATCATTCCACAGCCGACTTAGGAGGCCATGTCATCTACTATCCAAATCAGAACAGGCTGTGGAGTGACAGCTGATGCTTTTAATAACTGCAGGAGAGGGGTAGGTGGAGCTGGACGCTTCCTTCCCCTTTGCCATGACCACATTCCTCTCCTGTTCTTCCTCCTCCCCATCTCTTCCTTGGGCTTCAACAAGAGCGAGAGGTGCCACGCGAGAGGTGCCAGTTCCCTCAGCTGCTTAATGGAGTGTTAAGTTCAAAGCCAAGGTGTGAGCATTTACACGCTAACACGTTTAAGCTAGTTTGTCTGCAACAGAAACACCCTGCCCAAGGCTTGCTCTCCTCTGGCTTTGCAGCCATTTTGCATTGTTCATTCCCATTGAATTCGGTCAGGAGCCGATCAGTTCCTGTCTGAGCTGCATCATTTGGAGCAACTATTTAGATTTGTAACTGTGGCTTAGAGAACACCAGAAGGACCCAACCCTAGACCCAAGCAAGGGGACCCAGCCCTGGACCCAAGCAAGGGGAAGCCTTCAGCTTTCCTGGGATCCTCTCCCTGTGTTCTGTAGGGATGCTGTCTGAATGCTCTAAGAAACACTGGCGTGGGGAAATCAATGAACAATTAAATTCCAGATGATTCCATAATAAAGATAGTTGATAGGAATGTTTTCAAAGAAACATAACTGAGCTCCTTCTGTGGCCTGCTCTTTTCGTAGGGGCTATCAGTCAAGTGTCATCCTCTTCTAGGGCTGGCAGAATCCACGGTCTGGATGCTTGCTCTAGAGGTATTGTTAGAAATAAGGAAATGAACCCTGTTCAGTTGTTGACTTCTTGAAGAATGTAATGTCGTGAGCGCACTATGTCAGAACTGACAAGCACTTCAGTGTCTTCCCACAACATCAGGATTTATTGAGTAACAATAAATTCACATGGTATGGGAGTTTCATTAGCCTGGTATTTCTGTTTTCCTTGATAATGTGGACTGTGAGGCAAAAACCAGGCTCTTTTTCCATTCTGGTCTTAATCACTAATATTAATTCTCAGATTACACATCACAAAGTAAGTAGCCCTCTCTGTACGTCTCAGTACAGAACGGCTGTGGAGGGTTCCAAGGCCACAGCAGAGTGAAGAGCTTTTTAGAAGCAGGCGACAAACCCTTCTATCTACAACGGTGTACCGCTCGCAAGAGACACTAATGCTGTAGTGGCACAAAGCTTATGGGAGTCACCAACCAATGTCTGATTTGTCTTGAGGCCCACTCCAAGAGGTGAAACTCATACCCAACACTTCTTGGGTGGCCAAGAACCTGAGAGTAGATAGCCTAGGGGAAAGTCACTGCTACTCTCCTATAGGAGGAATGTAGAATAAAATGACATTCTGCTATGCCCATAGATCAGCGCCTTGCCCAGCCATCTCAGAGAAGCTCCCTCCTTTACCAGATGGGAACAAATACAGAGACCCCCAGCCAGACAACAAGCAGATAATGAGAGACCTCAGAACACTCAGCCCTAAAAGGGATGTCCCCATCAAACCTTGGAGAAGAGGAAGGAGAAAGAGTGTAAGAGCCAGAGGGGATGGAGGACATCAAGGAGACAAGGCCTTCTGAACACAGCAGGACACGCACACATATGAACTCAGAGGCTGAGGCAGCATGCACAGGGCCTGCACAGGTCTGCACCAGGCCTAGAGCTGAAAGGGAAAGCGACACATCCCCCAGGCCCCAACCCAGAAGCTATCTCCAATTGACAACCACGGCCAATGAAAAATTAGTTTTCTCCAGGGAGACTCACTGGAGAAACACACTACTCCTTAGGGCAGGCTGCAGGCCCAGCAGTAGACGGTCAACACAAGATCAACTCAACAGCATCTTTGGAGGTTCCTTGTCTCATACTGTCATGTCAGGCTTTTTTATTCTATTTTACCATACAAGTTTTGTGTATGTATTATTGTGCCTGGTTTTATGTTTTTGTGGGATTCCTGAATGTGTGAGCCTGTGTGCTTCTGCGTCTCTGTTTCTTTTGCCTTTTCTCAGGCTCTTTCCTTTCTTTGTTTTCTCCTATTCTGATTTGTTTGGTTTTTTTTTATTTATCTTTACATTTTAGTTTATTATTATCCCTTAGGGGCCTGTTTTTGGTTTTTTTTTAAATAACAAGAGTCAGAAAGCAGATGGATCTGGATGGGAGGGAAAGGTGGGGAGGAGCTTAGAGGTGTGGAGGGAGGGGAAACCGTAACCAGAATATATTGTATGAAAAAAATCTATTTCTAATTAGAAAAAGAAGTAGGCTAATAGAGGTGTCCATAGATTTGTATTGATAAGACAATGAACCAAGCCAAGGTGCAGGGAAGAAGGTGAAGTCTCAGCAATGGCTGCAAGAGGCACAGGCTTTAGAGTGAAGGGGAAGATGGCCCCAGTGCAGAGGTGAAAAGTCAGGTGTAGACGGATGGACGGAAGTCAGGTGGAGAAACGGAGGATAGGCAAACAACAGTTGAATAGTCCCGGGGATTCTGGGGAAACCAGGATCCCCTCTTGGGATTCTTAGTCCTGTTAATCAAAGAATTTCTGAGCAGACTGAAGCCGAGTCGCAAAGATGACTTTATTGGAGTTACAAAGAAAGACGTCAGGACAGGACAGCTGTACATCTCTGCAGCAGCCTGGAGAAGAGGAGGGAAAGCTATGCCCCTGGAGTTAAGCAAACAGAGAGGGCAACCACATGGCAGGGAGGAAGACTTTAGAGAGAGGATGGAAGTCCAAAATGTTAGGGAAAACATGCTTAGGAAAGAGAGAGAAAAAACCAATTATGCCTGGGAAGCAGGCAGACTTGCAAGCAATACAGCTATGCTGTGTAAAAGACTATGTTTCAGGAAGAAAATCTTGGAAGGAAAAGAGCATTAAGATATGCTTTTATTATTATATATTTATATATTTTATTCTATATTACAATGACATATTAAAATATCTCATCAAAATATGCAAATATACATGGCCTGTTTAGGAAGGGCATCCTTATCAAAAATCTATGTATATAACACTAACTTCATAGTTTAATGAAAAAAGATTACTGTTCTGCCTATCTCTCGAGCATGGCTTGAGATGAGCCCACTTTACTGAGGGTGTCCCCACCTAGGGGTGGGTTCTATTCTTTATTATAACACATCAGTAGCAGGAACCTAACACTGTGGTAGTGCTGGGTATCGGTATCTGTCTACCTCTTTAGAAACAAACAAAATTTCATTTTATTTATTTTGTGTTGTGTAGTGGAGGGGGAGGGGGAGAATGCACGTGTGTGTAGGAGCATCATACACTCAGGTGGGCACATGTAGGAGCCAGGGGCATATGTAAAGTTGCTTCCTCTATAGTTTTCCATCTTTCTTTTCTTTTTCCTTATTTTTTTTTGAGGGTCTCTCAGTGAACCCAAAGCCTGTTTCTGCTGGGCTGGCTGGTCAGTGAGCTCCTCGGATCCATCAATGTTGGGGCTGCAGGCATTCATGGCCAGGAATGACTTTTGTGTAGATGTTGGGTATTTGAACTTTCTGGCTGTCTTGCTTTCACAGCAAACAAAAGCTGTCTCTAGATGTCCACTCTGTAGTAGATAGGTTCAGATGAATGAGTTACACCTTTCCCCCCTTGGTGTGACTAGTAAATTCTTGAGCCTACTTTCTCTGACATGGCTTCAATATGTCCATATGCCCCCACTGTCTCAGCGCACCCTAAAATATTCACAGGGTCACACTTTTTCTGCTCTCAAGATTATTTCTCTTAGCTGCGAGGCTCATTTAAGAAGGAAAGATAAACGGATGTTTTTCCATACAAGCAGACCATCACTGATCTCTAAGGGTTAGAGGTGTGGGTGTTCTAATAATGTATTTTGAGTATAGAAATGTCACCTCAGGAGGCTGCTTGGCCACTGGGACAGGGAACCAGGGGAAGATTTTTCACAGAAGGCTGATCCTCAACTCCGTGTGTTGAGAAGTTTCTAATTGTCAATTCTCCTTGGAGGTGTTTCCTGTGTTCGCACTCTAGTGACCAGATAACCTCAGAGGTTGGTGTCCACATCAAGAAGCAAAATGAGAAGTTTATATTGATATGTTTTTTAAAATTTTTGTTACTTTTATATATGTATACAATGTATTGGGATCATATCCCTCCCATCATCCTCTTCTCTTCCCTCTTCTCCACCGCTGCTGACCCCTTCCTTCCCAACTCATCCCCATCCTCCTTTCAAGTCTTTTTCCCGTGCAGGGCTTGTGCAGTAGCCACGGGTGCTGGGTGTTCATGATTGCAAGGGCCGTGACGCATCAGAAGACAGCACCTTACAGCACTCCTCTCCAGCCTTCTGGGCTCTCTTCTGTAAGGTCCCCTGGTTCTCGGAAGTGGTGATACAGAGCCTCTTTAAGGATGAGCACTCATTAGTCACTTATGCTCAGGTGTGGAAAGCAAGGAAAGCCGAGGTTCGAATCCCAACTCTATCACCTTGAGAACTGATTTGATGTCTGTGTGCCCAAAGATCCATCCAAGTGATACAGGAGGAGAAAATTAAATGATATTTTTTGTAAAGTTTTCTCAAAATAGCATTAACATGATAGGCACTTTGCTACTGATTGATGGACAGTTGATTCCAGGGGAATTATTTTGGAGTTATTAAGGATACCAATTTTTAAAGTGGTGGGAGGACTAATTCATTCCTCTAAGTTAGTGCCATTAAATTTGGCCCAAATTACTAGTATAATTTACAGCCACAACAACACCAGGCACTCACAGTGTAAAAAATTTAAATGTGAAACCCAAGTTCTCTAGCTCTAGCTGCCTCCTTCAGAGCTAATGGTCCAGAGCACAAATGGGGAATTTTTAGGTCCTGGTGTCTCCTTCCAACTTGCCCTCATTTCTCAACTTATTGGGCTTCTTCTGAGGTGCTGGAGACTTACCAGTTAGCAAAGAGATACTGCATTCTGTTGGGGGAAGACAGAGGAGAGAGAGGTGTTGGACCAAAAGGCTACACAAAGTGAGATCTGATGGTTAACTGTGTCAGATGTCTCTCCTAAAGCTGGACTCTGGAACTGAAGGATGTGCAGAGATGAATGTGGATGGTGTTCCAGAATGATCCCACAGAGCAGAGACTCCCACCAGTGTGGTGTTGTGAGGACCAGACCCAGGCCTTGATACGAGAAGTTAGCGGGGAGTCTGAAGACGAGGCCATGAGAGGCACAGCAGCAAGTGTGTTAGAGACAGGGCGAGGAGTTTGGAGTGCCTGCTAAGTGTGATGGATGGGGACAACAGGGGGAAGTATGCATTGTGAAGTGACTTGTGTCACTCTGGGCACATTGTTAAGAACAGAACAAGGGCAGAAGCAGGGGACTGATGGAGCCTCCCAGCCCAGAGTGCTGGTTACCTGTTGTCTTCGTTAGTGTCCGACTGCTGCGAAGACACATTGTGACCATAGCAGCTCTTGAAATCTTTTCACTGGGCCTGGCTTACAGTTTCAGAGGGTGAGTCCATTGTCGTCATGGTGGGAAGCAAGGCAGCATGCAGGCAGACATGGTGCTGGAGAAGGAGCTGAGAGTCCTGCATCCAGATTTCCAAGGAATTCCAAGCAAGAAGACAGTGGCACTGGGCCTGTCCTGGGCTTCTGTAACCTCAACGCCCATCCCCAGTGACACACCTCCTCCAGCAAGGCCACACCTCCCAATCCTCCTCAAGCAGTGCCACTCCCTGATGATGAAGCATTCAAACATACGAGTCTACGAGACTCACTCTCATCCAAACAACCACACCTGGCAAGAACAGCAACAGGCTAGTTCTGAAGAAGGAGGGAGAGGAGTCAGGGGCAGCGCCTGTGCTTCTGGTCCAAGCAGCTGGGTAGACAGTGCTGTTTTCAGAAGACAAGGAGTTGATCTGGGAGGGAAAGTCAACCCTGCATGTGTCCTGAGGTGTCTGTTAGCATCCTAGCTGTACACTCACTGTCATATGCTGCTGCATTTTACCTTGAAGTCACTGTGGAGCAGAAGGTGCCCCAACTGGAAAACTGTGACTATGTTTAGCCTTTAGGTAAAAGGAGAAATTAGAAAGAAATCATGAATACCTATAGTCTCAGCATTTTTAAAGGAGAAACAGAGGATTGGGAGTCCAAGGTCTTAGATCACTCATTCATCTGGCACAAACTAGTTGCCATGCCCCAAGTTTCGGTGGAGAAGCCCATATTATGAGGAAACAAAGCTTCCAGCAAACAAACCAGTGAGGAACTGGGATTCTAGTCAAGAACCATGTGAGTGACTTATTGGAAGATCATCCAGTCCCAATCAAGATCTCACATAACTCAGCCTTGAAAAGACCCTGAGCCCAAGCCAGGTGATGGTGGCACACACCTTTAATCTCAGCACTCGAGAGGCAGAGCCAGGCAGATCTCTGTGAGTTCGAGGCCAGCCTGGTCTACAGAGCGAGATCCAGGACAGGCACCAAAACTACATGGAGAAAGCCTGTATTGAAAAAAAAAAAAAAAAAAAAAAGACCCTGAGCCCAAGCCAGGAAAGCTACACCCAGATTTATGTCACTAGAAACAAGGCCATAAATGGGATGGCTTCAAGGTGCTAAATTATTTCATGGCAATAGATCACTGATGCAGAACTAGAGGATGCAAGTGAGGGATAATTTTAGACACCATACACCTATATTTCTACGGGCTCAACAAGGGCTAGCCTGTTGCAAATATGGTCAAGCATTCATTGCTTATTGGTAATATCTTGGACGTGGGGATGGGATGGGAGGAGATTATAAAAATGTTTGAACAATAATGCTCTCACTGCTCTCCCTACAACGACTGTAACCATAATGACAAATCCCTCATTGGGACCTCAGAATACCCTGTGTTAGAATCGGGCAACTACTGTGCACTTCCCACGACTTCTCAAGGTAACAATAACAAAACTCAGAGTGGAGCATGTGCTGTTACCTCCGAGGATGCCACATGGATCGAGTGCGCTGTTCTTTTCCATCTTTAATGTGAACTGACAGAGCCACTTGAGTCTGTTAGCACTTCCTCTCTGAAGAAGAACCCGGCATCTTCCAGTGCCCTCAGCAGCAAATGACTCACGCCAGAACCGATTCCTCTTCTCTGGATGGAGCCTCAACTGACACCTGTCATGTCGCCTCCTAGAGGAAGACGATTGTATTTAAGATGGTGGAACAGGAGCTGGGCCAGCCAGGAGGCAGTCAGGCTGTAGCCCTACCTTTTGGCAGCAGAGGAGAAATTCCTGGTGGTTAGGAAAATAGTTTGGAATGCCTGGATTTCTCCCATAGGAAATGTCTTTGCCAACTGAGATGCTCTTTTGCAGGCCCGCAGATATGGCTTCATTGTTGCCAAGGCCTTTTTATGAAGGCTTTTATACTGCCAGTCTAGTTACTAATCCTGGTCACATATTAAGGGCTTTGATTAAGCAATTTGCTTTTTCCTTCTTCTCTTCCATCTCTTGGAAAGAGTACAGAATTTGCGCACGAGGTTAAAGGATTACCACTGAGTCCTGAGGGGACCAACACTGCTCTAGCTGTCTGTCATTTCCTGGAGTGGTTACTTATCTGTCAATATTTCTTCCCTTTTTTCCCAAGTCCCAGGCCTACTTGATCTTGTCCGCTTGGCTCGGCTGGTGGAGGAATAACAAGGGTCTTCCCATCATGCACCATTCTGGGATACATCATGACAGAGAAATCTCAAAGCCCAGGTCAATTATAACAGAAGATGTGTACAACCTCTTGCCCCTGAATGTCTTCTGGGGCTGCAGTTGTTTAAGACTAAGTCACCTGAAAAATGCAGAGAAATGTGTGTGTGGCTGCTGCCTGCCAGCCGGGCTGTTCAGCTGGGTAGAAATAGCAGAAGACTCAGGCTCCCTTTGTGTGGTTTGTGGTTGGGAAGAGGGAAGGAAGTTGGCAGCTCACTCCTTGCTCGGTAATTATGTTTTAATTAGAATTCATCGGATACAGATGGATCCTTCCTGTTCTTTTACCCGCTGATGCCATTAATATTCCCACATCAGATATTAGGAGGCAGCAGCCAGCAGTGAATTGTACAAGACAAGCCTGTAGTTGGTAGTGACTCACGGAAGTCACTGCCTTAGCCATTAGTCTCAGATGAAAAATGATCTCACACCTTTTTGTGGATTCTATTGCTGGTTTGTTGATATAATATCTGTTTATTCTTGTACCCATAGGAAAAAAACAGTCCTAGCTCTTGTACCATTTACTGGAACTGACTGGAACATTTTATTCTAAATAATATGCCATCATTATTTCTTTTTCCTGGTGATGCTGAAAAACTTGCAGGATTTCTTACTTTCTCCTCCTCCTACCAGTGAATGACTGGAACCCAAATATGAGAGGAATGACTAATTTCATGTCCCAGCACACCGTGGCTTACCGCCTTCTGATTGTAACTAAGTTCGAACCTGAATAGCTTTTTGCAGCATTTTGATAGAAATCGGAAGTAATTTCCATAGTTTTTTGCTCTAGGGTCTCTCTACAGCACACTGACACAGGATTCGTTTCTGAAGTCACACTCAATAATGCTCTTCCCATTTTAAACTGCCACACCCAGGCTCAACCGTGGACCTAAAATTAAGCTTACAAGGTTCTGTTGATAGACCTAAGCAACATGATTTATTCTAATGTAATAATGGCATAGATTTATAAAGCTTGACGACGCCAATGCTTCTCGTTACAGCTGTAAAATATTTGTGGCCGCAGAGGGATTTTTCTAGATCATTATTTTAAAAAAGGAAAAACCCATTTTGACAGATGAACTGGGGCCATTCTGAGCAAATCACAGATACTTCATATAACAAGGCCTCCAAAGAGGGGAGCATACACTTATTACTATGGCAACCCAGATCAAAACACTATTTTAGTGGAGAGCTTCCAGTTTTACAATGCAATGATGATTGTTTATAGCACCGTTGGAACCAGATGCAGCCAAGCTTTAAGAAATGAGCTGACTAGAGGAAAATCATTACAGATAAGCTGGGGACACCTGAATGGGACAGCATGGCATCTGTCATTATTTGATCAAACACTGGAATTTATTGCCCAGGACAATAGAAATAATGGCCGAGGAAATGATGGAATAACCCGAAGTTTTTCCTGTTACCATCAGTCTCAACTTGAGTTAAGACTCGGAAAGCAAAGAATTGTTTATCTGTTTTGTTTTGTTTTTTTTTTTTAAGCTACATACCTCTGAAATCCCTTAGTTTTCTCTTGGAAAAATACCTACCTGTAACTTTCAAGTCGTGGGCTAATGCCTCCCCTCCTAACATGTTCCATGTGACAGATTGCAACATGGCACAGCTCAAGAACTCTGCCCATCACACAGCGCTCTGTGCTCGCACATGTCGACATGAAGTGACAGCCGGCAGTGGCCCTGCTCAGTGATTTTTCTATACACAGAATTTTTATGCAGAAAGGGAAAAATTGTCAGCCTCATGCAGTGCCCATGTTTCTGGATCTCTCTTGGAGGATCTAAGAATCTACTTGGTACACTGACGTGAGGGGCCGAGAAAAATCAGTCGATTCTTTAGAAATCGTTACTGAGCGTATATCATGTGTCCATTGGTATGTACCATGGGTCTGCACACAGCAACAGTGAGCCATTCAATGTGGACCTTGGCTTTGGAGCTTATAGGATGATGGGGGGAGAGAGGAAGGGAGAGGGAGACCAAGCCGCTGAAATAGAGAATAACTCAGCGGGGGATGGGTTTAAACTGGTTCCCATGTTTTCTCAATGAGGTTGGAAGGTTAAGTAGCATGTCTGCTCTATGCAGAATTCCATATACAGGGTCCCACAACACAGTGGCCTCATCTAAACCTCAAGGCGATCTTGAGAAACGGCCGCCAGTAAGGCTGGTCTTGTGCCTCAGGAGATAGGACCCAGAAAGATTAAATGCAAACCTCAAGCTTATTGAAAAATGTGTACCCAGCAGCCGCATGCCAGGTACTGCAGCAGCGCTTTTATACTAAGTCATTAATTACTAAGTCATTAATTCCAACAGTACTACTTGATGCGGTACCTTCCCTGTCTAATTCGTTGGATCTTCTATTCTTTCACAGCTCTGACTTCCTTAGGGATTTCTCTGCTTCACCTGCCATTTTAACCTCATTTCTATTGTTGGTGATAAACAACTATTGATCCTCTTCCTATAACACCTGAGATGGCTTCTGTGGTTGTTTTAAAGATCAACTTCGTGGAGCCACTGGAGTGAGGCACATTTCTAACAGTTCCTGCTGGTGTGTGATGGGAAATGCAAGAGCCCTTAGGTATTTTCCCGACATCCTCTGGCTCTTCCTGAATCTTTATCTCCAAAGGAAATCACATTTCAGATCAGTATGCAAATGAGGCTGTTTTGTCTTTGGTCTCTGCAGTTTTCTTCTCTGTGGGGCTAGCAATAATTGATTCCATGGTTCATGGTATTTGAGCCTCTCCCCCCCCCCCACCCCCCCCCCGCCCTTCTTTCTGGTTTGCTCTTCTTTAGAGTGATCCATGGTTTGTTTTTTAGCTCTTCCTTGATTATTGAGTGTCCACTCTTACATAAATATGAGCGTGCTCAGAGAGAACATGTTTAGCCACTCCTTACCCCTTAAGTGGTTCAAAAATTGGTATAAAATATTAGCAAATAACCACACAATTCAAACAGAATATGATTATTACTAGCTAAGGACAGTGTTTGTGCTGTGAATTCAAACAGATTATGATTATTACTAGCTAAGGACCGTGTTTATGCTGTGAAGGCTGAGGAAGGACTGGCGTGTGTCTCTTCCAGAACCACAAATAGCACATGAGTAGCTGAAAGGATGGAACATATTCCACGTGATTCTGGATGCTAGGAAGTCCATGACCAAGGTGCCGTCTGATCTGCTTCCTATTGAGAATTGTATTCCGCACTGGCAGATGACTGCCTTTCTCACCGTGTCTGAGAAGGAAGGGAGGAAGGAGGAAGGGAAGATGGGAGGTAAAGATTCTCTCCTGATAAAAGGACTAAGTTGCCGGGCGGTGGTGGCGCACGCCTTTAATCCCAGCACTCGGGAGGCAGAGCCAGGCGGATCTCTGTGAGTTCGAGGCCAGCCTGGACTACCAAGTGAGTCCCAGGAAAGGCACAAAGCTACACAGAGAAACCCTGTCTTAAAAAACAAAACAAAACAAACAAAAAAAAAAAAGGACTAAGTCTACCGCAAGGGCCGTACCCATAGAAGGTCATTTTAATCTAATTATATACAAAGATTCTGATCTTCAATAACCATTACATTGGGGATTATAGCTTCAGTGAGTGGGGGGTTGGGGTGTGGAGGGATGTAGTGCATGGCACACAGCAGTTCCAGTTCAGTGTGACTGCAGAGTGGAATGGTTGAGAATGTAAGTAAGCATGATATAACAGCACCATAGAGCCAAAGGAGAGTGATAGTGATGGCTTAATGCTGAGTACCTTTATTACAAGACTTTTACATACATATCACTTAGTCCTTACAGGTTTCCTATGGGGCAGGTTATATGAATATGGCCATGTGAAGACAAAGAAGGGAAGGCAGAATTTTTAAAGATTCACACAATAAAGAAATACATCTCATAAAAAGAAATCCATGGTAGATCTAAGTGACTCAGCAACCCAGGCTAGCATAAAAGTCACCTTGAAATGATACCATCTGGGACCAAGAGCCTCTGTGGAGGACATGTCGGGGGGGGGGGGGAGGGGGAGGAGAAGGCATCACATCAACCATAAGGTGATTTAGCCCAGAGGAGACGTGTTTCTTTTGCTTCGAGACCAGTGTCCAGAGCTGGTCATGTGGCCCTTGCCCAAATGCTAAGAGGAGGTCAGAGTTCTCTCTGTGATGGAATAGAAGCAAATCCCAAAGACCTCTCACTCCGACTGCAAATGTAGCAACCTCCCCATGAAGTGCCTGGCCCAAGTGTCTGGAACCTCATGCCCGTCCACAGGCAGGAAGCTGGTTTGCTCAGGGTCAGAGCTCCAGAGCACAAGGTCCTCAAGTCTGCAGCATCCCCAAGTCTGCAGCATCCCCAAGTCTGCAGCACCCCCAAGTCTGCAGCATCCCCAAGTCTGCAGCATCCCCAAGTCTGCAGCATCCCCAAGTCTGCAGTATCCCCACCGGTCCTCTTTCACACGTCGGGGACCCAACACAAATACCGTAAAGCCAGGATGGCACTGAGCAGTGTGCCACTTCTCACAGCCACCCCAAGACTTCTGCAGCAGAAGGCAGCTATGGCCATCTTCCTGCTTGCTGTCGGCTTTAGGCCTTGAGCCCTTGAGGGACAAGCATAGGCCAGATATGCATGGAGAAGGATGCTTCTCAGCTAGAGCTAAGGACTTTCTCCACGGTTCTGTCCTGACTCAGGCTGTGTGGCCATGCCCTGGAAAGCAGGGGATCTTTCCCGTTCCCATGCCATGACAATGCAGGGCTTCATGGTGCCTTCTGGGATTACACTCTCCATCAAAGTTGCCCACGATCTTCACTTCAGTTGAACTTCATGTAATTTCAGTTTCACATAATGACGATGCTGGGGGTGTGGTGGATTTGAGGACCCGAAAGAGTGGCTTTAATTTGTTTCATTCTAGTTTTCTTTGTCCCTCACCCAAGACCAGCCTGCTGTCAACACACATGTCCAGCAGCCACACATTTTACCTAGAAGATTTCTCCCAGGCCTGAAAAGTGGCTAATAGAATGAATAACCTCTCTCTAATTGTCGAATGAGCTGACATAATTGCGGAGAATCGGTGGAGGAAATGGGGTAGTTGTATTGGGCTTATCTGCCAAGAGACCCCCCAGGGTGCCACTGAGAGAGTTACAAACAAACAAAGCTAAATAAAGCCTGACTTCCTAGACCCTCAATGTCTGGGGCTTTGAGCTGGGGCACAGCGATTGCAAAATACCTGTTCAAGGTGGTCGCTTCCGCTCTGTGGACTGTGCACCTGTGCACGTCTGTCCCCAGGGAGGTGCCCTCGGGGTGGATTGTCATTGTAGATTTGTATGTTGATCATGGCTTTTTTTTTTTTTCCCCTGTGCTGGCTGCAGTGTCTTAAGCAGTGAGGACATTTTCCAAATTTACACGTTTAGATGGTAGCAAGGTGAATGAAATTCATACTCCAGGCTGTTCATAATCCTTCTGCTAATCATGGCCAACATTTCCTGTGTGTTTCTGTGTACTGGGAACATGGTCCGATCCTTCACCTCGTGCTCGTCGGTCTGTGTTTACCCACACAGTGTGAGATAGGTATGCTACCATTTTACAGCTGAAATGACTGTGGCTAACAGGAACTGGACACACAGCTGGGGAGTGCTGGCCGAGCCGGGCTTTGCACATAATGAGCCCGCTGCTGAGAGATGGGATCCTGGTCCGCTCTGATGGACTGCTGCCTGGTGCCTTTCCTGCTCTCCCTCATCCCGAACTGGGCCTCCTGCAGAACACAGCCCCTTCCCCCGCTGCTAGCCCAAGTGTTAAATCTCTGGCTCAGGCTGCGGGGAGGCCAAAGGTGATATATTATTGCACAGTGCCCTGTGGCTGGGTGTCATGGGGCTGAGAGCATGCCACGAAGCACGGAGCAGTGGCAGAAGGAGAGAAGACAGATCGTCGTGGTGTCTCTGTGCTGCCCGTTATTTAAAACAGGCCAATTACCTCAAACTGTAAAAATATGCTCAAGTTTAAATATGTAGGAGTCACTTAACGAACGTGGAGGGAGACACTTCTCACCACTCGGCCGGTTCATGCTCTGTTAAATGCAGCTCATTTGGGGGTGCTGGGGGCACTGGAAGTCATCTAAGTATGCAGATTTTGGTATTAGCAGTCCCCTCTTACTTATCCATCTCTAGATTCCAGAGAGAAAGAAAAGTTGCCAAGTCTGTGGAAAACAAATGCTGCTATCTAACGGTGATAGAAAGCAAGCTGCCTAATTTCCTGGATGCATTTTTAGGTAGTTCATGACTTTTCACTTCTTTTTATTTTTCAGCGTGTCCAGGCCTGAGGTCAACCTTAGGTGTTGTTTTTCAGATGCTGTCCACCTTGCTTTTTTGAGATCGCTAGTATCTTGCACACCCCAGCATCCACTGATTAGAATAGACTGGCTGGCCAGTGAGCCCCGGGGATCGTCCTGTCTCCACCTCCCTGTGCTAGGATTTCACGTGGGTACCACCACACCACAGTGTTTTGTTATGTGGATTCTGGGGATCAAACCCAAGCCCACATGCATTCATGATAAGCACTACACCAACCGAGCTGACCCCCCAGCCCTGGGGTGATGATTTTATTCATGGTGTAGGTCTGGCCCTGTGTCAAGGAGATTACCACCAAATGTATAAACGCTGCGTGGCGAGGTCTGGGGAGTGGCTGGCGGCAGGACATAGTGACACTGTGGCTTAGGAGCCAGCGGTGGAGATGAATGTAAACCACATGGCAAAGACACTAAGGTCCAGGAGAAAGAGGAGGGCTTCTCCTGGTGTGGGCAGAGGGGGTCCAAGGGAGGAGGGGTGAGCTCAAAACAATTATGCTGTGTTCACCTTGGAGCAGATATTCCATTTGGGGGATAATTGCCCTGGTGTGAACCCAGACGTTCTCTAATTAGATATTATCTTTTATTCAGGAACAATTACACAGCTAATTGGTCTAGTGTGCATATGACTCACATATAACTCTAAAGACTGGGCAGGAAGTTGGGCGGAGAAACAAAGTCTTTCCAGATCTGGGCCATTTCAAAGAAAGGTCACGGGATATCAGTAAGAAAAGGTCTCAGGGGCATTTGGGACTACCAGTTCATCGATCAAACAAAACGTGGTTCAGGGTGGGGAAGGTCCTTATGCAGAATCACTGGAACACTGAAGAGCCAACCCTGGAATGTGCTCCTTTCTATCTCTCTGCCTGCCCTATCAGCTGCTTGCTCAGCAGGATGCAAGCATTTGGGAAGAGGAAGTTGGGAGGAAGCTCTGACTGTGGGCGGGGCCTAAGAAGGGAGTGTGGGCTGTGTGCTGGTGCTCAAGCCACTCGCTATTTCATTTAGAATTCTCTGGAATATGCAAAGAAGGCACCCCACGTGGTCCTTATAAGCCCACAGTCTCGTTCATTTCTACGGAACCATTCAAGCTTCATTTGGTGAGCCCCTGACTGGAGTAGGAGCTGGGGACACCAAGAGAATTAGGGTATTGTCTGTGCTCCCCTTCCCAAAGACAAGGTCCAACCAGGAGCCTCGAGGAGGGAAGGGACAGGTCATTCTGTCCATTCACCCTTACACCTCTGTGATTCAGACTCTTTCACCAAAGTGGAGAAGGTTAGGAATGAATATGCAGGGGGAGAAAACCCCACAAACTTCTGCATCAGAGAAAACTGGTGTGTTATGTTTTCAAGATGTATCCAGTCACACCTTCCTTCAATGTATGTGCTTGATTCCAGCTTCTGGGAAGAGAGACACTCACAGATGCAATAGGATCTTTTAAGTTTCTTAGACATCTGGGGACGAGCTATCCATTATTAGAAAGAAGACATTTTAAAGAACTCTTTATTTTAAGAGAATTCTTTGTGGTATTCCCCCCCCCCCGCCCCCCGCCGCCCCTGCCGCCCTGCCATGGAAACTAAATAATTATAAAGGGAATTTTCTACTAGGAACTAAACCTTACACAGTTACTGAGTAGATATTAAAAGGAACGACAAACTTATGCGTCCCCTGGGAGAGAAGGGAAGTCCATGCAGGAGTCTGTTGTGGGATGGGGAGGGAGAGTGGAATGGCTTTCCGGAAGGTTAATCACTCAGCATGATGAACAGGTGGCCTTCAAATACCAGCTCCTGCCCCTTTCAAGACATATTGATTCAATAAATATTTGTTGAGTGGTTCAGTCCTCCAAGTCGTTTGCCTGACGCTAAGTAAAGAGCAAGGGATGAAACAGATGCCGTCCTGACTTTATGACGTGCGCAGTCTGGTGGAGCTCAGCGCCACGCCCAGGACCGGAGTCAGTCTCTGCTAAGTTACACCGCACTGACACACGCCCCCCAGACCCTGCCGTGAAGGGCCGCCACCACTCACATTGCATCGACTGCTTTTGTTCTGGCCATTCAGTTTGGGGCCTGGGCTAAAGGAGCGATCCAGACCAGCACTGTTTTTCCTCAGAACATATTTTCTTGCCACAGTCAAGTCCTGAAAATAGAATAGATGTCATTGGTGGTAGTTTAAAATATCATTGCCCCACCCCAAAAGAGAAAGGACAGATAAGAAGGAATGGCCACCCACATTTTAGTGCATGTAACATAAATACACCAAAAATGACAAATAACTTATGGTAATACGTTATAAGGCAGGGACCAGGAACTGTGAAGCGGCAGCAGTGGGCTGATAGATGTGTAGGCCGGGCTCTCCTGTGGATAATAGGACTCCAGGCCAATAGGGTGCGGCAGTTCAGTTTCTATTTTACCAAAGCCTTTGTCCTGTTCTTAGAAGTAAGGTCTCCATGCACTGTTGAAACAAAAGGAAACCCTAGCTTCAACTGGAGAGCGGGAAGGAGGGACAAAGATTGATACTGAGCCTCAGGGGCCGAGGGTTGAGAAGGCTGAGTGCTGGCCACTCCCCCGACACAGGGAAGAGGCCCTTGTGTCAGGAAAAAGCAGGAGGGAGGCGAAGACTGCCCTTCGGTCTCAGCAGCAAAGCAGCACACACAATAGAGGGCTGGCGACCGAGGGGGTGGGTGGGGCTGCTTCCCGGCCCCTAGAAGGGTCTCCCGGCTTCCGGAGGGGGCGGGCAGCTCACGGAGCTGGCAACACCGCTATGCAAATGAGGGCCTCTTGTGGAAAGTGGCTCCTTCCTTTGGCTTCTGTGTCAGGGCCCCACCTCTATGTCCCTTTGCCTCCCCCAGCCCAGGAGCAGAGGGAGATGCTGAGACACGGGGGTGAAGGGTTAGACAAGGCTCCAGGTGGTCTTGTGGCGTGATGCTTTTGGGGAGATGGCACTGGCTTCATCATTTGGACGACAAAACGCTGTTAATGGCACCAATAAGGAAGTGTGAATGTAATTTTCTCCTCCTCGTTATTTCCCCAGCATTTGGCATATTATTTAACAGATCAGCTGGCCAGTCATGATCCCTTCTGAAGCCAAGTCTTTCTTTTTGTGTTGGAAGATTCTGAAAATACAGTGCAACCCAGATTTAAACTCTTCAGTCTGAAGCAGGCCACATCCCCCTCCCATCACCCACCCCTCCACCGGCCCCTCAGCACGAGAGAGAACTAACTAGTGGCCGACCCTCAAGTTTTGAAAGCTTTGGGGAAAGGTGCTCACACCTATGAAACACTAGTGCTTTAGGGGAAAGAGCAGCTTGGGAAAAAATGTATAGTCTCATTTTCTCTGCCACATTAAACCATATGTATATGTGGGACTGGAGGAGATGCCCAGGGGAGACTATCCGCTCTCAAAATAAAGGAAATCACGACACTTCGGAGCAGGCAGACCACACTGTGATGATTCCTCCCTCTATGGAGGGGTTGGCTCCCTCATTCAGGCCCTGTCTGCACACTTTGATATGTGAACATAACCTCCCACAAGCCTGAGGTGGCAATGGCTACTGTGTAGGTACAGCAGTTAAGGCAGGTGGTCCAGAGTCACAGAGCTTGTGACTTCAACAATTGCTCTCATAACCATCTCACTCAGGGTCTAAGACACACATGCACTCACACGTATGGGTGTGTGTGTGTGGGAGACTGGGGACAACCTGGCCCAGACACTCACATCTGATTACATTCCTGAATGAAAGGAGGCAGGGGGGGCATGTGTGTTTATATTTGTGGCCGTTCTCTGGACAGAAGAACAAAGCGCACGTCTTTTCCACATTCTGCCACCAACCCTCTGAAGTCACATTTTTAATATAAGTATTTCTGTTTTCCTTTTAGTTTTTATATTTTCATTTTTTATTGTATAGACATACACAGTACTGCATCATACAAGTGTATCTTATACCTTGGGAATATTTGAACAGTCTCTCTCACACCCTCCTACCCTGCCTCTGATCACCCCACCCCTCCCATTAGTACCCTTAGCCTCCTGAACAGTGTTGTTTCTAGCTTAGCATACATACTATATAAATAAAATGTATATTAAGTGTGTATCATATATATAATTTTTTGTCTATATAAAAACAAAGAAACAGAAAGAAAAATATATTTGCATTCCTCTCATTGGCTTAGTTTGCTGAACGTGACCATCTCCAGTTGCGTCCATTTTCTGGTAAATGGTGACTTCATTCTTCTCCACTGTGGATGGGCTACATTTTCTTTGTCCATCCCTTGCTGATTTAGAATGATTCTGAGACTATGGTGAACAGTGCTGCAGTAAACATTTGTGTGCCGGTGTCTGGGTGTGCTGAGCTGAACTCCCTGGCATACGCCCTGGAGTGTTACAGCTGGTTCAGCTGGTAGGTTTAACTGTAGCTTTTTGAGGGATCTCCATACTCAGTTCTATGGTGTCTAGACAGGAGGAAAACACCTGTGCCAGGCAGATGCAGCTTGTGAAGACGGAGAAGGCTTTTCATCTTACAGTTTTCTGCTAAGTTATACCTTTTTGCCATGGCCCTGTCTCAAGAGATGACTCAGTGGTTAAGAATGCGTACTGCTCCTACAGAAAACCCAACTTCAACTCCCAGCACCCCCAATGAGTGGTCCACAACCACCTACCTATAATTCCAGCTGCAGGGGATCCCACACTCTCTTCTGGCCTCCTTAGGTACCTACATTTAAGTTCACTCCCCCAACACATACTTTTAAAGACAGATTTAACTTCTTAATTCTCATTCATTTACCAGGCCATACATGACTGGAGGGTTGTTGGTTAATTTTCAGCAGAAAAATATACTTTAAAGATGTGCTGATGCAGCATTCCCCAGTCTGCTCATTTTAAGCAACCAAGTTGGTGCAATTCCCAGGGCAGGGTATCACGGTTTGAAGTTCGGGGATTGTCTGTTTATTAATTTTTCAGGGAGCAGGAGAAAGAAAATATTCGAACGTAGTTCTTGAAGCTGTAGAACATTTCCCTTCGCTATTCTGTGTTCTGCCTCTGGCCCTGTGGCTTCAGTTTGACCTAGGATGGTGTGTGGGTGTGTGGGTGTGTATAGGGGGGTGTAGTGTGAGGGGATGTGGTGTGTATGAGGTATGTGTGTGTGTGTATTTTAATGTTTTAAGGATACATGAAACTAATTAGAGATCAACTTAATAGAAAGAATTCTGTTTGATAACTTTAGGAAATGAAACCGACTTTTGAAAAATGGCACATATGTAGTCAAATCCATTAAAAACAAACCCAAGGAGAACAACTTTCCAAAAAACGCCAGGAAAGCCACATAAAAATGAGGACTTGATGACAACGTACTGCTACGCGTGTGACCCAGTGCACTTCCAGCCAGGGCATGGGTGGGTTCCCTGGTTGGCACCTTCCTTAACCTTTGAGATCAGTTTCCCTTTTCTACCCAAGACAGGCTAGCTGGAGACCAGAACAATTGGACAGCTTAATTTGACAGTTCTTTCAAGGTTGGCCTTCAACAATGAGGCAGTTCGCTCAGCTTGTAGTTCCAGCGCTAGGGAATATCCTCGCGTATTTACTTCTCCATGAGAATTCCCACTGTGGCGCCCATGGCTGCAGTGTGGACTCAGGCCAAATGATAATTCAGATTTGTTTTGAAAGAAGAGAATTGCTCTTAGGTTTGAATCATCTCAAGCCAAGCTATGAGTTAAATGTACAAATCATCACTTAATTGTTCCAAAATGAACAACCAGTAAACGTGCTCTGTTGTTCCTCATTAGAAAGCTGGGTCTGTGAGTGGTACCTCATCTTAGTTCTGGAAACTAAGCAAATTAACTTTCACTTTCTTAATCTAGTTTGGGTCATTATAATTGGGTCATTATAGCCCTAATATGTGCTGAGTTCCTGTACTTCAGTAGACATAGTTTCAGGTATAGGATATGCAAGAACTATCTATCGGTCATCAAGCTCCTTCACCCGGTTGGAATGTGGGGCATGGAATGCCAAAGAGGGAGAGATTAACATCCGAGTCTCCTCCCTCAGGCCAGCTGCTCTGCTGGAATCTCTAAGTGGAGTCTCATTTCACCTTCCCCATAAGCCAGGTAAATGAGTCTTACTTGCCCATCTTAGAAAGAGTCAGGGAAATCCAGTAACTTGTCCAGTGGAGCAGAACACAACCAGAGTCAGGATTTGAACCCAATACTGCCTGGCTCCTCGGTCCACTGGCTTCCTCTTCATGTAATTTACAGTCTACTGATGAAGCTAGGGGTCGTGTGTGTGTGTGTGTGTGTGTGTGTGTGTGACAGAGAGACAGAGACAGAGACAGAGAGAGAGACAGAGAGAGAGAGACACAGAGACAGAGAGAGAGACACAGAGACAGAGACAGAGAGAGAGACAGAGACAGAGAGACAGAGACAGAGAGACAGAGAGACAGAGACAGAGAGAGAGGATGACTTGAGGCCCTGGTCAGAAGAGTGGAGCTGGAAGTGGAAGGAAACCCTTGAGCCTCTTCATGCCAGGCTTTCCTGAGCACACAGATCCAGACATGGTGGTGAGCTGATCCCGCCCCAGCTCCCAAAAGCCAACATGAGAAGCACCGAGTCTGGACTGACGATACCCACAGGGAGTAAGATTTAGCAGCATTCCCGTTAGCTAAAAGCTGTGTTTCGTAAGTGATGCACTGCCCCGGAGCAGCGGCATTTCTAGCGTACCTTGCACATTTATCCAGCTGAAAAGGAGGTGAGGTGGTGGGCGGTCAGAGGTCAGGACGGACAAAGCACCAAAAAGCGCAGGCCGTCTGCCTCCTGCCCCTGTGTTAATGACTTGACTTGTTGTCCCTCTGTGTGACCTTGAACAAGTCCCTTACCTTCTCTTACCTCTCTCACTAGGAAATGTGTTTCGTGGGATGTGTGCGTGTATGTGTGCGCACATGTGTGTGCGGCATGCATCACCGTGTGGGGGTAGATGTCACCATACATCAAATGCTGTGGCTGAAGTGAGCTCCTTGGGGAGAATGTATCGCGGTCTCCTTGCCCCCATCGGAGGGATTTTTCTCACAGTGTGGTGAAAGGTGCCACTTTTTAATAACATCATTGGAATATCAGCATCTTGCAAAATACAGTGGGGACCAACCACAGTGTGCCATCCTGTGACATGATAAAAGAAGAGAGTCTTGCGCGAGCTCCTGGGCGATGCCCCGTGAGCGGGGCTGGTCCTTTTGGGTCATGTGAGCAAGGTGCAGGCGAGGCGAGCAGCCGAAGGAGTGAGAGGGGAGTTTGTTGCAGGGCACGCACAGCCCGCACGCAGGATGAAACGCCTTCCCTCTCCATACCTTGGGGTGCGTTTTTACTCTTTCTCTTTGAATTATCCCAGTGGTCATCAGAAAGGTGGGGGAGCGGGCCAATGGCTGCTGCAGGGAGCGGCTTCTTTCTTTGCTCAGAGCGCTGCCACTGTGATTCAAACAGAGAGAGGCCCAAGATGGAGGAGGGCAGAGCTCTGTGTACCCAGCCTCCTCCCCCGTGGGCAGCTGCGGTATCTGACATCTAGGTTGCAAGGTATGCATTGTTATCGTGACCATTTAGCCACCCCCGTGCCAGCTACTCAGAGAGACCAGGACAGCAGAGACAGGACGTGGAAGGGAGCTGGTTGGCGTCTGAGTCGTCTGCCCCTGAAGGCCCCAAGGAGACGCTCATATTTTCGTAGGCAGCATGGTATGAGAGGTAAATAGCATGGCCCCTGCTGTGGAAAACCTGCTTTTCAGCCCTGTCCTGAGAGGGAGAGGACCAAGCAATGGTGCTGTCGCCTCTTGGTATTGAACCTGCAAGGGCTGGTGTGCTCCAGTCAGTGGAGGGTGAGTGGCTGGCTGGAGGTGGGGTGGAAGCAAGGGCTTCCTGACAGGGGGACCACTTCCCCCTCCTGGAGTAGGTCACCCCTAGGCCGTGCTCAGCTCACTTCTCAGAATTCTGGCTCTGCCATCACAGAAATGCTGACTATCTATTGTTCTCTGGGCCTGTTTCCTTAGTGTTCTGTCTTGTAGGGAAGTAACCACTTAAGATCACGCGCCCCGGTGCCTGGCAATCTAGAAAGGTGCAGGATTCTTAGTGTGCTTCTGACATGCGAGGAATTGGAGTGTCACAAACTACAAGCAATTCTCCAAGCGTTACCTACAGATTTCATTTTCCTCTTAGCAGAGCCCACTGAGGCAAACGCTGTTTCTGCAGCAGAGGACGAGGAAGAACAAGGAGGTTAAGTATTCGCAGTCCTCCAGCTGATAAATAGAAAAAAAACAAAAGACTGGCTCCCATGCTCCTCCTCCTAGTCTTTCCTTAAAAATGACGTCTTGAGCCAGGTATGATGGCATGTGCTTGTAATCCCAGCACTCAGCATGATGAGGCAGGAGGATTGCATTAATTTAGAGGTCAGTATAGCCTGCACAGTGACTTATAGATCGGTCCATGTTAAAATCCTATTTCCAAAACAAGCAAGCAAACCACCAACGGTACAAATTACCTCCTGCAATATTCCGACATTGCTTTCTTGGTTCCGGGTTCACCTGGGTAAACGTTAGCCCGGGCTCCGTGGCTTTGGGAGCAAAGTGAAGAAAGGAGAGGCCGCCACTTGGTGAGCCTCCGGTTCAGATCTTGTGATGAGCCTTAGCCGTGTGTCAATGATGACTCTGACAGAGTTGTCCAGACTAATACAGCTTTGATGGTGCTTCCAAGGGTAAGAGTGACAATGGAGGGAGAGGCTAGGGTGATCAGGAAGGATGGGAATTGGACTAGAAAGGACTGTTTCTCTTTGATGTTACCCTCTCAGAGGTCCCTGTCCCCCGGAGAAGCAGGGTTCTCTCAGAGCAGGAAGTGATGGCTAATCTTGGTTGTAAACTTGCTGAAATTTTAACCACCCTGTAAATAAACCTCTGGATGTGTTTGTGAGAAAGTTTCTAGATTATGATAATTGGAGTGGAAAGACCCTCAGGGCGGGCAGCCTGTTCTGCTGGGGCGGGGACCTCCTTGGCTTCCTGACTGAAGATGCAAAGTTACCAGCTACTGTGATCTCGAACAGTGAGCGGAATGAAGCTGTCCTTCCTGACGATGCTCTGGCCAGGTGCTGGGAACCCACACCCAGGACTTACTTAGTTCACTGTTCCGTCTAGAAAGTCTAGGGTATGCCTCCAAGAAGACCTTCAAGAAAATGCTCATTGAATAAAGACCTGTTTTGGAGAAATGCATAAACACCTATTATTCTCCTGCGGTTGAGGCTGAGCTCCTTATGAAATGGATTGTGCGATTTCCTGGGTGCCTAGTGACTAGGGCTGACTTTTTGCAGAACCTTCAAAACCAACTTCACTCCAAGTTTTCTCACACTCTGGTTTGTCTCAACATGTGCAGTGCCCCATGACACCCACAACTTGACATTTAGATTATCTCTTGCAAATGGTTTGGAGCGGCATCACACACCACAGGGTGACATGGCCTCCCCCAGCGTAGCTGGGATATGGGAGATGCGCTCCGCAAATGTCTCTTGCTCAGTCCTGCGTCCCCCCACTCCTTGAGATATGCCACCACATGCCCTGGAACAGTCCAGACTAAGGTTAACTTCCCACATGCAGTCACAGGGCCAGCCTAAGACAGGACCAGTGTTCACACATGTCTCCAGTGGAAGACATTGCTTTCCATTAAGTTAAGGGTTGCACATACTTTGCCCAGGAGCTGAAAATAAGGCTTTTGCTGTCTATGGTGACATCCCCCTGAAACGAATCAGTGATGTTAATCTGAAGGCTCATTAATGAGATACAAATACACAGTAACTCTAGTGTCTCTTCTAGTAACTGTCTTACTCACTTGGTCCTAATTACAGAGTCTTATTTAAACAACTTGAAAACATAATAAAGCTAAATATTCAGATAGTTAAGTAGATACTGCAAGGCTCAGTGAAAAATGTAATGCATTTTTTCTACCAAAGTTGAATTAACCCTACATTCTGAGTCTCCAGTCACTATTGCAACAACTCTTCCAAAAACCAGACTATGGTCAGCTATGGTTATCCTGGTACTCAGAGGGCCCTGAGGCAGGAGGATCACTATGAGTTCAAAGCCAGCCAGGGTTACCTAATAGTGCCCTATCTCAAAAAAAAAAAAAAAAAAAAAAAAAAAAAAAAAAAAGAAGAAGAAGAAGAAGAAGAAAGAAAAGAAAAGAAAAGAACACCCACAAACTGAAAAGATAAGTGTATGCCCCTTATGTTTTTCTTAATCCAATGGCAGATTATAGAGAGTGGTGTTCTCCAACATGAAACACCAAAACCAAACTTTTAAAGTAGTATTTTCTGTGTTTATCCAATCATCCTTTTTTTTCTCCAACTTTGGATGAGTATTTTCTTTTTGGATAAAAATAATAGGATTAGCATTTTTAGACATTGAATCTTTTGCCTCAATGGTTTTGTGTGTGTGTTTGAGTGTGTGTGTGTGTGTGTGTGTGTGTGTGTGTGTGTTGTTGTTTCTATCACATTTAAACTCCTCAACTCTGAAATCAGCTGGACCAGGACAAAAGAAAAAGGCTCCACTTTGGGCTTGGGTCAAAAACTCATTCCCCCAATAAACGGTTCTTTCGTCTTTATCAAACACTCAGTTGGGAGGTGCTGTCTGCAAATGAGAGCAGTGAGCCAACTGAGCAGCATCGCCAAGAATGGTCTGAGATCCAGCCCCTGCCTCCAGTCCTATTGAGAAACTATTAGTCACCCCTCTTGAACTAACTGCATGGGACTAACAATGCCACCAGCTAAAAGCTCCTGGAATGACGGAACTGTGGCCCACAACAGTCTTAAAGTAATAAGGGCACTTAAACAAATAAAAGAGCGCATGCAGATTGTAGTTCGCAGTCGTCTCTGCTCACTTAAAAACATTCATAAGCAAAAATTCTTAAAAGCCTTGGTGAGGTTGTGTGGTTTTCAGCTTCCCTATCAGCTTGGATATCTGGGGCTCCCACGGAGACTGGCAGGAAAAGCGGCCACAGAAATAAGCAGAAGTCTTTGCTATCACATAGCAAGTAAGTGTCGCATCTCCTGAGCATCCCAGGTATCGGGGCAGCCCCCTGACGATGTATGAAACAATAGCACATCCAGCCAGAAAACAAGCAGGCAGAGACAGTGAGATGGCACATCAAGCCAGGAGCAGAGCTCATAATGCAGAGCTGTTGCAGTGTGCCAGTACACGGTCCTTCCCCAGCCGCTCTGGAGAGGAAGAGTAAAATGTGTGAGAAAGCCATCACAGAATTACGCACCATTAGCCCCTACAGTGTGCTTCCAACCTGTGTGCAGATACACACCCTCGTGCACACACACACACACACACACACACACACACACACACACACACGCACAGGGATAGAGAACACCACAGTTAAATTTTTTTTACTAGTATAATGAGGAAAGAGACCAACAGAAGACGCTCCCTAGGCTAATTTTCTAGCCAGCAGCCATGGCGCTGTTCCCACCAGGAGCATGAGAAGGGGTGAGAAGAAAATATAATAAATAATGACTGGCTCCGCTGGTCAGGAAAAAAATGATCACTATGCTTGAGGGATCCAAGCACAGGCTTACTCAGGAATGTATCAGGGGTAGAGACCGAGGAGAGAAGGAAGAGAAAGTCTGCAGCTGCTTGGATACATCTCTGGATGTATTATTTAAACTAAAAGGAAGTTTAAAAAGCCAAATAACATCATCCCTGGTTACATATTGCTAGACCTAAAAGTGGTCCAATAGCATAGCTTCTCCCAAACTCGGATTGCTTTTTAATTGTGGGTTTTTCTTTTCTGACTTTGTGGGGGGCGCTGGCGGAGCCAAGCTTTTTACATTTTTCATTGCCATCTGCTCTAGTTGAATGTAGAATGTATTTCTTTTGTGGCTTAGTACAGCAAAAGGCTCAGAATGTTCACTCTTTTCACCTACAGATATCTGCTGCAGGTAGAAAATAGGACCTAGGAAATCTAGGGGTACATGGGCAGAGCATTACAGGAAATCCAGGGGTACATGGGTAAAGCATTACCCAGCTTGGAAAAATCCGTTTTGCTCATGTTTCAGAGCTAAAATTTACTCTGATATGTCACAGGCAAGTAAGTCTGCATTGAACCAGGGAGGGCTTGAATGCTTATGGGATCACGGGAAAAGCTGCACATTATTCATCTTTGATGGTTTTCCTACAGAATCTATAGGTTGAAAGCATGTTTTATAACCTAATTGATAGTCTGTGCCCAGTGTGTGACCATGTGTCTGGCATATAAAGAGACTTAGACAGGCTGGAAAGATATTTCTCAACATCCAGTATCTTGCCTGAAACAACCCAAACCAAGCCAAACCCAAACTAAGAAAAAAATAAAAAGGAATCAGGTTGGGGGAGGGGAATGCAAAGAAACAAGTCAAACAAGACATTGGTCATCAACAGTGCAGGAGAATGAGCCACAGAGATGGAAAAACAGAGGAGCTGAGCCCTGCAATTGGTCCTGGCTATGGTTCAGAGAAAGAGGGAATCTGAGGCAGAGTCTGAATTGGAAGAAGGTAGCTGGGGGACCCAGAGATGCCACAGAGCTGGGTCTGACAGAGCAGTAGGAGAGGGAGGTGGCTGCCCAGGAAGAATGCTGAGGTCAGTATAGCATCTTCAGTATCTGCTAAGGGATGGTCTGTGCACACATGTCAGGAAACTTCGAGTCACAGGGAAGGACCTATCATGAAAATATCTACAGCTCACAGAGGGGTAGTAACAGTCCCAACAGTTACTAATAGTCTGAAATGAAAGCTTCAGGAGAGAGTAATCAGAAAGATTTTTTTTTTTTTTTTTTTTTTGCTACAACAGAAGGGGGAAAAATGTTAACCCTAGTTTGTCCCACTTGACAAAGCTCAAAAGCAAGATATGGTAAGATTAGTTAAGTCATACTGCTCCCAAGTCGCTCAAGGTTATAGGGAAATGAAAATGGCCAGCACCCAGGAAGGTCATGTTTACAAAGTCTGGCACACAGTCAAAAATTACCAGGCATGCAAAAAGCAGGAGAGGAGACTGTAAAATGGAGAAATGAACAAGCATGAATTCCTTCCTCTGGTGCTCCATTATGGCTGTGGTGTAACCAGCAGCTTCAAGTGCCAGCTGCTTTGACAACCCCCACCCCCATATCATAAGAAGTATACCTTGAACTGTGAGCCAGAGCAAACCCTTCCCCCCTTAAGTTACAGTTACTTCTGTCAGAATTAGTTTATCTCAGCAATGGGGGGGGGGACCTATGACAGTGTTACAAGTTCAGAGTTACAATGTCTGTCTTAGCTGCATGTCTAAGCAGAGGAGACAGCAGAGTTGTGGGAAATGGTTGAAAATGGAGAGAAATCTCCATCTCTTTAAAACTAGAAACACAGCTCAACAAAACTCATTGTGTCCAAAGCAAAACAAATAACTCAAAGATAAGTCATAATCACACTGCTTAAAACTAATGGGTAACGAGAAAGCCTTGAATGCAGCCAAAGAGAACATACGTAAAAGAATGAAGGAATTTTCCCATCCGAAAAATTCAAGGAATAGGCGGGGTATGGGGGAAAAGATCTTTGATATGATGGGAGAAAAGGTTCCTAGACATCTTTATTCTCCCTAAAAAATATTTTGAAAAACGAATTTGGAAGAAAAACTTCAAGAGTTTGTAGAGTAGCATATAGAAACACTAAAGAAACTTCTTAAATGGAACAAAAATGACTTCAGATACAAATTTCTCTCTAAACAAAGGAATGATGAACATCCAAAAGGGTAACTGTGGATAAATACAGTCATATTTATTAAATTTCCATCAGAGGTAACTCTTTAAAGCGAAAGGAACCATCTAGCTTGTGGTAGTATTATTACTGTCATCATTGTTGTTGTTATTATCGAGACAGAGTCTCACTGTATAGCCTTGGCTGCCCTGGAACTCACTATGTAGACTAGGTTTGCTTTGAACTCACAGGGATCCACCTGCCTCTGTCTTCTGAGAGTTGGGACCAAAGGTGTGTACCACCAAATATATCAAGTTTCCCCTCCACAGTTCATGTTGAAATTTGATTGACATTTTAACAGTATTCAGAAATGGGATATTTGGGCTTTGGATAAAACTCGGCTACATTACCTCCAAGGCACTGAGGAGGCCGTAAGTAGACAACAGCACTGATGTTGGATTTCCCAGTTCCCTGTCAACAACCAATGCATCAACATACACTGCAGATTACCCAGTCTCAGGCACATTCTTATAACAGCTGAAATGAGCTGAGCTACATACAGAAAAAGAAAATGTATGACAAAATAGCATGCCAGTTATGATGATGTATTGTGTCCCCCCAAATATTGTGCACCATAATAAAGTTTATCTGAGGGTTAGAGGAAAAAGCCAGCCATTATAGTAAACATAAAGGTCAGGCAATGGTAGCACATGCCTTTAATCCTATCGCTCAGGAGGCAGAGATCTGTCTGGATCTCTGTGAGTTCAAGGCCACACTGGGAACAGAGCCAGGCATGGTGGTACATATCTTTAATCCCAGCACTAACCATAGAGGTCTGGAGGTCTGTACAGACAGACAGGAAGTGACAGAGCTGGGCAGGAGGAGGAAATGATGTAGCTGGGCAGAGAGGAAATGAGATGGCAGAACAGAAAGGCGTATAGGCGTGGGTATACAGGAAGTAGGTCTCTTTGGAGACTGGGGTGTCCGTGAGGTGAGGTTGTCGGTGGTTGTTCTATTCCTCTGATCTCTCAGTTTTTCACCGCAATATCTGGCTCTGGGTTTTTATTAATCAGACTGTTTAGCAATTTGTCTTATAGCCAGTCTTGAGGAGAAATGGAAGTACGTTGTATGATTCTTGACTGTAAATCATTAGTACAATAGCAGTTGAAAATGAGCTTCAAAAAAAGCTAAAGACTTGTGTTATAAATGTGACAGCATCCAATATGATAATCCAACAGAGCATCATATCTGATTTCCCAAGAAAAGGAGTAGACTGGATATATATATATATATATATATATATATATATATATATATATATAATTTCTAACAAATCCAAAGAAAAGAAAAAGTGGGGGACAAAACAGAAACAAAAACAAAAACCACACTGACAAACATGTGGAAAACTAATAACAAGATGATAGTTTCTAATCTGGCAGTATCAGCAACCATATTAAATATGCATGATATGAACACATCTCTTAATTTACAGAGATTACCATGTTGAATTTTTTTTTAAAAAAGCAAGTGTCAATTGCATCCTATCTACAGAATGTTTATATACACATACATGTAAACAAACATATTAAGGGTAAAGAAATAAATATAACAATAGTAACGGGAAACTGAAGTTTCTCCTGATTATCAAATGAATTGGATTCCACAGTTAAAATATTATCAGGGATGAAGATGACATGATTGCCATAAAGATGGACAACCCATCAAGAGTTCGGTTTGATCTTGGGTCTTTATGCACCTAAAATTTTTGAAGCAAAGGCTTCTAAAGCAGAAAGTGAACTTGACCACCTGTGACAAGTTAGATGAGAATGTGGTGCAGCTTCAGTGTAGGTGACCATGTAATTCTCTTTCCAGGAAACATTTAACATAACCCTTGAACAGAGGTCACACCCGGAGAAACACTTGTACCTCTCAACCACTTAATGTCAGGTACAAAAGACCCAACCCCAGGCGGCTTACATTTGAATTATTTCTGATCTCAGAACTTTAACAGTCCAGAGACGATTTCAGCCTTCACATAGGAATCACTGCCTGGGGAAGAGACCTACTAAATTTTATCATCTCAAATACAATATCCAGCTTAACTTAATTATTACTCATGGAAAATGCTGTAGAACTAGATAGACATGAGTCCAGTAATAACACAATCTCCCTCTTTATACTTTCTAAAGCTTGAGAAAACCTAGTCTATTAATAAATGATGTATACAGAATCTCAGAAGCAGAACATTACAAGCAGCTTCATTATCAATCTCTGAAAGTGGGTATTGATGACAATTTCGTTCGGTTGATGTCAAGCTGAATTCCACAATGGAATTTGACATGCCACCCTCCTCTTCATCACCACATGCCACAGCATGCCTTTTGCTTAAAATGCTTTCCTGATTTAATAAAATTCACTTACTGTCTGCCTAAATATCTTATCTATATTTAACTGCACAGGAAACTCCTAAACATTATTTTCTTTAGCTGCACAAATGTATCTGCATAGCAAAATAGAACTTAAAATACAGTACAGAAGTGGAAGCAGCCACCTCATAATCAGCAGAAGCCTAATGGAGGATTTAAATACTATAACTCCAGCTAACGAGGAAAGAAAGCCTGGTATGAGAGAAGAAAGCTTTGGAGAGCTATTTTGCATGACATAAAGAGTTCTTGCCAACAAGCATATCAGAATGTATTAGTTCATTTCAGGCTTCTAATGTTGATTTCTACGGGGTAGATTAAATTTGCATGAATTTATAATGAAAATACCTCCAGACCTAAGTCATCATGTTCATAAATGTATAGTTTGGACCAATGAGTGCTATTTTCCTGGGTCACATGCACGGCATACGGATCAAGATTTGTGTCTGCGTTAAGCCGCTCAGTAACCAGTGTGCTCTGCTCTCCCCGCTGTGCCGTCAAGAGGAAGAAAGACAGGGCAGTTTTTCAGAACGGAGGCACCCCCACCCTCCCCAACAGAAACAAACTGTGCTAGGAGTCAGCACTAGCGGAGTCCAGATTTACCATCATTTAAGGGAAAGTTCCATGCAATAAAAACAACTGAATATAATTTCAAACATGGACTAGCCTGGTTTAGAGTGTGGGCTCAGGGCTGGGGATGCAGCTCAGCAGGCAGAGTGCTGGTCTGGCATGCACAGAAACCAGGGTTCAGCCCCTAGCTCTGCACAAAGGACATGCTGGCAAACGTCGGTGCTCTCAGCACCCTGGAAGCAGAGGCAGCAGGCTCAGAAGCTCACATTTGTCTCAGGGTAAAACTGAGGCCAGCCATGCGAGCCTCCCCACCTCCCTCCTCTCCCAGCTCCGCCTGCACTGCTGTGTATGACATGCTGCGTTTAAAGTTCTTTTGGGGAAGTCCGAACAGGTACACTGGAAGACAGACTTCCCAGTGTAAAGACACAATTCTTATCAGTTAAGATGCCATGATGAGATAGTAATCACCAATCCCAAACGGAAAGTCAAAGAAAAGCCATTTCAAGTAAGAGTCAATTTTGATGTAGGTGAGGTTTTTTTTTTTTTTTTTTTTTTTTTTGCTTTGTTTTGGTTTGGTTTTATTATTGTTCTTATCATTATTATTTTTATTATTATTTATTTTGGTTTTTTGAGACAGGGTTTCTCTGGCTATCCTGGAACTCACTCTGTAGACCAGGCTGGCCTTGAACTCATAGAGATCCACTTGCTTCTGCCTCCTGAGTGCTGGGATTAAAGGAATGTGCCATCATTGCCCAGTGATATTGGTATTTTTTTTATGAAAATTAAAATTATTTATAATACTGTGTGTGCATGTGAGTGTGTGCATGCACTCATGTGCACATGTGAGTACAGATGCCCAAGGAGGTAATTTTTTCATGAAAATGAAAATTATTTAAACTGTGTGTGTGTGTGTGTGTGTGTGTGTGTGTTCCAGTGTGTGTTCAAGAGTGTGTGCATGCATGCTCATCTGCACACCTGTGTACAGGTGCCCAAGGAGGTCAGAGGCATCAGAGTCTTCTGGAGCTGGAGTTCTTGTTGTGGGTACTGGGAGCTGAATTTGGGTCCCGTGGAAGAGCAACAATCACTCTTTCTTAACTGCTAAGCCATTGCTCCAGTCCCCAGATAGAAGTGACTTTTTACATGGCAAATCTATATGACCATGCTGCATAATAATCGTCACCGAAGTTTCTTTATAAGCCAGGACAGTGAGGTCTCTACAGCAATGAGAGGACAGGTGGGTTTTCCCTGTGATTCTCTTTACTTGTGTATGGTGCTTCATAAACTCCCATTAAAGGTCTCTGTAAGGAACCCACTATAGGCAATAAACTGGGCATGGAAATGTGATTAAATAGCCATAGTCATAAGCTCATACCTCACGGAGTTACTGGAGACAGGGACAGAACAGTAGACAAGTTCCTTACTCTAGAGACAATCTATAGTCTCACGAGGCAAGCGCAAACACATGGAGGGAGGAGTAGGCATTGACAGTCTGGACAACTCACAAATGACAGACCGTATAGCAAGCCCCTTCACCTGAGTGTGAAGAGGAAGTTAGACTCGCCACGGCACAGCAGCAGCCCTGGCGAGTACTCAGAGTGACAAAGCAAGCCCCCTCAGGGAAACTGCAGCTATTTTGTAATGCATTATTTTGGAGCTCTACCAGAACCCTGGGAAGTGGGCCAGGTACAATGTCATCCACTCCACTGATGAGGAAGGTGTAGCTTCCAAACCAGTATCGTCAAAGTGATCAACAGTGCAGTGAGTCTGGAAAACCCAGGCCCCCAGACTTCTGATCTGGTGTTATTGCTTGGTGTACTTCACTAGGTTCAAGCTATCACTGTTAATTTGGCTCCAGTACTCTAGTGGTAGAGACAGGTGATGTGGCTTCACCAGACTATCCAGTGTGACTCAAAGGAGCCTGCAGACAGGGAACGAGAATAAGGCTGTCAAGCTGTTACAGTCCCAAACCAAGACTACAGCAAGGACGCAGATCTCATAATGACATCATGATTAGAAGCATGTCCTTCTCAAGAGTGTGACTTGTCACCATCCCACCGTAACAAAATACTATCAAATAGGTGGTTTAGTACATTTTCTAAGCATAATATATTTTCTAAGCTCCTTATTCAGAATCAAGAAGGAAAAACATAGTGCTTTCAGGTTAATAAAAATAATCTTGTTAGGTTACATATAAGCACTAACCTCGAGGACTTTTGGACAATAGTATATTTTAACCTTTCAAATTTTAATTTATTTATTATGCATGTGTAAGTATAGCATATGTGTCTTGCCTATGTGCACAGGTGTGCAAGCATGGGGTGAGGACAAAGGTCAACCTTGGGGGCCTCCTCATTCTTTCCCTATTGTTTGAGACAGGACCTCTCACCGAACCTAGGGCTCCCTGTTGCTACACTGGTTGGCCAGGTCTCTGTGTCTGCATCTGCCCTCACTCTGGAGTTACAGAAACACGCCACTCGAGATGGATTTTACGTAGGTGGCTCTGAACTCAGGTTCCCAGGCTTGTATGACAGTCATCTTACTGACTGAACCATCTCTATAGACCCCTTCTTAACTTACAAACTTTCCACAGTGGCCTCCCATCATTGCTACGGTAGCCTGCAGGTACTGTTCTGCAGGCTCTCCTGGTTAACTAGAACTATGACTAGTCTCCTGTGTTTCACCTTGCCTTGCATTCCAGGTAGCTTGGAGAGGCTACTGAAGAAGTTCTTAAGTCTTTAACACTGGCATCGTTCTGAGCCTATCGGTCCTCAGCCCCTCCCCACCCCAGGCTTGGCTTGTTCCCTTTAGATTTGCCTCACTCCTGCTCTACCTGATCACACAGGGCACCTACTTCAGGACAGATGTAAGCCACCCAATGCTGTTGGCTTTCTGATCTTTCTCTATGTGTGGGGCTTGTGTGTGCCCTGTTCATGGACATAATGAATGGAGGGTTTACCTTGAGTTCCTGTATAGCTCCTGCCTGTTAACCTCAAGTTAACAGCCAAGATTTGCCACCGTATCATTTCAATTGCTGCTTTAACAAATGACCACAAACTTAATGATGTAAAACTGTGCAAGTTTAATCCTCTTACTGACATGGAGGTCCGAAGTCTACAATGAGTCTTCAGCATCCATGGTGGCTAATCCTGGTTGCCAACTTGAGGCATCTGGTAAGAGGGCACCTCAGTTGATAACTTGATTCCATATGGTTGGGCAGTGGGCATGTCTGTGGAGCGTTTTCTTGACCATTGAGGTAGGAGGGCCTAGCACACTTTGGGCAGTACCATTCCCAGATGAGTAGGCCTGGACTATACAGAAAAAAGCTAGAGGAGTGAGCCACCAAGCAACATTTCTCCATGGTCTCTGCTTCAGTTTCTGCCTCTAAGTTCTTGCCCTGACTTCCCTCAATGTGGACTTTAACCTGTGAGCTGAAATAAACCCTTTTACCCCCAAGTTGCTTTTGGGCACGGTGTTTATCACAAAAATAGGAAGGCAAACCAGAATAATGTCTTTATTTGAGGAGTCAGAAGACCGGTTCTTCGTGTGGAAACAAAAATAGGCATCCACCACAACTATGGCCATGGGGCAGGGAGTAGATAGCTCCTTGAGTCTCTAGAGCAGTGATGCTCAACCTGTGGGTCATGAACCCTTTGGCAAGCCTTTATCTCCAAAAAATATTTACATTACAATTCATAACAATAGCATAATTACAGTTATGAAGTAGCAACAAAAACAATTTTATGGCTGGGGGTCAGCACAACGTTGACTGTACTAAAGGGTTGGAGCCTTAGGAAGGTTGGGAACTGTTGCTGGGTCCTAATGGCTCCCTTGGGGGAGGAGGTGAGAAGGCACAGAGTCAGTGACACAGACACGGGGAGACAGGGAAAGGCAAACAGCAGACTCGTGTATTCAGTAACAGGGAGAGCCTTATATACCCTCCTCCCAGCACCCAGGCTGTGTCCCAATCTGGTGACATCATGTGATTGCCCCTCATTGGCTAGGCATAATCAGGACCTCTGACAGTGCTTGATCTGTTGATGTTATGTGGCCGTCCCTCATTGGCTGGGCACAATCAGGACCTCTGACAGCATCTGTTGCTAGGCCCTCAGGCAGACTCCAGGTTGGCTCATAAGGACGTCCATTATGTGCATGATTTGGCAACTGGTTTGAGCCTTATCTTCCTTTATATCCACCCTTTTTTATTTATTAATTACATGGACACTCAGTAGGAGTCAGAGTTATTTGCTCTGACTTTTGTTGACCTCACCTCAGGAGGGCTCAGCAACTGTGCTGTGCCTGTTTTAGGTTGGCTTGCCTAACAAGCTCTTACCCGTCATTGACTACCATCCCTCAAAGACCATCCATTCCTGGATGTGGAGAGGATTAGGCAGAGAACCAGGCATATATAATCTCCTGTGGAGGGCTATGAGCAGGATATCTAAGAGCCATTAAAACCTGAAATGTCACCTTAGTTGCTGCACACTGCTGTCGGGTGTGTTGTAGAAGGCATGTAAAGAGAATAAAGATTAACAGTATCACCGTACCAATCAAAGCATATATGAGCATCCAGGAGGGACCAAATAGCCTTTTAAAGTTGTTCTAGACCTTAGTTAAAAAAAAATCTGTCTCTAATGACATCACTGGGACCCTGGTCATATTGAGATAGGATATTTGTTCCCAGAGTAGACTGGAGTAATTAAGGGGATGAGGCAAATTGCCTGGAAGTGTGGATCACAGGCCAGTAGAGACAGGTCTCTTACTGTTACTCTTACTAATTCTGTTTCTTTGGTGTTGGGCAAGAGAAAGGGAATAAAAGGGGAGTAAAGTAAAGGACTTCCTCCATAAACCAGGTACCCTCCAATTTTTTTGTTGGTCAATACCAAGTTCATAAAGGGCAGGTCTAGGGAAGAGTTGGTGGTAAATATCACAGGGAAATCTGGGGAGTTAATTGCCACTGGCAACAGAATGGAAGACAAGGGAACCAGAGTCCTTAGATCCTCTGCTTTTGAGGGAATAAAATGGTGGTGAGTATGTACATTACTTATCCATGGCCAGTTCTTCTTTAGTGGAGGCAGGCTGGTCCATGGTGGGATACACATCTCTTGTTGGGACCCATAGTGGCATAATGGCACTCTGAGGAAAAACACAAGCATACCCTCTTCCACTGGTCAGCAGGGGGGCTGGTGGCTATGTTTGGACAGAGATAGAATCTTTTCCATCTTACTAGGGGTAAAAGTGTGCCTGGGGGCAGTCACACCACAGATGGCCTGGTTTGCCACATCCCCAGCAAGATCTGCCTACTTGGGGCCCTTGAGTGTGTCATTGGCATGCTGCCTGTCTGCAAGGAGGGCATCCAGGGAAGCGGTGAGGGCAGCGATGGGACCATTACTGGGGTCAAAATTTCTTGTGGCCAGGACACCCTTGTGACTGTCCTCATTGTGACCACTGTGACTGCACTGTGGGTGGGGATGCTAAGCCCTTCCAAAACCAATTGTTTGATTAACATTTCCCTAGTGGGAACTGGATTGACTCTCTGCTCTACTGCCTCATTGACATGTGTGAGAAAATTAGTAAAAAGTTCCTCTGGCTGTTGAATAAGATTGCAGAAGTAAGCTAAAGTGTCCCATGGGGTGCATGCCTTAAGAGCCTTGAAGGCCAGGTAAGAAACCTGTTGGTAGTAGGCTTGATGGCCAATCTGTGCCTGACAGATGGGATGGACAAACTTACCTTGTCTAGTGAGCATATCAAGGGTCACTGGAATGTTAATTAAGAGGGTCATTGGTGCTTGAGCTTCTGATTGATCATCGTGAGCTGATTTCCAGTTAATAAAGGCAGCCGGATCCAGCACAGCTTTGAGCAGACTATACCAGTCAAAGTAAGTCTGGAGTTGCACTGTCCATTGAGTGAGGACCTGTTTGAAGTAAGGTAAATCTGGGCCTGACTCATTAGCTGCCTTCTAGATAAGGGAGAGTTCGGCTATGAGGGTGGGAATCCAGGGCTGGTTAGCAACATTTTGTCCCAGGTTGACTGGAAAGGCTACCACTAGCTGTGGTAGCTGGGAGGAATACCGCAGCACAAGGGAACTTCCTCCTTCAGGAGCAGTTAGACGTTAAGGAACTCCACTCCAAGGGCACAGCAGTGGAGGTAAAGCCTCCCATGGCAGGAGTAGAGCTGACACATGTGATCTTAACTGTGGCCATGCCCTCCTTATTAGGTTTTGCGGGGCTTGAACTGCCTGCCTCCTCCTCCTTGGATGCCATAGAGAGATCAGACATAGAAGGGTTGGAGGTGATGGGGAGGTTACCCATTTTATAGAGGAAGACGTCAGGCAAGCAACAGCCAGAGAGAAGATGGCAGTCAAGAGAGGTGGAAAGTTGTGTCGGACTTTCATGTTTTATGCTTAGTGGGGGACTTCTGTGGTTTTTTAGGCCACGGCCATATGCCCACATGGTGTCTCTGAATGAGGGATAGTGTTCAGGAGCGGAGCCTTGGTTCCTCCTCCTGGGGAGGGGGTCAGCCCTTATGTGCAGGTGCTGGGTGAACCAAAACACAAAAAAGTGTGTCTTCATAACTAGATGGACAGACAGACATGACAGACAATACAAAAGAAGAAAAGAAAGAGAGGTCCTAATGCTTACCTGCTAAGGGGACTGAAAGCACACGATGTTGAGGGGCCTTCTCACCAAAACGTGGAGGTGCTATCCAGTGCTGTAGTAAAGTGTGTGTGTGGGGGGAAGATGATCAGAACCAGCACTGAGAAAGTGAAAATAACTATTTGTGCCATAAACAGCGATGGCAAAAACAGACAAAAAAAATCAAAACCCAAAACTTACAGATGCAACAACAATAAAAAGGACCCTGGCCCAGATGAGCTCAAAACCCATGCTAGGAGTCTCACATGCAGGTGCCAGGTGTTGCTAGGTCCTAACGACTCCCTCTGGGGAGAGGGTGAAAAGGCACAGTATAACAACACAGACATGGGGGGTCAGGTGAAAGGCAAACAGCAGACTTGTTTATTCAGTAACAGGGAGAGCCTTATATCCCCTCCTCCCAGCACCCAGGTTGTGTCCCAATCTGGTGGCATCGCATGGTCATCCCTCATTGGCTAGGCATGATCAAGACCTCTGACAGTGCCCATTGCTAGGCCCTCAAGCAGACTCCAGGTTGGCTCATAAGGAAGTATGTTATGTGTATGCCTTGGTAACTAGTTTGAGCCTTATCTTCCTGCAGAGAACCACTGGTCCAGAGGGACTGCCAACACTGACTTTCCAGCCATGATATCCAATTTTGGACTCCTGGCCTTTGGAACCACAGTAAAATACACTTCTGTTATTTGAAGTCCCTGTTTGTTACAGCAGCCATGGGAAACAAATATATTACCCACTTGGAAGGGTTCTAATGTGTAGTTTTGATTTGTGGACTTTCTTATGGTACATGTACATTATACATTAACTGGATACTGTCCCTAAAACAGCACCATCAGTGCCACCAGAGATACTGTCGGGATGCAGAAGGACCAGGAAGTACTTTCAGATCTACAGAGTCTGAATTTGCTTCTGAGAAACAATGCTCGGCAAATCTCATGCACATTAAGGACTGAGATACATGCCCTTTGAGTGACAGAGTCAAGCCAAGAGAGACCTGGTATCTGGCAGTCCTTATAGACCCAACTCACCACTGAAGCATGCACAGAATTTTGTGTGTGAGAGTAAAGTGCTATATTTTGAGATGGCTGAACCAATATTCCAAGACTCATGCCAAGCAACCCACACTTAATTGAACATATTATGTTTCTCACATTTAAGCATGCACGTAAAAAGCAAGGCAAAGCTTTACTTCCACATACACATGAAAATGCTGCACCCATAACCACAAAAATGCTGTGGTTGCTTAACCATTACTAAGATCTGGCTACCCAGGGAAGAAGAAGTACAGATCATGCCCCCAGGGAAGAGTGGTTAGTCATTTTCAAGCTAGCCAGAGACCACATCTTCAGTCACACTCATGCTCTGGCTTTCACTCTTCAGGTGGAGTTTGAGACTACACTGGAACTATGCTACTTATTTGGGTTGGAATCATGAAGGGAGAAGGCTGCCTGTGGGCTATACACTGCCACCTTTGCCATGAGCCTCATGTCCATTTATGTGCCAGCCTGCTGGTGGACTTTTATTCTCCTGGCCTCTTTTACATCAATACTGCCCTTGTCTCCATTCCATGCTGTAGTTGTCTTTATCTGGGTGTCTGAACATTTAAATAAGCCAACACTGTTCTTTGTCGGGGGTTTCTTGTCTTGCTTTTTGAATGCAGCATTATAGATATGTTCTCCCCCACAAAAGTGGCTTGGGTTTTTCCACTGAGACATTTGAAAACTTTTTGTTACTCCTTTGAAGGAGAGAAATCTTTATAAATATGTTCTCTCTGTGTTTTGTTGGTGTCTTTAGAAGTTTTGTTATGGGGTGTACAAATGTGATATTATCTATTTGGAATTTACAAATCTTTTTTTTTTTTTTTTGGTTTTTGAGACAGGGTTTCTCTGTGTAGCTTTGAGCCTTTGCTGGAACTCACTTGGTATTCCAGGCTGGCCTCCAACTCACAGAGATCCACCTGCCTCTGCCTCCCGAGTGCTGGGATTAAAGGCATGCGCCACCACCGCCTGGCTCTGGAATTTACAAATCTTAAGTCTGTGTCTTGACGTCTTTTCTTGGCTCTTCTGAACTATGGCAACTGCTGCTTTGATGCTGTTTTCGTTCCATCTATATTTTCTGTCCTCTCCTGGTGGGCACCAACGTGTCTGATAGGTCTCTCCATCTTCCCATGGGGACGCTGTTTTTCCTATGGCTATCACCCTGATTTTCTCCATGTTTCCAGCCATGAATGTTCCCATATTTTTCATCATGAATTTCTTAGTTCCCCAGTCCTTCTGCAATGTTTAGTCTCCCATACATTGCTAACGTGATTTCACTTCTCTTATTTTTCAGCTAAAAAACCCATGTGTTTATATTGATTTCATTTCTCCGAATGACATTTTAACTTTTCTACAATATGCCAATCATTATTTCATTTTATATCTCTCTCTCTAATAACTACAGTATCTGGGTTTCCAGTGTGATTTTCCTGTATGTTTTCAGTTATTTGGTTTTGTCTTTATATTTGTTTCTGTTTGTTGCTTTCAGGAATTCCTCAATGTAATGTATGACAATACCCTATTGTGAGTCTTGGCAAAGCCATTTTCCCTAGAATTCACATGTACTTGCTTCGAGGAGACATTCTGGTCTGCAGATCTCCTTCACCTAGAATCCGGGGTTGACATGTGTTTGAGTTTACTTTCACTCCCAGGAAAGAGGCCTCGAGAGACTGGACTGGGACGTGAAACCTTGCATCTTGTCAGTCTCCTGACCTAGACTGAAGCCTCTTAGAAACTGAAGGATAAAGTGATGACATGTATGTCCTCCGCTTTGCTGTTTCCTCCTCGGGGATCTTGGTGCACTGTGTGTCTTTAGTGCCTTGGCAGCTCCCTTATATCTTCGCATAGAAGTTTTTTTGTTTTGTTTTTCTTTTTTTTTTTTACCATTTCCTACTGCTCTGCTGTTTTCTGATTTTGGTGAAATAGAGCCATCCCCAGAGAAGCACTCACCTCTCAACTTTCCAGGCCTGCACAACCTGCCCAGCCTTCATTGTGATCTTTTGTTTTCATCTCCAAACTCAGCTTCTTTCTACAATTTCTCCAGAAAATATGCCTTTGATCTCATCCATGAAAGGATGTTGTCTGACATGAGGCAAGGAGACAATCCGTGGGTCTCATGACACAAGATAAGGACTTTAAACTAGTCACCTAATGTCAGCACTTTAGAGACACTCTGCCCTGCCCTCCCACGCCACACCTGGGACACACACCTTTTGATAGGAGATGTCTGAGTAGTTGTCCCTGAGGTCTGCAGGGACAGCCAGCTTACTTCTCCTGGTTTCCCGTTGTCCAGCTTTGGGTCTTACCTTCTTTTATTCTACCACGACAGCACACCATATCGGTTTTCATTATTTTAAAATGCACTTAAATCTCTCATTGTCTTGTATTTTCTTTTCCATCCCCCCTGCCCTTGTAGTTTATATGTGCTTATGTTGTCATTATTGCATATCAGAAGAGAAGAGAGAAAACTAGTCATAGCTGATATTCCACATTACTTGGAAGTCCTTAATATGCTGTTTTGTGAAGCAATGTAACTGTAGAACTAGGTAGATATTATACAAACTGCTTAGCAAGATGGTGTTCTCTTATGGGTGCCCTCGTTCATCTATTTGAAAATATTGTTCAGTAAACATTTAAGTTTAGAAACTCCTGCAATCAAATTGAAAGTAGTGTATTTTCAAGTTCCCTCTTCTATCCCCCAAAAGATATGTGTAGCTGGATGTTTCACTGATCCCGCCAGGCCCCAAGGTCCAGATGAGTCTCTCCCACCACCAGTCCTGTAGCTGCTCACAAAATAATCACTCAGAGGCTGGCATCAATTACAAACTGTACGGTCTATGGTTTCAGCTTCTGGCTCATTAACTCTTTCATCTTAAATTACCCCATTCCTATTCATTTATATGTTGCCACACAGCCGTGGCATTACCTGTCTGCTGGCATCTTGTTGCTCCTTTGGTGGTGGGCTGCCTTCTCTCCCTGAATTTCTCTGCTTGGATTTCCTTTCTGTGTGGTGATATTGTGTTCCTCAAAATATTGTGCATCCTAATAAACTTATCTGGGGTCAGAGACAGAACAGCCACTAGATACAGAGGCCAGAAAATGGTGGCACATACACCTTTAATCCTAGTATTCTGAAGGCAGAGATCCAGATCTCTCTGAGTTCAAAGCCACACTGGGAACAGCCAGGCATAGTGACTCACGTCTTTAATCCCATGAAGTGATGGCAGAAAGCAGAAAGGTATATAAGGCATGAAAACCAGGAAATTGAGAGAGCCTGGTTAAGCTTTTAGGCTTTTAGCAGCAGTTCAGCTGAGATTCATTCTGGATGAGGACACAGAGGCTTCCAGTCTGAGGAAACAGGATCAGCTGAGGAATTGGCGAGGTGAGGTAGCTGTGGCTTGTTCTGTTTCTCTGATCTTCCAGCGTTCACCCCAATAACTGGCACCAGGTTTGTTTTTATTAATAAGACCTTCTAACAATTCATGCTACATGCCTGGCTGCAAGCTCTCTCGCCACCGGCCAAAACAGATTCATCTATTATCCAATGGGAGTCACACACATTCACAGCATACAGAAAGACATCCCATAGCAGATATGTTTTTCCTTCTTCTTAAAAGCAGAAAACAGAAGCATAGAGGGAAATAAGACAAAGGAGAATGCTGGGCCTGAATCCTCAACGTAAGAACAAGTCACAGGGTTCTTAGAAGGTATTGGAGATTTCTACATGGGAGCTCCTATCCAATGCAAGTGGCTTAAACCCACTGCGGTGTTTAGCCAAGCTCTTTCAGGCTGTTTACTAAGTAGATATTACAGGCGATGTACAATGTTTGAATCATAAAATACCAGGGATGGAAGGAATGTAAAGGTTACCTCATTTGAATCTCTTGTTTTAATCTTAAATAAACTAAACCCTAGAAATAACGATTTGTTCCAAGTCACTTAGTTATCGGTCGATAAAAGATCCGGCTTAAGAGTGAGACAGGATTGGATCTTAATCATGGCTTTGCCACTGATTAGCTGAGATGTTGGGCAATTAACATTTCTCCTTAGAGCCTCCACACGCCCCTTTCTGTAATTGCAATGATTATGGTATGTGGGAAAGCTGTAAAATTTGAATGAGGCAGTACATCTGCAAATAGTTAACACGCTACTTGGCATGTTAGAAGAACATACAAGGTCACCAGTTATTGTTGGTAGTCGTGGAGCACACCAGTCGCAGAACTGAGAGTCAGGCTCAGACGATGCTGACTCTTCCTTCAGAAGCTTTCCCAGCGCCATGAACACTCTCCCCTGGAACTTGTCACTGGAGTGCCTGCTCCGTCTAATTGGAGCCATTTCTGTCACCTTGCTTGTCCCTTTACTCCTGCTCATCCACAGCATAGTAATGAGTTCGTGTCTGGCTTGTAATTGACACTTGTTAAAGGCTTGTTGAAATGAATGATTTTGAGGGTCAACGTAGAGAATTTCTTTGTGTATAATAAAAATAGTTTCCTAGAAACAGTGCTCAAGAAACAATAAAAGTATGTGGAGTTAATAAGTGACTAAATAAATGGGGAATTAATCCTTACTCACTGTCATGCTGGTTTTAGCAGGAGTTTCGAGGTACGGCAGCAAGCATACCACCCTCATTAGTTTTAGTCATGGTCATCACATGGTACCTAAATTTGTGTCGAGATCCCTAGAGAGGCCTTAGTAGTTCTTCAAGGTTAACTACACTATTTCATCCAATATCTCACTCACACTTGGCTATTTAACAAAATTCACTTGATGTATCTGTAAGCTATGACTGCATAACAAACCACCTCAAAAACATACCAAACAGTTACTATGCTATTTTGGAACATATTTTTCCAGCTTACTATAGAAACTTCCTTGGCATTTTCTCAGCTATTCTACCTGTTTCTCAATTAAAAACTAACACTAATTATTTTGTGGTATTTGTTACACAGGCTTCTTATTTCTTGGAACCAGTTAGTTTGGGGCATGTAATAAGCATCTCAAACTTAGTATTGAAATTTCTTGTTTCATGATTTTTTTTCAAAATAAAGCTTTAGTATGTAGAATCTGAGTCTATCAGAATAATTTTAGAATATTATCAGAATAATTTATCAGAATAATTCTATCAAAAAATAAAGATCTAGATTTTAATGTCTTTCTTCTCCAAATGAAGATGTTTTCTCTACATAAATTTTCCCACCCTGCCATTTGGGTTTTTCACTCTCAACTACTTCTAGGACAAGGATCTCCTTACTTTCTGTTTTATAAGGTATCTTTGAAGTAAACACACACACACACACACACACACACACACACACACACACACACACACAGGAAAGCAAAATTCTGCCTCACTATGAACTCTGAACTGTGTGTTTAGACTGTCTGAGTGGAGATCCATACTCTTCCTCAACTGGCTCTGAGACCTGGGAAATTTAAATAACTGTTTCATGCCTTAGTTTCCTTAGGAGTAAAATGGTGCTAGCAATAATCCATCACTTTTTAAATTTAATTTTAAAACTATAATTTAATTATAACATTTTCCCCTTCCCTTTTCTCCCTTCAAACCTTTCCATATACCCCTCCCCAGTCTCCTTCAAATTCATGGTCTCTTCTGTAGCAGGAATCTTAAAAGTTCTTATTAATAAAATCAAACCCAGGGCCAGTTATTGGGGTGAATGCTGGAAGATCAGAGAAGCAGAACAAGCCACAGCCACCTTACCTTGCCAATTCCTCAGCTGATCCTGTTTCCTCAGACTGGAAGCTTCTGAGTCCTCATCCAAATGGATCTCAGCTGAACTGTGCTGCTCAAAAGCCTAAAAGCTTAACCAGCTCTAGTTCCTGGTTTTCACACCTTATATACCTTTTTGCTTCCTGCCATCACTTTCTGGGATTAAAGGCCTGTGTCACCATGCCTGGCTGTTTCCAATGTGGCCTTGAACTCACAGAGATCCAGACAGATTTCTGCCTCTGGAATGCTAGGATTAAAGGCATGTGTGCCACCATTTTCTAGTCTTTGTATCTAGTGGCTGTTCTCTTCTCTGACCCCAGATAAGTTTATTAGGGTACACAATATTTTGGGGAGCACAATACCACCACACTCTTCTATCATTAATTGTTATTGCATGCCTATTTGGGATATATATACTCTTCAGTCCATGTAGTGTTACTTGTGTCTTTTCAGGGTTGACAGTTTGTTACTGGGCAGCCAATTGGTGTGCTCTTGCCTAGGGAAGACCACCTCTCCCGCTCCCAGCTTTCCTCAGTTGCCTATAGTTCTTTGGGTAGGGTTGAGGTTTTCTGGACTTTTCCCCGTCCACTTGGCCATGTCCATTGGTGCCATCCTGTTCAGCTCACGTTTGAGTGGTCATGTTCCCCAAACTTTATGAGTATAGTTTCCAATGTTACTAGGAGTCACACTCACACAGGAAATTCCCTGGTCTTCTGGCTCTTACAATCTTTCTGTCCTCTCTTCTGAATGTTTCCTAGGCCCTAGACACGGGAGTGTTTTGTAAATGTAAATGGGACTGGGCTCCACAAATCTGCATTTTGATCGGTTGTGGTTTTCTGCAGCTGTATCTGTTATGAAGAGAAGCTTCCTTGGTGAAGGGTGAAGACTGTACTTGTCCGTGGGTATAAGGACGGATGTTTGGGTGTTGTTAGGGACTATGCTGGCTTAGTAAATTAGTGGTTGTGGGTTATCCTCCAATGACTATGATTTCACTAGCACTGACTAGTTAGCCATGTTGCCAATACCAGAAATGGTTTACCTCTTGTTGAATGGGTCTTAAGTCCAACTAGAGAGCTGTTGATCACCACCAAAGTATGTGTGCTCCCACTACAGCCTTAAGGCTATTGTGACATGCTGGTCATTGATGCGGTTCACAGGTGTCCTAGCTGGGTAGGACTGTTGGTTGCTTTCCTCCTTTGGAAGTCCTCGGTGTCAGGGGGACATTCACGTCAGTTACTGCTCAGAGGTCTCTGAGCCCCGTTTGCTGAGATGCATGATGTCTTCAGCAATAGAGACTTACCTTCCACCTCTGCAGGGCAACCAAGGGCAGCAGAAATAGGCTGTGTGCTTTGGAAGTCTCTTGGACAGACTTAGCCAACCCCTCAAAAGAGGGATTCTCATGTCTGGTATTGGGCTTTTCTGTTAAGTTGTCTTTGGCTCTTGGAGGGAGCACTTCAGCCCAGATGAGAAAAGGTCATGTATATTCATATACTGAATCATGTGTGTTTTTTTAAGGTAAATAGTTAATAATGTGCTTCTTTGTGGCTTTTTCAGATGTCCTTATTGCTATTTTACCCTCTTCCACATTCTTCTGTATTTACCTCCCTGTCCCTCCCTAAAGTTTTCCCTTTCCCATTTCCCTGATCAGATCACGTGTGCCCTGCTAATCCCCTCTCTCTTGCTCCCCAGCTCCTCTCTCCTGGCAATGGTACCATTTGGTTTCCTGGTTTCCATAGTTACTACAGGATTTTAAGGAGAATAAGGAGATAGGACAAAAGGTTTGTGAGTCCTTACAACAGACAGGTTTGTAGTCAGCAACTTATCTAATGGCCTCGCCAGAGCAGTGAAGAAAAGCTACCAGCTTCTACTGGGTCATTGGCTGAGAAACTTGGTTGTCTAGACAACTAGACAAGTTTCCCTGAAGCTGTCTTGGTGCTTAAGATTCTGGAGAATTCCTCATGAGCCTGGAGGCCTCAACTAGACACAGCCCCAGGAAGTCACAGGCTCATCTTGTACAGTGGCCTTTGAGACTGGCCTGCACAGGGCTGAGGGCTACCCAAGATTGCAGATGCTCACTGGGACTCCTGGAGCACAAGTCCTGTGGGTGGCTGTTGGGGGAGGTCATAGCCCATTGACTTCTGGGAAATTAGTAATGCAACTGCACATACTCTCCAGAGTTCTGAAGATGTCTGTCTGTCTGACTCACAAAGCTGCAGCCATTACAAGGTCCACCGCCAAGAAGTCTTCTCTCACAGGCATGCTGGTGTTGAGCACTTTCTAGTATTTTAAAGGTAACATGCTATCAGTCCTCACATGAGCTCTGTAGGCCAGGTTCTATTATTACCTTCATTTTATAGATAGGGAAACTGAGGTCTGGATGGGTCAGATAACATACTCCAGGCCAACTGGTTGGAGGCAGACAGAGTATAAAACCGGGTAGTCTGGACCAGAATCTGCTGTGGTCGACACTGTCTTCTCTGGTGGAAGGGTACCCTGTGTTGAGCAATTCCTCGTGTTTTCTATAAGCAAAGACCTGCCATTCACTCTTTCATTTAAATCTAACAAAAAAGAATTTTGTCCCATTTAGTAGGTGTGAAACCTACTTGGAACTGTAAGCTGGAATGAACCCTTAATGTCATCTGGCCAGGTGTTGCATATAGTAATATGCAAAGTAAGAAAATAAACAAACAACAAAAGCAACCCAAACCACAGCATGATGCACATTCTTGCTCAGATGCAAAACCAGCCTATTTCTCCCTGTATTTTATAGATTTGACACTACCATGCTAAATTTAGTTTGCAGAAAAACTCAATAAAAATATCTAAGTACTAGAATAGGTATATGGTTGTGTATTTATAATTCACACGTTAGCCTTTTCATGTCAGAAGTATTTCCTTCGAACTTACTCTGCACCAGGCATTGCAAGTATTCGTTCAGATTAACATCCCCAAACTCTGCAAATCACAGGGCTCTCTGTTGAGCTATGATTACAAACGAGGCACCTAGGACACAGGACCTGGGCACCAGTCCCAGGCCTGGTTAATCCTTTTGCAGCACACTTGTTTTCAGTTAACTAGTGCAGAGCTAACTAGGACAGAGTGATTCTGGGTTCCTAAAGGACACCTCCAGATGGAGTGAGTGATGTTCCCATAGACGTCAAAGAGCTTCAGTTGATAAACTGGGCACAGTGGTGCACATCTGTAATCTCAGTACCAAGGAGGCAGAAGTAGGAGGATCAGGGAGGTCAAAGTCATCCTTGGCTACATGGTGACGCTGAGGCCAGTCTGGGCTACATGAAACCCTGCCTCAAAAATTTTAAAAGCGAGCTTCGGTTGACACCTGCTCAGAAGTTCAGCCCATCCAGGCTGCGCTGCTCCAACATTCTATTCTGTAGCCAGCCGCAAATATCACAGGCATTTAAATGTGCTGTCCACTCTTGGAGAATAATTACAGCTATTTAATTGTATTCATAATTTAGTGTACACCTGAAAAATATGCTGTGAAATATCAGGAGGACCCTTTAATACTGGTGTTCATTTACAAACTGTCACATTTATAATGCGTCTTTAATCTTCTAGGGTCTGCCGGAATTTTTTATTGCAGTCTGCTTCATGCTTTAAATATTAAAGATTCGGCAATACTTCAAAAGGTGATAATGCTTGATACTCCGATGGCGCCTAAACCTCAACAGCTAAATATACTGAGGGGTCTTCAGTGGCTCCAGCTTAATTAAACATGCATGTGTGTTTTCAAATGCAATATTTTTCTGCTTGTTAGGTTTTTGACAAACCTCCAAACAGGTCCAGGTGGAACAAAGCATGTAAACAGGCTTGTGAGTAGAGCTTAAAGAACTCAAATTAGCACCTCCCGCAATTAATATGCAGAGCTTGGATCCCTGTGATCGACAATGCCATCGAGCACTGTCTGCAGCTGAACAATGTAGCTTTGTCTTTTCATTTTTCTAAAACATGTCCAGTTTAATTATGCGAAGACGTTGGTGACAGCTTCTGAGCCAATAAGATGGTATTTGTTCTCTGTAACTTCCTCTTCCCCGGGGACCATGGCCTGCATGACAGGGCAGTGGCAGGCTTTATTTCAGTGTATCATGTATTCTCGTTACCTAGCACTTAAAGGTAGCCTCCTTCTATAATTCAGCATGCCCTCCTAAAGCAAGACTGCTAAACCCTGAGACCAAGCGACGTGTGGCATGGATACTTGAGAACTATTCAAGAAGCTTTTAGGTGAGAAAAAGAATTGGACAAATATAGAAATCCATCTATATTATTGGAAAAGCCAAAATTTCTATTTGGCATGTGCCACACTTTGGATTTCTCTGGGAGAACAAAAGTGTTTTGAGGAAATTGTGTTTTGTTTTGAATATGAACATTCACATTCTTGTCACCAAAAATGAAATACTAAGCTCACATTCCCAGCCCACGACATCTAGGCATTATTTCACAGACCCACATGGTATTGTCTGATATTAAAATCCCCATGTAAGTAAGACTGTCTCAAAATGTTACTTATTGGAGCGACCCAAATAGAGACTGACGGTAGATGGGAAAGAGAACGTGATGTTTTACAGATGAGGGAAATAAGAAGAAGGTGGCTTTGAGTGATTTGGTCTGCCATACATCCAGCGCGTGACAACGGCTCAACCAGACATAAATTGTAATAAAAATATATGTGGAGGCTGCCAATAAAAGTTCAATTATTGTACTGTAATAGGCAAGCCTGAAACAGATAGATAGGTAGATAGATAGATGATAGATAGATAGATAGATAGATAGATAGATAGATAGATAGATAGATGATAGATAGATAGATAGACAGACAGACAGATAGATAGATAGATGGCAAAAGTCTGTGAGAACCTAGGCGGTATTAGAGCAATTTTCCAGGTGAAGAAGTGCCAGTGGATATGACAGGTGAGGTATTGTTATGATAATACCTAAGGCAAGGCAGCAACCCCACGAAAGGATAGACAAATCTGAATTAATTTGATCTGATCGGTGAGGTGGCATTTGGATATAATCTTCCTGTATTGTGGAGAAGGCTGCATGCATATTATACCAGGAATGAGCTGGGCGGAAGGAAGGGTATAGACAGAGGACTCAGTGGGAAGAAAGACAAATTACAGGCAAGGTTTCAGGAGAGACTGTGCTTGGCTGTGGAAGGAGCACCCTTGGAAATTGGATTTGTAAACAAATTAAAATCTGAGTTCTTTTCCTGAAGCCTTTAGTGGGTGTTGACAATAAACGCTTAACCTTGGTGGTGGGAAGACTTTGAAACCAGTAATTAGGGGAAAATGGAGGTAGGAAAGCGTATTTTAATTCAGCTTCAACGTTCTGATAAGCCACAGAGAGCATTTCTACCCTGGACTGTGAGCCGAGTGGCCATTTTAGATCCCCAGAAAGGAAGACGTTGGCTTCCCAGGGAATTCTAGACATTGTGCGCTGTCTTGACCTGTGGTCAGCACCTCTGATTAGAAGTCTTCATGGTTACCAAGCCTTGAAAGCACAAAGGAGACCAGAGTGTGCTGAGAGCGTGCGTTTTATTAAGCAGCAGAAACTCAGAATTTGAGCCTGCAGAAAAGCGCCTGCGTGGTCTTTAATGGATTTTTAAAGATGACTAGGGAGGAAATGGGAGCTCAAAGCACGGGAAGGAGAAATTCCCTGAAGGAGCGTTCTGGAGTAAATCAGAGCAACCGAAAGAGTGAACTCCTAGGGCCTGGGGAGGTCTCCTAGGTTTTCAGCTGGACACTTACGGCCCGGTGGGTCCCTGAACACCTGTGCTGTGGGCAGATTCTGACAGAGCAGCTCGCAGGGAGACGGACGGCAGCACCTGAAGTGCTGTTTGCAGGGCAGAAAATTGCTCCCTTTCCGCGCTGGGCTGCCTCGGCGCCCGTCCGTCACGCGCGGCTTCTTACAGCCTCCCGTATAACCATGCCCTTTGTGTGTGCCAGCCTGGCCTCCGTAACGGCATTCCTTGCTCCTCTTTTTCACCGCTGCACAGGCAATTAAGAACAAAGGAAACAAATGAGGTGGCTGTCACCAAACCCGAGTCTATAGGTGACGGACACCCAAGACCAAATAGCCCGAGATGCCGCCACCACGGAAGGAACCTGAAAGCAGGAAAATGACCCTGCTTCCCAGGGATTTTACTTCTGTATTAATTTTCCTGAGGTAAGAGGCTGATTTCAGCTACTTCCTTAAAAAACAACCTTAGTAAGTACCTCTGTTAAGAAGTTTGGCAAACGCTGTCAGTACGATCATGTGTCCGTATGGGGAGGGGATCTCGGTAGGAGAGTCCTGCTTCCATCTTGTAGCACAAGGACTGGAGTTAAACCCATACAGCGGAACTGTATCTGCAGTAGCCCTCAGAGGAGACGCCGTATTGGGCTGACACGTCATGAATCAAACCAGGTAAGATTTCTGCATTAGTGGAGCCTATGTCTTAGGGCCCACCAAATATCATCTCTCCCTCCAACCCATGGAAGCCCCTTCTCTCCCTAGGGCCATATTTACAACTGTCTCCCTCTCCTTTGGATCAACCTTGTAACCCCCTCAGCCTTCTGACTGACCTGAAAACAGCACTCTAAAGAGCAATACCTGTCTTTGTTCTAGACTCAGGTGAAGGGATTGGGATTTCAAGCCACATTGTGGCTTGTGAACATTCAAAGAAGAGGAAGGACTTAGGGCTCCTAAGATAATCATTCCAGGCCTGCCTCTGTGTTAGAATCACCTCAGTGACCTTCAAAAGTGTCTCCATGACGGTGTAATATCCCACATGCTCAATCAGCTAATCTTGGATTGGGTCCAATTTTTGGTATTTGATCAAACTCTACCCACAGTTCAGTTTAATGTACATCCAGGGGTGGACATACATGCTCTAAACTAGAACGCAGCTGATGGGAGACTGGCCTGGAGAACACCTACTGGGGTAAGATGGAGAGGCCTGCGCAGAGACTCTCATGAGTTTGAGTTTCATTCTGTGAAAAATGAGGGTCCACAAAAGACTTTTAAAGTACCTAGGTGGTATAATCTGGTCTCTTAGAAACTATGGTGACAGAGTGGAAGATGTGCTGGAGGAAGAAAAGGCCACGGGCAATGAGACTTGGATAGTATTTGAAGTAGTCCTCGTGAGAGAAGATGCTAGATCTTGTTCAGTCAAGGAACAAGAACTTCCCTGAGGAAACACCAGTCATTTCTTAGCACAGTGCATCACATGGTAACTTGCAGTGCAGGGGTGAGTGAGAGGAGGAACCAACACTCACGTGGGTTCTGGGTTGGTGCTGGTTCAGCACAGGCCACTGCTAACTGGGGATGAAGATCCCCACCACGCCTGTGCTATCCAGGTTAGCTGAGCACTGTGGGTGGGACTCAGACCTGTAAGATCCAAATCACCGTCAAGAGCGTTTTCAGTTTGAAATTCGGTGGCTATGTTGCATAAGCTATCAACACACGCCATTTTCATTTCCATCTTCAAATTCTCTATGCTGTTCAGCCTTTTGTATGGGGTCAAAGATGTCTAGTAGGTAAAGAAAGATGGGACTCAAAGGACATGTCTCACATGCTTCTGATATGCCAGCCTGGTTAAGCTTCCACACTACGGTGTAAGTTATATTCTGTTATATTGATCTGAACTGTGTCCGTAATTTCCCTTCTGCACTTTTGCTTTTACAATCCGCTACACAAAACAACTCTTTTTTTTTAATTTCTAAAAATGAGCTGCCAATGACGATGTTTACTGCAGGCAGTATGTCAGTCTCCTATCAACGAGTGGTTCTTGGTTTATAGGGTAATGCATGGCTGTATTGTCGTTACCACTCCAAGAGTGTGAAAATAAGGCTACAGGGTGTCGATGTCACCTCCACTCTGGGGATGACGACGTGGGCATGGATGCAGAGAGGCTTCCCTCAGTTCTCTGTGGCAAGATAAACTCAGATGTTTTCTGCTTGCTTCTCTGGATGTGCCATGGGTAACCTAGCAGGCCAAGTTAATATTAGCTTGTGTGGGGTTTATGTGGGTGTTTTGTTGCTGTTCAGAGAAATGACCAGTTTACTTGGCTATATTGACAGCTCTACTGTAAAATTTCCTGGCACTAAAGGTCAAAAAGACCCAGTTTTCCTCTGCTTGTTTCTACCCAAAAGAGAATAAATCTGGGAGCTGAATCGCTTCTCTGACAATAATTTATGAATCATGCATCGACTGTGTTTGAATTGAGAAAGGCTTTCATATCCTTTCCATTAGCTCAGATTAAGTTTTCATATAGATGCTGAGAAGCATGCTAGCAATATCCTCAGCTCATTTTTATGAAAATTTTATCAGCACTTTTTTCTGTACTACACTCCAATTGGGATGTCTCAGAATCTAAAGCTCAGCTTTGGACATGAACTTCTCTCAACCTGGCTGGCTGCTGCTCTAAAGGTTTCAATATTTTATGGGCTCTGGCTAACTCAGCCGTGAGATGCGAGCTGCCGAGATTTAAGTCTAATGTAAAATCATGAACGGATGAAAACTGGGATGTCATAAGTAATACATCTACAAGAGTGGGGCACAGTTACCATTTTTAAAAGGGCTTTAAAAAGAAAACAACATTCTCTGTTCTGTCTTTAGGCCCCAAAATGAAAAGCCCCTGAGCTATTGTACTAGCATGGAGCCATATTTCTTGCTTGCTTTTCTTCAATTGCTGCTTAATTGTTGTGGTGGGCTGCTCCTGCCTCCTCCTGCCTCTTCGGGTCCCCCATCCACATGAAAGCTCCTGATCCATGCATTCCAGAGAAATGGGCGCAGCGTGGTAGAGCGCATAGGCCAAACCCATTTTATGCATCTTCCTCTTTTTGTCTCAAAACTGATTTAAAACATTTGGAAAATCTGTCTATTCAGCTAAAGTGTCCCAGTGCATTCTTTCCTAGGAACAGTGGGGTCACACGTGATCTGCCTGATGGACTTTTCGGCTGCAATCTATAGCCATTTCCCTTGAGCCCCACAGAGCGGGCAGAGCAGAGGAGCTCGTAATGGCAGCAATAACAATGCGTTCTTTGTGTGCAAGAATCCAGGGGGAAGAGCCCGGTAGACTGGCTAGTCACAAAACCCATCACTTTGCACTCACTTATTTCTTCATTATGCGCTCTACCCTTAAACATATTTTTAAACAGCAAATAGATTTCTCTGTGAAACACCACCTAAGCATGAAGTGAACAAACACAAAACGTCTCCTTCGGAGATGGCTGTGGCCATTATTGCTCACTGTTAACCTGTTTCAAAGAGGACAGCGGATGTCAGGAACTGCCTGCCTATGCCTGCAGTTGTAGGGAGAGCAATGATTTCTGGACAGGGTTTAAGTCATGCATTCAGAAATGCCACCTGATACATGCACTGACATAAGATTCTCTCTCCAACTCCAAAAATCTAAAATCAACAACCCACTAAAATACCTATAGAATTGTACAAGTACCAAAGACCAGACTGACTAAGTGAAGGGGCCCTTCAGGGTGTGGACCTCCAGCTACCTGGTCAGGTAGGTGACTATGTTAGTCTTAAGAGGCACAGGGACCTCAGGATGTGGGGCTCCCCCATGCCTCATGTCCAAAGTTGCTGGCCAGCCCTTGTGTGGCTCAGCCGGAGCCCAGCCTCTCTTTGAACTGCAGCAACATGGAAAATGCTTGGACGTAAACACATCCTCGAGGCTAGCCGTGGAGTTTCTCGGTCTTCCTCTCCTCTGGCAGAACACTAGTCTCTGTGGCTGTTACGAGGTGAGGCCACGAGATCATTCCTTTCTCGTCCAGTTGCCAGTTAGCAGAGCTTGACCAGAGCTGTGCCGCAGCCCTCAGCCCCAGCTCACCAGACGCAAACCACAGACCAACATTTGTAGGCTGTGAGGGGCGTGTTCTCCGTGAAGGCTGGTGGCATGTCTCTGTTCTCCATTCCCAGCCAGCACCAGGGACAAGGGTTCCGTGGCCGGGCGCTTGTCACTCTGGGGAGGAGGCCGAGGAAGGAGAGGAGAAGGTAGCCTTGAGGGCTGAAGCCCCCCCTCCACTCAGGAGGACCTGCAAAAACTCCAGAGAGGATAGTGAGGACAACAGTGATGAAAGCTGAAAACAAATGTGATTGAAGAAAAGGCAAATTATACCAAGTGTGTATGCGCGTGATATGAGGTGAGACTCAGCAAGAGATACCAAATCACTGCACCTTTCCTCCGAGGTACCCGACGCACAGATGTTCATGGGAGGGAGGGAAAGACACACAGTAATGCCAAGCCCTGGCAGGTGAGATGTCAAAGTTCTGGATTTTAAACCCTGGATGGACATTTCTGTATGCATACCCAAGCAGTGCATGGACCACAGAGCTCAGTTTTCCCCTTACTCTCTCTTCCTCCTCTTCCTCGCCTCCCTTAAAGGCTCCTCTGCTCTCCCCGTGGTCCACCTTTTGACTCTGTCCACATGTTCATGCATGCATACAGTTTAGTTCTAGAGGTGAGAAAAATTCAGCACGTTTGTTTGGGTCTGGTTCTCCTCACATGGCGACCTCCAGTCCCCCCCCCCCTTTTTTCCTGCAAATGTCACAATTTTACTCTTTCCGTTATGGAGAAATAAAAGTCTATAATGTGAATCTAATTATTTGATCTCCTTCTTCAAAATTTACCAATAACTGGTATTTTAATCAGATTAAAAGCCAAACTCCTCAGGCTTGGATAGGGTCTGCTGTCTGAAACCTTTCCTCACTTACCTTTTCTCCCATTCCCAGTGCCCACCTTCCCAGCTCCCTAAGGCCCTGGCCCCCAAGAGCCTCTCTGCTTTAAGACCTGTGCCTGCTGTGTTCATCACCTGGAGCCTTCGCTCGCGGTTGCTCGCGGTTCAGTGAGCTCAGTTCTGCTTAGTTTTCAGGTCCCTGCCTCGTCGTCGTCAGCCCTGCCTGCAGAGGCATGTCCTGGCACTCCCAGCCCTGGTCTCACCTCCGCTTACATCTGCCTATGGAACTCCAAGGTCACCACCACCTCAGCGTCTCTCAGCTGCTGATCTTTTCAATAGATCATGAGCTCATCTGCCTTGTTTCCCCAGCGTCTGACACAGAGCCTGGCATGTGACGGGCCTTCTGAAAACGTCTGGAGAACAAATAAAGGCCTTGCAAGGAAAGGGAGAACATGAGCACGTGGCCTGGACAAACATGCTTCATGCTTTTTCTACGCCCTGTCTGGGTTGAGCCTGCAAATGAGGTCAGTGTTTAATCAATCGGTCCAAAGTGCCTTTAAACTACAGCTTCTCATACGGAGCCCGAGATGAAGGGAATGGAAGTTGGGATTTCCTCAGAAAAAAGCCAACACTGGCACTTCAAACAGGAGACTTGCAGATGAAACATATCCATCCCCTGCCCGTACTGGTCAGTGGGAAGCTCTTAACAGCCCTGAAAAACAATGAGCTACAATTCTCTCTCTCTCTCTCTCTCTCTCTCTCTCTCTCTCTCTCTCTCTCTCTCTCTCTCTCTCTCTCTCTCTCTCTCTCTCTCTCCTTCCCTCCCTCCTTTTCTCTCCCAGAAGCCCCTCTGCCCAAGCAACAATCTTAAGAGGAGGGAAATGCAATTACACCCGTGCCTGTTTAAAATTTAAGAGCACAAAAATGAGTTGAGGTTCTTTTTTTTTTTTTCCTTTTCGCAGGAAACAAATTAGCCCACAGTAGACTTGTGCCTGCAAGCAGCCCGTTTAATTTGGTTACTTCCTATGCCTTGAGGCTAGCTTTCCCCCTCTAATTCTGCCAACTTCTTTCCATATCAGGGCTTATCTCCTTGCTGTCTGCAGAATCGGATGACAAGTGAGAGTCCGAGTTGTATTTTATCTATTTAATCATCCCCGTTGCCTGATCCCAGAAAGTCTAACTAGGGTGATGAGTCATTTTTACAAGCACTGGCTCTCTCATAAATTGAGGCCCAATGGTTTCAGCCAGTGAATTCTAAATGTTTAAACCTACCCCATTAGGTTTATAGCTAAAATTCAATTCATAAAGTTCATGTTTCTGACATGGTTGAGTTGTACAGGATATAGGCACCCCCCCCCCCTACACACACACATATACAACACTTTATTTTGAGTAAAGTGTTGGGTTCTGTTCTTGCATATAGTAAGTCATAATCACTACTATTTTTTTTTGTTATTGTTTCAAGACAGAGTTTCTCTGTGTAGTTTTGGTGCCTGTCCTGGATCTCGCTCTGTAGACCAGGCTGGCCTCAAACTCACAGAGATCTGCCTGGCTCTGCCTCCCAAGTGCTGGGATTAAGGGTGTGTGCCATCACTGCCCAGCAATCACTACTATTTTTTATCATTAATTAAATTAATTAAACTTCAAATGGTCCCTAGCAAAACAAGATGACAGCAATTCCAGGCCAGCCTGGGATAAATAGCATGCAACTTCTGCATTGGCAAAGTCAGGAAGATAAGGTGGCATACACCTCTAATCCTAGCAGTTGGTAGGTTGAGGCAGAAGGATTATTAGTTTGAAGTCAGCCTGGCCTCAAAGCAAGACCCTGCTTCAATAAAACCAAGTGCACAGCTTTCAGGTGGACATGGGGATCCACATGCCATGGTGCCTCACTTGAGACATCAGTGGGTAGTTCTTAGACTTCAGTCAGTGCTGCATCCCCAGGGGGCCTCCAGGAAGGTGTCCTAGGTTGCCAGGTGTCTCAGTACAGAAGAAAAAGCCCTTTGAGCCAAAGGTCCTGAGTCTGACACCAAAATCCTTCTAATGGTCTAGACAAATTTCTCAGTTACTTAATTTCTGTAACTTGCTTCCTCTGTAAAATGGGAACAGATTTCTTTTTCTTTTCTTTTCTTTTTTTTTTTTTTTTGGTTTTTTCGAGACAGGGTTTCTCTGTGTAGCTTTGCGCCTTTCCTGGAACTCACTTGGTAGCCCAGGCTGGCCTTGAACTCACAGAGATCCACCTGCCTCTGCCTCCTGAGTGCTAGGATTAAAGGCATGCGCCACCACCGCCCGGCCAGGAACAGATTTCTTTGTGGTGAAATGCACAAGGCATCTGACTCTGCAAACACATGATGTAAAGAATACCATATGAAGTAAATATATATATATGTATATATATGTATCCTTTCTCAACATTATTAAAAAAATCACCATAACTAACCCAAACACAGAAAATCCTAACAGAAGAAGACACTTAAAAGCGAATGGCAGGGCTGAGGAAATGGCTCTGCAGGTGTCAGGGCGCTTGCTGCAGAAGCATGAGGACTTCAGTTCAGATCCCAGGACCCACATAAGAAGCTTGGCCTGACTGAGCATGCCTATCACCCCAGCACTGTGGACGGGGGTGGGGGTGGGGGGCCGTCTGGTGGGCTGCTGGGGTTGCTGGGGTTGCTGGGGTTGCTGGGGTTGCTGGGGTTGCTGGGGTTGCTGGCCACCAGCCTAGTTCTGTGTTCAGTGAGAGACCCTGCACCAAGACAATAAACAGAGAGTACCAGAGAAGAACACCCACTGCACTTCCCTGGCCGACTCATGTGCGTGGGCACATTCTTACACATACATCACATGCATACAATACACACACACACACACACACACACACACACACACACACACACACACTAAATATTTATATAATGATAATATCAATGGTAATGAGGTCATTAACATGAGCACATACATCACAGATGAATTCACACACAGTGAATATTGATACAATGTTAATAGCAATGTAATGAGGTCATTAACTGTGCATGGGCACATACATACACATATATCACATGCATAACACACAGTTAATATATTGATACAGTATTAATAGCAATGGTAATTGTGGTGATATTGTGTTCCCCAAAATATTGTGCACCCTAATAAACTTATCTGGGGTCAGAGAACAGAACAGCCAGCCACTAGACAGACATAGAGGCCAGAAAATGGTGGCACTCACACCTTTAATCCTATCACTTGGGAGGCAGAGATCCACTCAGATCTCTGTGAGTTCAAAGCCACACTGGAAACAACCAGGCATCACCATGCCTTTAATCCCAGGAAGTGATAGCAGAAAGCAGAAAGGTATATAAGGCATGAAAACCAGGAAATTGATAGAGCCTGGTTAAGCTTTTAGGCTTTTAGTAGCAGTTCAGCTAAGATTCATTCTGGATGAGGACTCAGAGGCTTCCAGTCTGAGAAAACAGGATCAGCTGAGGAATTGGCAAGGTGAGGTGGCTGTGGCTTGTTCTGCTTCTCTGATCTTCCAGCATTCACCCCAATACCTGGCTCCAGGTTTGTTTTTATTAATAAGACCTTTTAAGATTCATGCTACAGGTAATGAGATCATTAACTGTACATGGGCACATACATACACACACATCACATGTGTACAGCACACACACAGTGAATAGTTACACAATGTTCATAGCAGTGGTGATGAGGTCATTTATGAGGTTTCCAGGTATAATGTCGATAAGAGATATTTATATAAAAACAAAACATTAATTGTTTTCCAGGATCATGGCAAGAAGGATCTTGTTGAATGAATAAACACTGGTTATCTGAAGTTTGTCCTGGTGTCTAACTTTGATCACAGCTGGGTTGGCTTTATACATCAGATGATTGATGCATGGGCCAGGAGTCATCCAACTCCTCAGTCTTGCACTTGGCCAGAGCACTCTATTCCCATTTGCAACCTCCAAATCCATGCCCAGTGCCAGGGATAAAGGAAGTTTATGACAAGCATGCTCTTTTAGCTCAGAACTGAAGGACGTTTGGTCCCAGCCAGTAGCCATCTGCCTTTCTTCTCTTCATCTGCCATTATTGGGAAATTCCCTGCTCATCCCTTGATGGTCAGAAAGGTATTTCAGTAAGAATGAATTTTACCTTGTTTATGGCTCCAGTGAGGGCACACTTCTCCTCCTCTGCAGCATGGATCCAGTCCCTTTTACTGTCCCTCGGCTGAAAGAGAAAACTAAACAATGAGACCGTGGTTCAAGAAGTGAATGACTACTGCAGAAGACAGTGTGGAGTGACGGACAAAGGGGACAGCCATCTTGTTGATGTGCACAGAGAAAGGGCATTTGGGTTTTCTTTCTTCCTCTCACCAAGGTGGGGGGGGGAAAGAGTCTGTTAGTAATAAAACTCACAAAGAGTAATCAATGACTGTCTTTGGAGCAGTGGTTGCTGGGCACATTCCAAAAGGCAGGTAGCAGTCTCTTCCCTCCACACCCTGCCCTTCTTGGTCTGCGGGCTGTTCCTGAGAGCAGGATTAGCATCACTCTTCTGACCCGCCCAGAGTTTGGAGGCCGGGTTAACAGCCTTCTTCTTTGCTAGTCTCTCAAAGTTAACTCAGTGAGCCCCTTCCCCTTCTAATGTTTCATCATGCAGGTAAAGCCAGCATAAAGCAAAGGCTTTTAAAACATGGTTGTTTTAAATGCTAGGAAGGATATATATATATATATATATATATATATATATATATATATATAAAGTGTATACATAAAGTACATAGAAACATGCATACCTGCTGCTACGAATGTAAAGTAGACCAGCTACTTAGAAAATCAATATGGAGGTTCCTGAAAAACCTAAAAATAGACCAACAATATGACCATACAGCCCAGCTATAGCAGTCCTGGGAATTTATGTAAAACACTCTAAGTCAACATGTCACAGAGGTATGCACTGTGACACAATTCACAATAGTTAACTTGTGAGATCAGTCTATATGTTCAGCAACACAGGAAAGGAAAGAGAAAATTTTGTTTATACAAAAATAAAGTTTTCATCCATGAAGAAGGAAGTTTTGTCTTTCGCAGGAAAATGGACACAATTGGAGATAGTCATAACAAGAGAATTGAGTAAGTTTCAGAGAAACAAGTAACCCATGCTTTCTCTCATTTGTGGGTCCCAGTCTTTACATGCTGTGGGATGGTCTGTATGTCAAATTGCTCTGATGGGTCAATAAATAAAACACTGATTGGCCAGTGGCTAGGCAGGAAGTATAGGCGGGACTAACAGAGAGGAGAAAAGAAAGAACAGGAAGGCGGAGGAGACACTGCCAGCCGCCGCCATGACAGGCAGCATGTGAAGATGCCAGTAAGTCATGAGCCACGTGGCAAGGTATAGATTTATGGAAATAGGTTAATTTAAGATGTAAGAACTAGATAGCAAGAAGCCTGAGCCATTAGGCCAAACAGTTTAAATAATATCAGCATCTGTGTGTTTATTTTATAAGTGGGCTTTTGGACTGCTGGGGCTTGGTGGGACCTGGAGAGAAGCTCTCCAGCTACATTTACAGATAAAATTATATGTGTATAGGTGTCATGACATAGAAGCCAAGTTGCTTAGGACAAAAGGGACTAATGTGCAGAGAGAGGGACATGGTGAGGGAGAGCATATGTTCAAAGTGCATCATAGACTTGAATGAAATGGCCTTATGGAGCTGTGTACCATGACACATGTTTGCAACACAGTTGTTTTGTTTTCGGACTGTTGAAGGCCAGCCAGAACACGAAGCCCTGGCTGTAGGGTCGGGCGTCTTGGATTCCAGTCCATCGGCTCCTTGCGGGGAGTCAGGTAGACCACTTAACATTTTGGGCCTTAGTGTTTCCAGCTATAAAGTGAGGCAATTGGTCCAGAAGCTCTCTAACTTTCCTCATGGCATAAAAATAAATGGAATCCTTGTATTTAGTGCATCAATTCCATCACTTACGATTGTTTTTGAATTACTAATATATTCTAATGATTCCACTGTGGATGCTAAATTAAAGAGCATTTTAGCTGGCAAATCTTTTTCTAGATTAATTTTCCAAATGATTAAAGGATAAAACAAAAGTCCCTGTTCATCTATAGTTGAAATGGCCACAAATGTGTGTATATCTAAACAAATAAGATAAGGACTGTAAATGGCATTTACAAGCAACAAGGGAATGTTTTTAACATTTATTGTTGCATAAAGAAAAAGAACTATGCTAATGTGTGTAGAGCTGGTAATAACATATGTGCATGACCCATGCACAGCATTGCCAGCAAACTCCATGTGTAGAAATAAGTCATCCATTACTTGGAATTTTCAGATATTAACATAGGAAACAAATAATGAATGTAAACATTTTTTGGGGGGAAATGGCAATTTCAATTCATTTCCACTTGGTTCTGTTGTCTCATGAAGCACATACTCATCCCGACAGTTTCATGGAGGTGGAGTCTAAGTCAGTTTCATCCTCTGTATTCTCATTGTCTTCCCTCAAGATCAATAAATTCCGGGACCTGAGTTATTGCTCTTTCACTGCCATATATCTGTAAGCTTTCAGAGAGAGAGAGAGAGAGAGAGAGAGAGAGAGAGAGAGAGAGAGAGAGAGAGAGAGAGAGAGAGAGAGAGAGAGAATTCTTCTCTGCGCGATGAACAGTTTGCTTGGTCTTACTGCATGCAACCTCTATTAAAAGTCCTTCTCAGGGGCTAGGCCTGGTAGTACCCACCTTTAATCCCAGCATTTGAGAGGAAGAAATAGGCAAATCTCTGAGTTTGAGGGCATCCTGGTCTACAGAGAGTTCCAAGACAGCCAGAGCTACACATAGAAACCCTGTCTCAAAAAATCCAAAAGACCTTCTTGTAGAAGGTGGAGTGAACACTTGTCTAGCATGTTTGAGGCCCTATGTTCAATTCCCAGTACCACCTGAGAGAGAGAGAGAGAGAGAGAGAGAGAGAGAGAGAGAGAGAGCCTTTCATTTAGTATCTTTAAATTGATTCATGTTTTCCATCTCTATTGTTCCTACTCTGGTTCATTTTTTTAATCTCCTGGGCTACTAACCCAGTTGTAGAATCCCTTTAAATCAGCACCCCTCTTCCTCTCATTCTAGCCTCTGCACAAAGAGGCTTGAGTCCTTGGTTTGCCCCCCTCTGAATTGTGGCTCCAAATATCTTCATGTCTGTTCCACATTACCACTTAGATTTTACAGCAATCAAGTTTAATACCATCCTTCTAAATGGGAGCTGAAGAGAGCTCAAATAAAGGGCTCCATGGAGGACTGGGCTGGGCTGGAGGGCGGGGTGGGACTAGCAAAACAAGATGATGTAGCAGAACAAGAAAGGAGTCTGTGCTTCCTCTGTGGGTAAGGGGTGTTACTGGTGGAATGTGTCTTCCTTTCCCCCAGAACCAAATTTGACAAAATTGGGAACAAAACCATTAAAGATAGAATTAGATCAGACATGGTGGGTCCTAGGTAAATATGCCCAATGTCCTTGGGAGATGAAGTTCTTCAGAGGGAAGAGAACCTGCAGACCCAGTGGGAAATCCATCAGTGATCCAAAGAGGCCTGGAAACTTCAGTCCTACAGTGCTATAATGAGAACCCAGCCATGCTGACACTGTGGCCCTGAACTTCTGTTGAAGTTTCTTTGTACAGCCACCTAGAGGCTGCCAGGAGTTCCCATCAGCACCCGCACAGAGCCGCAGCAATAGTGAGGCCTCTAAGCATCCTTGTGTCTTCAACTAAAGGACCACATTGGTGCCACTGATGAACCACATCTCAGCAGAGGCAGGGCAACCTCTTCCCACTCACTGCTCTTCCAGCTGGCTTCCACTGGCCTGGCCAGAAGCTAAGGACAGGGGAGCGGAAGTGTTGAGGTCTACAGTGGTCAGCTTCCAAGGCACAGAGTGAAGGAAGCGGCTCTGGAGGATGCTGGTGGAGAATGGTGAATAACTGTGCCTACATCTTATTCAACAAGGCATTTGTCTCCCACCAACTCTGAGTCTTCTGCTCAAGTGGTCAGCCCAGGAGATTGAACCATCAACATCACCATTGTCAATACCACCATCATCAACATCATCACCACCATCAACATCACCACTACCATTTTCAATACCACCATCATCAACATCATCACCATCACCATTGTCAATACCACCATCATCAACATCATCACCACCATCAACATCACCATTACCATTGTCATACCACCATCATCAACATCATCACCACCACCATTGTCAACATCACCACCACCATTGTCAACACCACCACCATCAACATCATTACCACCATCATTGCATCATCATGGTCTTCACCACCACCTCCCAAATTCAACCCCTCTAATGCTCCCCAATCATAGGTAAGCCATTTTAGGGTAGGGCTGCTCACCCTCCAGGAGGTCAGGCCTTTTGCCCACACTCCAGCCTTCTCATCTGCTGGGCTTCCCCCTTCAAAGCACAGACATTTCTCCCCTGTTGTCTTACAGGCAAATTCTCTTTAATGGCACTCAAATATATGCAAAAAGTTATTGACCCCCCACATTAAAATAAAGCCTTGTGGCCTTTTCTGAATATATAAGTTGGACACATAAATAATGCATTCTCATTTATTAGAAAGTCATGCAACTTGTAAAATTAGAAGTAAGAAAGTAGAGGATAAAATAACTTAAGTCCTGCCACCATTCAACAGCCATTATTAATATTTATGTGACTGAACTTTCACATGTCTTTAGGCACATCCACATCTGTATCCCACATTTTATATAAATAGATTTTTATTGTACATACCTTTTAAATATTAGACGCAACTTTCCCCTGATCTTCAAACTTTCTGTTTACTTTTGTCCTCTTCTCCTTCCCTTCATCCTGTCCTTTATGTGACCCTGGACCCAGGGGGAAATGTTAACATTTCGGAACATAGCCTTTCATGTTTGTTTCCCTGCTTCATTGTCGTGTGTGAATGTTTGAGGACATGTATTTGGCTTTGTGTTCACTTACATTATGAAAGTTAGACCACACAATATTGGCTGCTTCTCTCTAGCTCCTAAGAAAGAGCTTACTAGTTAACCGATAACCACATGTTGTTTGCCAGTTGCTGCATCATGGTATAAACGTATTACCATTTACCCAAGCAAGCTGCTATTGGTGAATATTCGGAGCATTTACAAACACTCCACATGCCATGATGAGTATAAGGTTCTTTTTCAAATTGGCAAATTCATTTATCATGGAGTTCTCCATGAAGTGGACTGATCTTACCATGTGTCTATCCTAAAATTATTGTACATACATGACATTCCAGGTCATGAGGTCCTAGGGTTGTAATACTGTCATTTTATCATCAGTACATGATATTAATGAAATTCTGAAAATTTAAAACTGCATATTTTTTTGATCCATGATAAGGAACAATTTATTGGAAACCAAATCCAAACAATAAAAGGGTCTCCTGATTGTCTAAAGAAATGCGAATTTAAAAACCATAGATAGTCCTGGTTTGTCAAATTAGTGACAAGTTCAACACATCCACACTTCTGTGGATGCACATGAGCTACAAAGGAAATAGACACACTTTCAACACCATAATACTCTTTTATTCCTGGCTTTTGTGTGCTAAACTTTTTTTCACTCTATCTAATTCTAATTTTTGCTTTTTATAGCATTCTTAGCTGGGTTTACAATGTACTCTGTAGTCACATCTCACCCTTTTAGGATCTCTAGCACCCACACTTACCCATTCTCTTCTAGTTTTTCTTCAAATATTTTTAAGCTCTATACTTCATACTTCAAACCCTGATGCTCATGGGATTCCTTTTTTACATGTGAGAAGGAATGAGAGCAGATTTTCTCTTTATTCTAGATGGGAAGCAAATAATGCTAACATCATTTATCCAAACGTTATTCATCTCCAGATGTAGGGTTCCGGGCATTTGGTCAAGCATTGTCTCTACTGGGTTCCACTTGTGTTGGTGAGTGCTTTAGCTTGTCAACTGCAAATTATCAGCCTTGGATGAGCAGTGTCCTGTACTGAGTGTATCTGTGGAATAGGCTCTGCTTCTCTGGGGAACCCAGACTAATTCATAGTTATTAGTTGCTATTTGGACACTTTCTGTCTTGAGAAACTCCCTTTCCTGGTCAGGTAGCAGAGAGTGGGCTCGTGTTGGGACTTCTGAGCTGATGGGTTTTTTGGTTTTTTGTTTTTGTTTTTGTTTTTTGTTTGTTTTGTTTTGGTTTGGTTTGGTTTGTTCTCTGGATCTATGCGGCTTGAAAACCAGGGAATTTGCCATGATGCTGCTCCCAGGCCACAGGATTCTAATGGTCCTACCTCTTCTACCTTTGATACTTCTTACATTTTGATTGTGGAATCATGGTTTTCTGTCTCACTCGGTGAAAAGATTTGGAGAAGATATCATCTCCTTATATTACTTGAGATATTAATCAAATTACATTTAACCAATAAATTTAACTTTGGAAAAGTTCAGGCTCTGTTAGGAAGAAGAAATGGCTGTCACCTGGTGATAAAACACCCCAAGTGTCCGTGTGATGGGACAGTGCCTGAGCCCTGCTTCATGGCTGAAATGTACTAGGTACTCACGAATCCTTGGAGCTTCATTTGCTCATTTCTGTCTGTTCAGTTATCAGCTTGGCTATGCGTGTTGATCATCTTTTGCATTAACATTTACTGAGATGGTTATGTGGAATGAAGTTTCTGGAAAGATCACCAATGGCTGTTTTATACAGTATATTTCCATCCACACTCAGACTGAAAAATTACATTAAAAACAGTAGAACCAGAAGCAAACATGGAAATTGCTTACAGGCACGATCAATAAAACAGACACCCATCTATAGATGCTTCATGTTGTATTCAACTTCAGGCAGTGCCTCTGGGTCCCATGTAAGTGGGATATAAAAATACTGCCCAGAGGCCCGGTAAGATGACTCCATAGGCAACTCCATAGGCACGGGCACCCGTCACCATGTCTGGTGACCTGAGTTCAAGTCTTAGGACCCACTTGGTAGAAGGAGAAACTGACTCCTACAGGTTATCCTCTGATATCCACATGTGTGCTAAATAAATGGATAAAATTTCCAAAAAAAAAAAAAAGAATACTGGCTTTCTAATGAACAGGTATTGGTGAAATTATTAAGGCCACTCCACGTAGTTAAAAGGGAGATTTATTTAATGGCATAACTTACAAATGAAGGGATAGGTAGGTTGAGGGTTCTGGGAAAGACGCAGCGCAGTCCGGCGGTGTTCTCTGGAGAACTCTCCTTGGTCTACCTCTAGCATCCAGGGTCCAAGCAGGAAGAGGGTGTGGCACATCCTGATCTCAGGTCTTCAGGGCCCTCCCTTAGCCCTGCCTTGTAGGCGTGATAGTTACAGAAGCCTCAATGGGGGTTGGAACTTGCGGACCATCGCTGAAATGGCTACCCACTACAAACAGGATAATTTAGAGACAACTGTACCACAAAGAAGTCAAATGAATAGATATAGAGGCTAGTTTTTAACAAGTATTCTATATAAATATTTTGCCTCTCTTCACTTCTCCAAGGAAAAGTTCTAACTCATTCCTCTTTTTTGTAATTTCTATGACCTTCATGAAGTGATCAGGAAGAGTGTTTGTGTTCTGAGCAAAGACCCCTCTGCCAAGTCTTAGCCTGTATGTGTTGGGGAATATTATTTTAAGGTGTGTTACTTTTGTTTATGTTGCATTTGTTTAATTCTGTGAAGCTTGTGTTACTTTGCCTGTCTAAAACACCTGATGGTCTAATAAAGAGCTGAATGGTCAATGTCCAGGCAGGAGAAAAGATAGGCAGAGCTGGCAGGCAGAGAGAATAAATAGAAGGAGAAATCTGGGAGGAGAGGAAGAAGGAAGAGAGAAGGAGGAGGACATCAGGGACCAGCCACCCAGCCACCCAGCTACACAGCAAGCCACGGAGTAAGAAATAACAAAAGTATACAGAAATAGAGAAAGGGAAAAGCCCAGAGGCAAAAACTAGATGGGATAATTTAAGTAAAGCTGGCTAGCAACAAGCCAAGCTAAGGCCAGACATTTGTAATTAAGAATAAGCCTCCCCATGTGATTTATTTGGGAGCTGGGTGGCTGCCCCCCAAAAGAGTAAAAAACAACCAACCACAGCATGGCATCTAGTTGATGTGTCTCTTTCAGAGAGATACATTGAAACCTTAGCGTGTGAAAACCATGGCTTTGTCGCTGGGCTCATCACTTGGAAAGTGTTAATTGGCATTAGCTAAAGGCAGGCCGCCCTGGCCTTTGTTAATGCGATGTTCCCGTTCTTTTTTTGCCAGAGAGAAAGCACTGTTCTAATTGAAAGGCAGCTCCACAGCTCCCAGGTAGGGGAGAGAAAAACACTGTGAATTTGCCCAGTGTTGCTCCTGCTTTGCTCCTCATAGACCAAGGGGAGAAGACAGTGATGGCCGGTGTCCTGCAGGGAGAAAAGGGTGTGACGGAAGTGTGCCTGGTTCTCACTATTACCCGGGAGCCCAAGCAACCCAGTGGACAGAAGACAGTGCTTTCTTTAGTCAAAGTTTTTATAGTTAAATGTAATCTCTTTTCCCTTGTGATAAGCACTTATCTCAAAGCCAGTATTCGCTGATTGGCACATTAAAAATATTATTGAGCAAGCAACATATGACAGGCACCTTTCTAGGTACTAGTGTCATGGCCAGGAGAGACAAGACTCTGCTCTCCCAATAATAGACACCATTTAGGAGATAGATTTGCAAGAGCGACCGAGAAGTGCAGAGCAGGGAAATTGATAGTGATTGGAAAAGAGGGCTACTTTAGATGACGTGGCCAACCATGGTGGCCTCTGTAAGAGATGGTGTTTGAGCAGAGACCTGAACTCAATGAAGAGGGACTAATGTGATATTGTGGGGCAGAGATTTCACAATGAGGTCAGAAGTACACAGACCCAAGAGCATGGTCTGCCTGGGTGTGTCCGAAAGTATGGGAGGTCAGAGGACATTGCTTGGACACTAGATGGTAGCCATTAGATGATTTTGAGCTACATTGCTCACTAGAAACCTGTTGCATTGGACTTGGATCAAGACTTCTCCCGCCCCACCCTTCAGTCCTCTCAATTCTAATCTCTAGCATTGATAAATGCATCACAGAGGGCCTCATCCCCCAGTCTCTTACACAGACTTGAACATAATGAGTAAGTGCAATGGGTGTATATACACATGGTATTTGTGTTTTCCCTACTCAGGGAAGCTGGCCATCTTCTCCGGGTACAGTGCAACCTATAAAAAGGAGCCCCATCCCCTTCTTCCCCATGCCCCAGAGAACTAGGACTTTGTATCCATATCTCTTTCCGTAATGTACTCAAAACCAAAGGCAGCTGGGTCGAAATGCTGAGCTCTGAGGTTTGCTGAACCTGACACACAGCTTCTGAATACAGCTGACCCAGGGTCTTATCATGGGGGCACTCTGGATTAAATAAGAGAATAATTCATGTGTCAAATCCCCTCTCTCAGGAAGCATGGGTATAACTGATTCTCACACAATGTAGATTGTTCCTCAGATTGCTCATCTCGCAACACCTCCTATTCCATTTCCTGGCCCAAGTAGAGATCATGAGTTAGGATCATCTTTGCAATCACTGGGTATGGAAAGGAAAGGACATTTGTCTTATTACACAGTATGGCCTCTTTCCTAATATGTATTCATGTGGATCTGGATGTAACAGTCACCAAATGTGATCCTGAGACAAGAAGACAAACCTTAAACTCTATAACTGTGCTTAACTTATATAAAATTACCAACAACAAATTAAAATTTCAACAAATTTGAATGCAATTTTCTTTTCTCCAATTTCATTTAAAACTTTGTCATGAATTATATTTTAATCTTAGCAGACAATTTTGGGGAAAAGACTAAATTTTGAAATAATAGAAAAACTATTTTAATATTACTAAGCATTTGGTTTTCTTTAGTACAAATTAAATTGAGTTATTTGATTTCTTTTATTCCTTCAGTTACATAAAGATCTAATACCATAGCCTCACATATATTTATTTTTAGTTTTTTTTCCCACTAGATAGTGGAGTCAGAAGGATGATGAATTTTGGGCCAGCTTGGGCTACAAAAGGAAGTTCCCCAAAATAAGAGGAGGGACTATTATTTAACTCTTTATTGGTTTGCTTTATGACTTTAAATATTTAGATATAGAAGTTATGATATTTATTTCCTAGTTGGGGAGGGGGGGCACAAATATGAGGGATGTTCATGTAGAGCCCTGCAGACCAGAATAAAACCTTTGGGTTTGATTCCTAGCTTGATGTTAGCCATCTGAACAATGTAATATTCTGAACAATGTAACGGCCAGCTAGAAACCCATCCATCATATTGAGATTTGATGAGGACTTTCCCCACCTCCCTCCAGCACTCCTGATCCTAATAACTCGGATTTATAAATATATCACAGAGATTCCAAGGCTGTCTCAGCCCACATGCTTGCAGCCAATGGGTAGTTTGGAGGTACAGCTGAAACAAAGAAGGGATTCTCCCCACCTGGGCCACACTTTCCTTCCAGGATGCCTTGACTTTATTCATGCAAAGAGTGAATGGGACAGGACAATTTTCCAGGAGAACACTATGTCATGTGCAAGTGGTATGCTTCTACAGCCTGTCTCACTTTGAATCCTGGCTCCTCCCTTATTTTGTTGCATGACTCTCTGCCCATTGGGAGGTTAAGTATCTGCCTCATGAGATTATTGTGAAGTTTAAATGAAATGAGCTCCATGCAAACTTTATAAGAGGATACAGGATATAAATACAAACTTAAAATACTATTTATATTTATTATCTTATTTACTGGATATGAAGTGATAAGACTAGAAAGAGCAGGGTTTGGGCTCCCTGAATTTTGAGTTCTTTCTTTAACTGGGTAATTCATGGACAAGTGGGGTTTTTAAACTTGGCAGTATTCGGGCAGGGGCTTCTCGGAGAAAGAATCCTTACCTTTTACTTCAGATAACTGTCTGTCTCTCCAGCTGGGTATTAAGGCCCACAAACAAGAGACTCATCATTCTCTTCTCTGCTAGGAAGTGGCAGGTATACAGTAGGCATCAGCAAATATTTATTGAGTGATGAAATGAATAAATGTACTTTGATGCTCGTATTCCACAGCTCTTCCAGTTTTTTTTTTTTTAATTAAAGTCTAGAAGCTTCTTAGGATGTGATGCCTACGTCGCCTTCTGTGTGAAGTTATCTTATAGATCTTCCGACCCCAGAGGGATGGCTGCACCCCTCCACTGTACTTCCTTGGTATTTTATGTATTCTTTTGTCCCATTATTCATTAGTTGGGATGTTTGTCTCAGCTCCTCTATATGTGATGAGCTCCTCAGCATCAAGGGCCATTGCTATTTCATCTCTTTGCCACTCCTCTCTGTATTTGCTGGATGAAAAAGTGTGTTTTTCTAACACACACACACACACACACACACACACACACACACACACACACACACACACTGAAACCACATACGCATACCACAAAAGGGTCTTTCAGATTCCAGAGCTGTGGCTGACACTAGTGTTGAAAGTGTATCAGATTGCTGAAGGACTTCCACTCCCGAATCCACAGCCCTAAGTGCCAGCCTTCCACGAAGAACAAGGGAAACGGCCATTGCCAGGACGTGAAAACTGAAGTCAGCGAGCTTAGAGTTGGCCGGAAGAGACCTGATGCTGCCAAGAGACCGCGGGGCTGGGGGGTGGGGTGCTCAGTCAAAGAGAAGCCATCGGACTGGCCCCCAGACTGCACCAGCGGACTGGCCCCCAGACTGCACCAGCGGACTGGCCCCCAGACTGCACCAGCGGACTGGCCCCCAGACTGCACCAGCGGACTGGTCCCCAGACTGCACCAGCGGACTGGTCCCCAGATAGCCCCTCAGTCTCCAGGACAGGGCGTTAATTGCATCATTCTGTCAGCACTTCAGCTGTTCTCTCCTGACCAAACACTGTTATGCCCTGGTCAAGTTTCCCATCAGGGAAAGCAAAGCACTGATTCCAACAGCCCCAAGCTCCCACGCTGAACACCAAAGAGTGGAAGGAGACACCCCCACTGCCTTCCATCTGCTAGGCTCTTCGGTGTGTGTGGAAAAGCCTTTTTTTTTTTTTTTTTTTTTGGCCAGGTGCCTCCTCTGGCTCAGGAAGTGTTCTTTTCCCAGGGGTACTCAGATCTGGCAAGACCGTAAGGAATGCTCTCCCCTCAATATGTAGAAGGACTGATAGAAACATGCCCTTGCTTCAGATGTTGGCTCTATGAAGTGTTTGGTTTGAAAAACTGGAGTTATCCTTCCCAATTTGGAAAGTTTGCTCTTAGTATTTGGGGACAGTACTTTATATAATTACTGAAAATTCTCTGTCTGAATGCATTATTCCTGTCTTAGGTAAGATGAAACTGGTGTGTTCATCCCCCTGATAGTCAGTGTTTACTAAGTCTCCAAGTACTGAGCACTTTGTAGACACACCATGGAATTTATGATTCTTGGTAAGGGTGGGGTGGGGGAAGACATTCTCGTGCCAGTTATGGTGGAAATTTTAATATTGATTTAAGATTTAAGAAAAGCAATACCCGGGCTGGAGAGATGGCTCAGTGGTTAAGATAACAGGCTGTTCTTCCAGAGTTCAATTCCCAGCAACCACATGGTGGCTCACAACCATCTATAATGAGATCTGGTGCCCTCTTCTGGCCTGCAGGGATACGTGCAGACAGAACACTGTATACATAATAAATAAATCTAAAAAAAAAGAAAAGAAAAGCAGTACCCGTTGGTGATGAATTCACAGACTGCATCTAGTCACTGGGATTCTATTACCTTTGTCCTTACCTCATAAAAACATTTTCTATTTGGTCATCCTAAACATGTCCCAAGTATAAGGGATGAAACAAAGAGACTCAAATCTGAGAGGGAGATGTGGCCTTTGCCCTGATTGCTTCAAGTAATGCAATGAGCGTTTGGTTGTTCCCTATTTAATTAACCGTGATGGACTATTGATGTACTACAATTGTTTGTCCCAGTAACAAGCTCCAAAATTAGAATGGGAACAACTCACTTAGACAGCTGCCACAGAAAATAAGCATGTGAGAATGCTCCTTGGTCAAGGTAACAGGGTAGAAATAGCGAATCCACGTGATTATGTCACACCCGCTTTGTTTTTCTATTTCAAGCGTAGTTGACATACCCGCCTCAGTAACAGAGAGAAGGTTGCTAGCTGGGGAGTTGCTGCTTCGTATCAGGACAGCAAGGATAAACATGCAGTCTGAAGTGTGCTAATCGCAGAGCAATATACAGCAACAAGCATTGAACAATTTGGGTCAGTTCCTTGCAGTGTTTAATTAGAGTAATATATCTGTTTGCAATCCATAGCCGATGTGACAAGCTAATGTGTCCATGTACAGACAAATTAACCTCTGCCCATCAGCTGCAAGGATCCGTGAGAAAGCTGCCATATTTGGCCCCTATCCATGCGAGACTAAATAAAACTTAATGATAATTATAAACACAAATGTTAATAGAAAATGTATTTCATGTAAAGTGCCTCCCGCAGGATTCGGTGTTCAGGGAAAGCTATCAGACTCGAACAATTATAAGAATGAACATTTGTGCTCCTCTTTACTCTGAAAAATCTCATTCTAATAAACTGTTTTGAGGACATTTTTAGGTATATCATATATCCTGTCTTCACATGAGCCCAGAAGACTGTTATATTTATGGACCTACACTGATACGTAACTGTTACAAAAAATCCACAGTTAACATTAGGGTTCACTCTTGGTGTTACACATTCTATGGGCTCAGAAAAATTTGTAATGGCCTGAAGCCCACAGCCTGGACAATCCTCCACGTTCTATCCATTTGTCCCTCCCAAAATCAGCTCCTAAAAAACACCGCTCTTCTTTTTGCCTTTTCTAGACTACCATGTCATTGGAATAACTTACTGTGCAGCCTGGTGAGACAGGCTTCGTTCACTTAGCAATAAGCCAAATCAGTCTTCTTCATGGAGAAAAACTGATTTCTTCCTCGCACTGAATATATTCTGTTGACTGAATGTGCTGTGCCTTGTGTCTCTGTTCACTACTGAAGGAGATCTTGGTTGCTTGGAATTTGCTTCCAAATTTTGACAGTTGTGAATAAAGCTTCTACTAAGATCTGCGTACTGGCTTTTAGTTGGACACGGGTTTTCAGTTCCTTTATACAAATACCAAGGTATATGACTGCTATACGGTCCAAGGAAAGGTTTGGACTTGTCAGAAACTGCCAAACGGTCTTTCAACGTGTCTGTGCCACTGTGCATTTTCACCAGCAACGAGTGAGAGACCCAGTTTCTTTACACTCTTGCCAGATTTGGTGGTGTCGGTATTCCGGGCTTTGACCATTTTCCTAGGTCCATGAGAGGAATTCCTTTGCTTTCTGACCTGCAGTCCCCTGACTCTACATGATGTTGTACGGTGTTTCATATTCTTCATGACTAATTGTGCGTCTTCTTCAGCAAAGTTTCTATTAATCTGGGACAGTTTTTCATGAGACTGGTTATTTTCTTGTTGTTGAGTTCCTTTGCTTTATAAAATATAGTTGTACACATCATTTTATTTACCTAAAATATAAATAACTGAGTACCGTGTGTGTGTGTGTGTGTGTGTGTGTGTGTGTGTGTGTGTGTGTAGAGTGCATGCATGTTTATGAGTATGCATGCACAGGTGTTCCTGTGTATATGGTGCCCAAAGGTCAAATCAAATGCTGTCATCCCTCACCTTGTTTTTTGATGCATGGTCTCTTACTAGGCTCACTGGTCAGTGGGCCCTGGGATTTTTCTATTTCCACTTCCCAGTGCCAGAATTATAGGCACATCACTATGTGCAACTTCTTACATGGTTGCTCAGGGTCAAGCTTGGGTCTTTGGTGATTGCATGGCGAGCACTTTCCTGACTGAGCTATTTCAGAAAGTCAGGGTTGAGGAAATAGTTTATCCAGTAACCACTTGCCAGGCAGTAATGAGGACCCAGTTGCAGTTAAGACCAAAGTTAATGAATTTAAGCATTATTACCTCAAAAGAGAGCTTTCTATGATTTACCTAAAGCAATCCCAACTTCTCTGCTTCATTAAGTTGGCATTGCTCAATTTTGAAGGTAGAATTCATGAGGGATTTCCATAAAACAGGACTTTTGAAAGGCGGGGATTCTGGGTCCTGACTCTGTTTGGCGGGGGAAAGGTTGGAACCAGCATTTTCCTGCCTGTTATTGCAGACCCCCAGCCCACCTTCAGAATGTCTGCAAAGAGCAGATGAGGACAATTACCGATCACCCCCGAGAAGCTCACCTCACCTTTAGGACGGGAAGAGAATTAGGTCTTCAGGCCTGCATTTGGCCAGGGGCACAGAGTGACTGTGGGGTTTGCAAATGACTGTCCAGGGGGCATTTAAGCCGGGGTCAAAGGGCTCTTAGAATGTGACATCAAGACATTATATTTCCTTCCTTTCCTTCTTTGGGAGCTGAAGCCAGTTCCTACTCCCCTCAGCGCGCCTCATGGTGCCAGTTTCCTCTCTGAGAGCTGCACCAGGGGCCCTCAAACTGAGGAGGAGAGGGGCATCATGGAAATGCCCTGTTACTCTCCACAGAACCGAGCGGGCACATCCCCAAGTGTCCAGTGTGTGAAGTCAACTGTGTCGATAAGTGGTGCTAGGGGAAGTTCCCATGTCAAAATTCCTGCCAAGGAAAGAAGCCCAGCAGGGGACAGCAAAGCCTTCAGAGGGACACGGGAGATGGGCAAAGTCAAAAGGGATAAGGCCCTTGGGGTTTTTTAGTCTTGAGGAGAGAAGGGGCTACCTGAAGTCTCCTTAAACGCAGAGCGCATTATTATTCAGAAGGCATATCCAGATGTAGGAACACTTCCCTACTGAGGATAGAGCAGGAAACAATGGGCTCCAGCTAGAGCAGGAGGAATATATATGTACAAGGAGGGGTTTCCTGACACTTGTGGTTATAAAGCATTATAATGGGATACTAGAGAAGCTGTCGTAGCTGCTTCCCCACAGAATTTTAAGAATACGACAGACACCTCTTGGTAAAAATGGTTTAGATAAAACCTCCCTAGAGGTTGGAGGATGGATCAGATGACTTCTCAGGGGCCCTTTCAGCTCTGTGTGTTTATCATTTTAAAACTGGACTACAAAGCTTTTTCAGATAAGCCCTATCCGGTAAACTCGGAGCTATATCATTTTTCTCTTCCCACCCCCAAGCCCCATCCAATCTTATTTTCTCTGTTTATCCCTTGCTTTGCTGATGTCTGCTTGACACCTGCTCTTTAGTTATCATGCTCACACTGCTGTGGATGCTATTGAGGCACACAGACACTATTAAAGATGGATGGGATGTTCTCAAGGACAGAGAAAAGATGGCCTCTCAGTACATCGAATAACGGCTCTGCAGGTTCTCCATACTTGGAAATGCAGTCTCTAATGAAGCTGACTTTAACAGCTTTTTCTTTCTTTTCTTTTTCCTTTTTTTTTTTTTTTTTTGGTCTTGTTTTGTTTTTTTGCATTGACTTCAATCTCCATTCAAGATTCTAAAATATTTAAAAATATTTCACTCACATGGCAGAGAAGCTCTTACCATATTACACATGGTTTGCTGTTCCTCAGACCTGGCCTTCCTTTGAAGTCACACATCCCATTTACACACAGCACCATCTTGAGTGCCTTGTGCCGAAGGAGACCCAAGGTAGCTGCTGCCGGCTTTGTCCTCTGTCACGCAAGGCAGACGTGAGAGCGTGTGAATGGTGCTTCACCTCCGTGAAGGGCTCTTCTGAAACCTGTGCTTTTCCAGTTCCAGATGGCTGCCTGCCTTCCATAATTCAAAAATTAACGAATTCATGTTGCCTTCCCAGGACAGCCCTGAACAAAAGAAGGCTGAAAATTAAGAGGTTGAAATTTACAAAGCCAAGAAATTAGTCTAGGTCACCTGAGAATTTCTCAGTTGAAGGTATTTGAAAACCTACACTATCAAAGCTGATGCCAATAGGGGAAACATAATTATTAGCCTTAAGTACAAGTGCCATATGCCAGATACATATACATAGCAATGTGTAAGCAAATAAATGCACCAATTTATAAAATGGGGCACTCTTGTACCTGTAAAACAGTAGGTAAAAAATCTACTGTTTATAAATTAAGACATGAAAGAAGTGCCCTGTTTTTAAAGTATTTTGATTAAATTCATTTTGAGTTCCCATGTACACTGTGGACACAAATCTTGGGTGATTTCAGTTCCTTTCTTGCATTTCCTGGAGACATCAGGAACCCCAGGACACTTAATGAGATATTAAAACATCAGACAAGAGCATCTGGCCCATGGTCTGGGTATTTTCCAGCCCGGCACCCACTTGCAGGTCTGTGGTCCCATCTGGTCTTTGGTCCTCAGTCCACATTTGCCACTCTGGTGTCCTCCACCTCTACAGAGCGAGCTCACATCTGTCTGCTGTCTCCCAAGCACACTCTCTCCCTCTTGGTGGATGGGAACATCATGGTATTGTTCCCACTGTGTTCTGGGGATTCCGAACCATGTGAGGCTCTTTCCTGTAGACAGGATCAGCTAGGTCATTTCTGGGGCCAAGTGGAAAGTGAAATTGCTCTGCTGCATGTTCAAAACCTGAGATGGTGACGGGAGACACATGACAGGCCATGGCACTCACTCCCTGACCCGGTATTATGTGGATAAGCTCTGTACCTGTCCACACATGATGCCAGATTCCAGCAGTGACCAGACACTTACTCCTCAGCAAAGCACGGGTCCTCTGTGAGCGTCTGTCTCTCCCACCAGAACACAGGTCCCTTCACTCAGTGCCCAGAGTCTGAGCTTCCTTCTCTCCTGTCTCCTTTTCTACACAAGCAAACTTTCTAATTCCGTCATTCCACTTCTGTGACAACTTGGCTTTTTATTTTTGAAGACTAAACTAAATTGTAGGCTATCCAAACTCAAATATTTTTAGGTTTTTGTTGTTGTTGTTGTCATTGTTGTTGTTTTTTTTTTTCTAGACAGGATTTCTCTGTGTAGCCCAGGATAGCCTTGAACTCAGAGATCTGCCTGTCTCTGCCTCTCAAGTGCTGGGATTAAAGGCATGTGCCACCACAACCTGGCCATTTTTTAAAATTTGTCAATGCTGTTAATCTACCACTACTGTAGAGTATGATTTTGAGATGTGGAGGCTGTGTAGATGCCCCCATTTTTCTTCCTACTGTGGCTTCTCTTCCTTGAGTGACTCCAGTTGCTAATGGAGTTGGGAAAGAGCCAATGGGGAGCAGAGATGGGAATGTCTTCAGTTCACTAACAAGAGGTTAGATATGCTGACCAAGCCTATATGGTTGGGCTCCTCAATCTGAAGTGTCAGTCATAATGGTATACTGCCTTTCATAAGCATGAACGCATGGCAACTTCTGTACTTATCACAACAAGAAAGTCATGATTCCTGGCTCTTTATACCCCACCCAAAATAATGTCTAGATCATCAAAATAACACACACAGAAACACAGACACACGTGCACACACACACACACACACACACACACACACACACACCTCAAGAAAAGAAAGGTGTTTAGAATGAAATTTGTTAATTCATCACTGAATTTTAGCAACATATTAACACTGTGATTCTGTTTATATGTGTGTGTGTATATATACATATATATTATGTATATACACATATATTTGACATATAATGGTCAACAGAAACAAACATGGGTTCCCTCATATGTTTTTGACAGGGGCAGGCAGACAGTAGATATAAACCATCATAGTCAAATGGCTTCCTGAATTTATATTTGTTTTCCCCAGATATTCAGTTACATTAATAAAATTCTAGAAACAATCTTCAGGTTTCATGTTCCTTCAAGCCCAAAGGTGGACTTTTCTGACAGGAAGGTAGTTTCCACACCATGCCTCTGAACACAAGTCTGTCCCTGGGCCACTTGAGGGGACTGAGCTGCCCTGGCGTAGTCAATCTCTGCTTGTGTGATGGAAGGGACTGAGATTCTCTGAGGCGCAGTGGGAATGTCTAAGGGTGTGAACACCAGCACCCAAGTCTGTGTGATGGCATTTTGAGTCTTCAAAGCCAACGGCTGTGTTTCTGTTTCCCCTTTTTCAGACTCAGGTTTCACCCTAGCAGTATACATTTTTGCCTGACATGTGTGTGTCCAGTACTGTTGACAGTGCTCACCATCAATTAACTATTCAATTCTCACGATTATATAATGCTGGTACAATGGTTAATGTCATTTTATAGATAGGGAAACTGAAGTACAGCATGGTTAAGCAACTTGCCCAAGGTCACACAGCAAGGAAAAGACCCAGACAGCCTGGCCTTAGAATCTGCTCTCTTAAACTAGTCAATAATTTCATTTGTTTGATACTGATTTTTGACTTCTGATGACATTTTATCCATCTCACATTTAAAGCATTGCAAACTACTAGGAAACACAGAATACTTTGGTAAATTTACTGGGCTCATTCTTCCTAAGCAAGAAATGAATGTATAACTTATAAAATCAAAGGTGAATGAGTTATATAAAAACTTAAGACTGCTAGGAATTTCAAGTTGTAAGACAAGGGACAAATGAAGAAATAATACTTGCATCATGAATAATAATCAAAGGGTTAAATTCCACAATATACTAAGAGCATCTACAAATTAACAATAAAAGAATACCTCAGGAGGAAAAATGTCAAAGGAAAAGTCACCAAAAGAGCAAATGGCCAGTCCCTGGTGTGAATGACAGGCTCACTGACAACCGATAGAATAATAAAAACAATAGCAAGGCACCACTTTTATCTATTAGTTTTAAAGAGAATAGAATGATCCTTAAAGCACTAGTGGATGAGGGGCAAAGAAAGCTTTTGTATAGTGTTTCAGAGAGATAAATCATAATAGCATTTCTAGGAGGAAATTTGGTAGTTCTGGTCAAATTTTAAAAGAGAAATGCCTTGCATCTGTCAGTCAACTTCTAGGAATCTACACTAGACAACACTATGAATATGTCCAAAACATTAGGTAAGTGATATCATAGCAGCCTTGATGGTTATAAAAAAAACAGAGGGGAAAAAAGACCCCACAAAACCCCATAGAGTAAAACAGGTCAATTATAACTCCACAAATGAGACTGGGAAAAGAAATTGTAGTGTGATACATCTTTGCAGTTAAATTATCCACAGTGACATGGAAAGATCTCCTAGAAAACTGTGAAGAGGAAAGAGAAAAATTGCAATGAAATGACTGGTATAATTCCCACATCCTTACTGTACAACACACACACACACACACACACACACACACACACTGAACATCAACACTAGGAGCAGATCCGATGAACCTTTGCAGTAAGGTGTCTGGAAAAAACAGTTGTTACTGTAACAGTAAGTTACCAACAGCAGTTATTGTCAAACAGGTCATGGTCTGTTGCTATGGGATGGTCTATATGTAAAATCTGTTGCTCTGATTGGTCAATAAATAAAATACTGATTGGCCAGTGGCCAGGCAGGAAGTATAGGCAGGACTAACAGAGAGGAGAATTGAGAGAACAGGAAGGCAGAAGGACACAATGCCAGCCGCCGCCATTATAAGCAGCATGTGAAGACGCCTGTAAGCCATGAGCCACGTGGCAAGGTATAGATTTATGGAAATGGATTAATTTAAGCTATAAGAACAGTTAGCAAGAAGCCTGCCACGGCCATACAGTTTGTAAGCAATATAAGTCTCTGTGTTTACTTGCTTGGGTCTGAGTGGCTGTGGGACTGGCAGGTGACAGAGATTTGTCCTGACTGTCGGCCAGGCAGGAAAACTGTAGCTACAGTCTGTGGCCTCTGAAGAGGCATTCCTGGACTTGAATGTTCCTTAACTCCCCATCTATGGAGGAAGTACACTTTTGAATAGCATTGGGTGTGATCAGTGTAATTGCAGGTGTGCGTAGGACAATGTCTGATGTTCCTCAGTCGCTGCCCACTCTTTTCTTCTGTGAGACAGCCTTTCACTTTTCTGTCACCTACCATTAGGCCAAGCTGTCTGACCACCAAGCCCCAAGAATGCCCTGTCCTTGTCTTAGCACTAGGACTATAGGACTATTGTGTATAGTTATTGTACTTATTGTATATAGTTTTTCTTATATTAGTTATAACTTTATTTTCTTTTTATTAGAATAAAAGGGGAAATGTGGTGATACTTATTTGTGCTGAAATGTGATATTTTGTTTGTATGTTAATAAATACAGTTTGCCTGGAGATCAGAGGTTATAGCAAGCCATAAACAGAAGTCAGGCGGTGGTAGCACATGCCCGATCACATGGCAGGCAGAGACTCTGTGTGGTCAAGGACACAGCCAAGCATGGTGATACACACTTTTAATCTCAGTACCAACCATAGAGACCTGGAGGTCTGTATAGATAGGGAGTGACAAGGAAGTGATGTGGCTGGGCTTAGAGCCAATGAGAAGGCAGAACAGGAAGGCAATAAAAGTGCAGGTTAGACAGGAAGAAGCTCTCTCTTGGGAAGCTACTGCGAGGTGGTAAGCTAAGGGTAGTTGTGGCTATTCGATATTTCTCTGATCTCTTCGGCCATTACCCCTGTGTTTGGTTCTGTGTTTCTTATTTAATAAGACTGTTTAGAAATTCATCTACAAGTATCTATATGACAAAGATGTTTATGCATCAACAACACTTTTGGTACAAAGATTTGCAATTTATATGTTCCTGAAAATGCCCCTTCTTACAAGAAAGTGAAGACTCAACTAACCACAAAATCTACTTTATGGCCGCTGTCCTGCAACACAGTCATCTAATTGTAGCTGGAAGCTTTCCTGTCCTGCCTGGCCCCAAGGTCGGTCCTGAAGAATCTCTCCCAACCAAGCTCTTACAGCTGCTTATAAAATAATCACTCAGAGGCTTATATTAATTACAAACTTCATGGCCTACAGCTCAAGCTTCTTGCTAGCTAGCTCTTATAACTTAACTCACCCCTTTCCTATTAATCTATGTTTTGCCACATGGCTTCGTGGCATTACCCGTTTCCCATTACATGTTGCTCCTTGAATGGCAGGCTGGCGTCTTTCCCAACTCCACCCTTTTTATCTCTGTATCTCTGCTTAGATTTCCCACCTGCCTCTGAGCTGCCTTGCCATAGGCCAAAGCTGCTTTATTTATTAGCCAATGGGAGCAACACATATATTCACAGCATACAGAAAATCATCCCACAGCATCTAATCAATCAAGAAATACCTACTTAATGTGTGCCTTGGCCAGCATTTAGTACCAGTCAAGCTGTGGTACAAAATCCTGCATAGTGAGAGGGGTTGGGGGGTATTAATTGTTAGAGGAGAGAAGGGGCATCATGGGGTCTTTAGGGTAGAGGCAGGGTTAAGATAGAGGTCAGGAATTGGAAGGACCAATGCTTCCAGGATTTTGTGTTCAGAAATAAACAAGAATAAAAACTCTTTGTCCCAGGGTCACAGTTCAGTATCAGTGGGCACTCGGGCAGCTGTGGCCACAGATTACCATTAAATGTAACCTGCCTGTTGTACTCCCAGGTCATCAGCATTCAGCTGGTAGTGTAGATAAAGCAGAAAGGAAAGCCACATTGAAGAGAAGATAAAAAGAACACACTGAGAAGAAAATAAAAATGCCTTGAGTCTGTTTTGCAGACTCAAACACGCGAATCGATCTTTCTGACTCCAGGTTGAACAGGACATAACACACACCCAGATCAGTCATAGTGTGTGCATTTCTGGCATAATCTGGCCATGAAAAAACTCGTCACTCTGAAGAAGCCATTAAGTCCTTTGGCTAAAGGAACTGCCCACCCACCCACATCTCAGCTGCGGAGTCAGATAGGACTCCAGCTTCACATCTAAATTGCATTATGTGTAGATGCAGAGGCTTAGCCTTTCCTTCTCTCCTGCATCAAACAGGCACACTTGATATTTAAAGCAGCACTGCTATTTTTAGTTGGTTGGTGCACATCTGTCGGCCTTCCTCCTTAATGGCCTGCTCAGTAGAAGAGATGAGGAAAGCAGACTAAAATCATGTTGTTGTTCAATACCATGATTAGTTTTCTCAGGTTGACAGCCAGCCTTAACAAGATTCTCCTCTTCAGGAAAGGTTCTTTTGATGGATGGTGTCCCTGTGGCTCTAAACTGAACTGCAGAAGCAAGGAGGCAAGTTCTATCACTGCAAGGACTGGCTTTCCTGCTAACTCAGGTGCAATTGATAAAACCCCACACCTTATATGCCCCAAAGTGCAGGTCCAAGAGACAGGACGGGCGTTGTTCCTCTCCCTCCCCTTTGTCTTAACTGAATTATCCCTGGCTCTGCCCCTTCTCAACCTGAACTTGGTTACAAATAGTAACGCAGGCTGGCAGCAGTCAAGTTTATTAAGTCAAAACACACTTTAGAGGAAAACGCAAACCCTCTGGATCCCAACTAAAAAAGGAAAAGCAAAGTGCCACATTGCCCACAAAAACAAAGAAACACAGTATACGCTGAGAGATCCCAGGGATTCAGGTTGGTATAGCTTGAAAAACTTTGAAACTATCATCCTCCAATAAATTATATAAAGAAATAACCTCTGCCTCCGCCTGTTCACAAGCCTGAAAAGAATTAAACTTGACTAAACCCTAAAATCTCTCTCTAAATGTATGCCAAGCTCCCGCAGAAGCATCCCTCCTTGGTCTACTCGCCCCTGTACGTTGGTGCTACCTGGACTGTGTGCTGACAGCCTCACCTTGTTCATCGTAGTCGGGCTGAGTGGACAATCTTTAAAAGGAAACGCTCACCTAGGATATCAGCCTCTGAAGATTTCATCTAGAGTGCCCGTAGGCTGGAAGGTGGAGCTTTGAACGTTAGAAGAAATCAAAACTGGCTGGGGATGGAGCTTGGCTGGTAGAATGCTTGCCAAGCCTGCATGAAGTGCTGGGTTCAACCAGAAGCCCTGCGTAGAGAAGACAGCCGTTCTGGGCCATGTGAGAGCCTGTCTCAGAGGAGGACACTCTCTATATGGATAATCATGTATCCCTGCTTATGGAGGAGTCTGTCTATAATACATAAACTCATCTCTATATGTTGTCTGCACTGTGAGATCTATGGCTGTGCCAGTGTATCGCACCAGTCCATGGGTAGTGGCTGGAACGTTCTCATCACTGGTCTCAACTCTGCAACTCAGGAAGCAGAAGCATTTCTTACCATTTACATTTGAACATATGCGTGCATTTAAAGGCATAGCTTCAATAAAATAGATTGTTTAAAAATTTTGAGAACCTGAAATTTGAAGCAGAAAACATTTCTTCACCATGGCAGCACCTTGAGTTAGAACATAAGCATTCATTTAAAGGCATAGCTTAAATAAAATAGATCATTTTAAAACTTTGAGCACCTAAAATTTGAAGCAGAAAACATTTCTTCACCATGGCAGCACCTTGAGTGGCAGTCTGTAATTCAGCATGCTGTAGAAACAGCTGCTCTGTCAGCTCTCATGGTATGGTTTCTAGATAAACCATGGACATGGTTATTGAGGTACCAAAGAGAGTGTTGTTAGGTCAACCTTCACCAAGGGTGCTGGTTGGACTACAACACCCTATTCCATTTCATCATAGTCAATTTTGTTCCAGTGAGCACCGACAGACTGACTGCTATGCGGCGAGAGCTTTCTAACCTTTGGGAACATGAAGATGTACGATGTGTATAATGAAGCTGTGCTATCTGAGGTCATTTAAACTCACTGAAATGCAGTCTTTGCATTTCCCAAAATGAAGCACATTCTTCCATCTGGAGCCTCCATAGTTCATTTGGTGGTTTGAGTAAGAATGGCCTACACAGGCTCATATGCTTGAATGCTTGGTTGCAGTTAGTGGAACTGTTGGGGAAGGATTTGGAGGAGGTGTGGCCTCATGGGAGAAGGTGCAACACTGGGGGTGGGCTTCTCTCTCTTTCTCTCTCTCTCTCTCTCTCTCTCTCTCTCTATCTATCTATCTATCTATCTATCTCTCTGCCTGCTGCCTGTGGATCAGGATGTAAAGCTCTCAGCTACTGCTCTGGCATCATGCCTCTTTCCTTCTGGTCGTGGCAATCATGGACTAACCTTCTAAAACTGTAAGCCAGCCCCCAGTTAAATGCTTCCTTTTGTGAGTTGCCTTGGTCATGCTGTCTCTTCACAGGAATAGAACAGTGACTAAGACAACTCAGGACCTGAGTACATCTTTCTCCTACGATGTGAAACACATTAAAAAGAGAACATACCTCATCTTTGTCAAAAGTCGTTTCAATGAAGAAATGAAGGCTCCAGATGGAAAGATGTGCTTCACTTTGGGATGCTGTGGTCCAGCCAGCACCCTTGGTGAAACAAATCTCCAGTGTGACTGTGAGCAGAGAAGTCATGTGTCAAAAGACACGTCACCAGGGAGTGACAGGTCTGGGAGTTGGACACTAGTGTGGACAGCTGGAAACTCAGTCTTTACACTGTGTATTAGAGCTACAAGCCTTGTCTTGACTCTGTTTCCAAAAGATCTGGGTGTGTGCAGCGCCCCATAGGAGCTGTTAGAAGAAAAGCCACAAATCACTAGCTGTCTGAGGCGGCACTCAGAGTCCCTGTGCTGCGGTGTGTGAGGAGAGCAGCTTGTTTCATAAGTTGGAAATGCAGACAAAGTTTCTGAAGAAGTCATTTACATCAGGTTATGATTAAGATGCAATCCATAAACATTAAGTAGCATGTGACATTTTTATTGAATCTTAGATTAAACTCCCCCAAAAGTTTATGGGATCTCTGTGAGTTCAAGGCCAGCACGGTCTACAAAGCGAGTTCCAGGAAAGGTGCAAAGCTACACAGAAAAACTCTGTCTTGAAAAACCAAAAAAAAAAAAAATTTAGCATCTTTATTGAGATAAAACTCAGATATCAAATTATGAATACTTATATAAAAATTAATTTATATTATTAATAGTATAAAAGATACTGTATATATTATATTTATAGGTTTTTAATATATAAAAATGTATTTACTGTATACAGTTGACTGGCACCCAACGAGTTGGCAAGCGTTTCCACCTAAAACCTGAAAAAAAGATTCTAAAATGGAGCTAAAAACAGCTTCCTAATTGTCTCTCTCAAATGAGTGGCAGCTGTCGGTTTGATGTGGGTTCCTGGCTTCAAAATTTGGATGTAAGGATGTGTTGCTTTGGAAAGGAGACTCTGCTTTTGTTCCCACAGAAAGTCAGAGGCTATGGATTTGTTGCAGATTAAGATACATCAGGTTTGACCAGCCAAGACCCCCTGAAAGGTCTCCAATGACACCATGGCCCAGATAATCCAATGTCCAGATCGGATTCAAGGCAACTGGCTCAGACAATACAGTCTCATGGACTATTCTATAATCCTAAAATTTTCTTTGTGTCCCCATAAGATATAGTGCCCCCCTCCAGCAGGAAGTAGTAAAAAAACTATGCCCTGATTCCCAAATTATATGTAATTTTACTTTGTTAGGGTTAAAACCTTCCTTTAAAAAAAGGCGGGGGGGGGGGTGTGCTGTGGGATGTTCTGTATGGCAAATGTGTTGCTCTGATTGGTCAATAAATAAAACACTGATCGGCCAGTGGCTAGGCAGGAAGTATAGGCGAGACTAACAGAGAGGAGAAAAGAAAGAACAGGAAGGCAGAAGGAGTCACTGCCAGCCATCACCAGGACAAGCAGCATGTGAAGATGCCGGTAAGCCACGAGCCACGTGGCAAGGTATAGATTTATAGAAATGGATTAATTTAAGACGTAAGAACAGTTAGCAAGAAGCCTGCCATGGCCATACAGTTTGTAAGCAATATAAGTCTCTGTGTTTACTTGGTTGGGTCTGAGCGGCTGTGGGACTGGCGGGTGACAGAGATTTGTCCTGACTGTGGGCAATTCAGGAAAACTCTAGCTACAGTTGAGTACTTTAGACAAGGTTAATTCTGAATCTAGGAGACTCTCACACAGATCAAGGTAATAAACCACTACCTCCAAAACTTACCTGAGGACTCACTACCCCATATTTTCTGAAAGCAACACTTGGCACCAAATTTAAACAGTTCTTGGATTTAATAATGTTTAGAATTATTAAAAGCCATCTCTTGACAAGAGGAAACAGATTTTCTACTTAAAAGAATGTTTATGTGTTGACTGACTGAAGATCTTCATCAAGAAGGCAGAGCATTAGGAATGGAACCAGGAACTTCTCACACTAGAGCAGTGGGCTGTCTTCCTTTCCTTTCCTGTTGCTGGGATTAAAACACTCTGACAAAACCAATGAGACACACACACACACACACACACACACACACACACACACACAGAGAGAGAGAGAGAGAGACAGAGAGACAGAGAGACAGAGAGAGACAGAGTCAGCGAGGCAGACACAGAGAGAAACAGAGACAGAGACAGACAGACATGGATCCAGGGTCCAGTACATCAGAGCAGGGATGTGAAGGCAGCAGGAAGCAGCTGGTCACAGTGCATCTACAGTCAGGAAGCAGAGAATAATATTTGCATATTGCTGCTCAGCTCCCTTTCTGCACTCATACAGTCCAGGACCCCAGGCAGGAAGTGATGTCACTCATAGTGGGTGAGACTTCCCACCTCAGTGTAATCAAGATCGCATCACACAGGCATACAGAGACCCATCTCCCAGAAGCCTCTAGATTCTGCCAGGTTGACACTAGCGTCACATGGTTAGGTGTTGGATGACAATTGCTTTAACATCTCATGGGGCACATTTGGTTATGGTTCAGCTGACGGTTAACTCCAACCTCAGAGAGGAACAACCCAATGGTATCAGAGCCAACTCTAAGAGAGAGAAAAGCTCCCACAGGACTGAAAATCAACAGCTTGATCACAGTTGACCACTGTGGTTTTTCTTTCTGGTTGTAAATAGTAAAGCAATTTGACATTTTCTCTTACAAGAAAAACAGTTTCTAAAGGGCTGTGGAGAGAGTTCATTTAATAACGTGCTTGCTGAGGACTTAAATTCAGTCCCGATAATCCGTTTAAAAAGGGATGGTGTCATGGCATGTGCTTGTAGTCCTGGCGTGGTGAAGATGGAGACAGGCCTAGCCAAGTCTCTGAGCTCCAGGCAGTAAGAGATGGTGTCCTACAGAACGATGTCTGGAGAAATGTCACCTGTGGCTGACCTCTGGCTCACACACACACACACACACACACACACACACACACACACATACACACACGCGCACGCGCACGCGCACGCACACGCACACACGCACATGCACACGCACACATACACATGCACACACACACACACATGCACGCATGCACACACACACACACGCACACGCACACACGCACACGCACACACACGCACACGCACACGCGCACACGCACACGCACACATACACATGCACACATACACATGCACACACACACACACACACGCACGCACACGCACGCACGCATGCATGCGCACACACACACGCACACACACGTACCCACATACACATACACACACACACAAACACGCACGCACGCATGCACACACACACACACACACGTACCCACATACAAATGCACACACATACCCACATACACATGCACACACATACCCACATACACATGCACACACATACTCACACAAATAAAATAGTCATTTTACATCGAAATAGCATCAGAGTTTAACTTGATTCTATCTATAGTGTGTGGAAGGCCTGAGGGTGGCCAGCAACATGATCAGAGGGAAAAGACAATTAAGAGAGTACCTACACTGAAACTGTCTTGTGCTGACTGGGAGCTCACATAGTCAGAAAGTGTGGACTTGGTCACTGGACAGTTTCTCATGGAGATTAGCAAAAGGGAGGCCATTAATACTCATGGGAAATCAAAAAATGTATAAAGGAGAGAATCAAATGGTGACCAGTTAGGCCTTGCTGTTCTTGCGGTTTTACCTTTAACAGAGGGTTTTGAGGGTGCTTCTTTTCATGCCCCCCAACTTTCACATCTTGCCTGGAGGGAGATCTTTTTTCATTTTCTCTATGATGCTATAATCAAAGGAGAAATATATGAGAAGCCTGATAATTTTAGAGTCTTCATTTCAGACCATTAAAGCCGTATTGCATAATTTCCTTTCTAAAGATTGGAACTCTCCAGAAAATGAATAGATGAAAGGTCTCAGCTCTCAAGGATGCTTGCCCAGCCACTTATACAAATGACATATAATAACATGCATTCTAAAACTAGTCATTTTTCCTTTAGTATCTCAAAACACTATGAATTGATGCAGTCTAGATTAGCCATTAAGCCCCTCTGCAGCCTGGCCCATCAGTCGCAGAGCTGGTCCTGGAGGCTTATGGAGTTGTGTTGCGGAAACACAATGCAACCCCGCATTGCTCATCATATGAAATTAGATTCCCCATCAAAAACAAAACAAAACAAAATTTGTGTGTGGCTGAAATTATGATTCCGGGTCCAGGCCTCCAGCTCGAGCATCAACATTGATGCAGAATTGATGAAACCGCCAAGTGGGATTGTATTGTTTGATCTTCACAGCCCTGGAATAACATTGCCGGGAGCCACAGTTTCTACAGACTTACTTTGCACAAACGTCTTAGCCAGTGCAGATGTATTGACATAGAGTGCCCATGAATGACATTAGGACTACTTAGGAAAGAGGGAAAAAAAGGACAAAATAATAGCAAAAGAACACAGCAATTGGTTCTGAAAATTACCTTTTTCCAGTGAACCTCTCTGAAAAATTACCTTTTTCTGCTGAATCTCACTCAAAAATTACCTTTTCCAACTGAAGCTCTCTCAAAGTGCCTTGATGGCGAGCAATGTAGTTTTAAGTTGAAAATGTCACAAGGCCATGAAAAGAAATTGATAGAAAATTTCAGGGTTCCTTGTTGATATTTGAAGCAGCCCGTGGGTTTTTGTTCCTTAACACAGATCTGCTCCGCTGCGTTCCCACTTTGATTTCTGTATTGCCAAAACCAGCGTGCTTCCAGGCTTAATGGCTTCACAGAGAAGGGTACGGAGGTGATGTAGTTATTACCACCAAGGTTCTGTTACCAGTGGGAAATTGGTAAACAGATGTTTTCAAAAATCTCCATTCACCTCAGAACTTTAAGAAAGTGCAGTAAATAAAATCTTGAAGTTTGCTCATCCTTTAAAAGAAATCATAATTATGCACTTGAGGGGCAGTTGAGAGGAGACAGCGAGACTGCGCTTCTTTAAGTCAGTTCCAAGGCTCCTTGGTCTTGGAAGAAGCAACCGTCTTCGAAAAGCAACCTGGCTTTTAGGCCTGACTCTGCCTCATGCATCAGCTTGGCCTTGGCTGAGTCCTGTGGGACATGAGAATGGACAAGATCATGTCGGAAGCTCCTTCCGGCTGTAATATTCTACAGTTTTCTTTTAGTTCAGATTTAGGGAAGAAAGGTGTCACAATGGCTATTGTTTATTATCTCTGTTGCTCTAAGAGAAGTCAACAGTTTTGTGTGTATGCTTGTGAATATGTATGTGTGTCTTGGGGGGTGCACACACTTGGGCTGTGTGTCCCCACTGAATGTGTATGGGGGAGTGCACACACTCGGCCTGTGTGTCCCCACTGAATGTGTATGTGTGTGTGTGGGGGGGGGAGGGTGCACACACTCAGACTGTGTGTCCCCACTGAATGTGTGTGTGTGTGTGTGTGTGTGTGTGTGTGTGTGTGTGGCGGGGTGCACACACTTGGGCTGTGCGTCCCCACTGAATGTGTGTATGTGGGGGGGGGGGCAGGGTGCACACACTCAGTCTGTGTTTCCCCACTGAATGTGTGTGTGTGTGTGTGTGTGTGTGTGTGTGGCAGGGTGCACACACTCGGGCTGTGTGTCCCCACTGAATGTGGGGGGGGGCGGGTGCACACACTCGGGCTGTGTGTTCTCACTGAATGTGTGTATGTGTGTGTGTGTGTGTGAGGGTGCACACACTCGGGCTGTGTGTCCCCACTGAATGTGTGTATGGGGGGGAGGGGGCAGGGTGCACACATTCGGGCTGTGTGTCCCACTGAAAAACAAAGAAATGCTTTCTCCAGAGCGACACTGGGACTGGCTGGGCTGCGCTCGACCAGACCTGTACTTGGGAAACGTCTGAGCTCTTGGCTGACTTGATGGATGCATTTTTCCTCTTTATCATTGATTATTGTCTTCTTCCATCTCCTTTGTCTGTCTGTCTGTTTATCTGCCTTCTCCAGGCCCAATTCTTCTCCCTGCCCACATCTTTGTCTTCTCTGTTTTCTTCTAATTCGCAAGCTTTTTAACCTCCCCTTAGGGCCTCCCCACAGGAACTACGGATAGTCACATGGTGAAACTTTGTGAACTTCGATGGCAGCTATTAATCCTGAAGGGCTTTCTCTTTTTAACTCATGAAATAATTAGGATTAGAGATATGCCAAATTATTATTTTGACTAAGTCTTTGATCTTCAATATTGAATAAAATCAAAATTCTGCTAAATCTGAGATTACATGAATTTTGGAATATGAGAATACATAATCTTCTATATTTCAAATTAATTAGAATTAGAATTTTATTATTAACATTTTAATTGCCAATTTTTAAAGTTTGACACTATAGAATAAGTAATTATTTCTTCATTTTCTTGGTCACCAAGTTGCCCTTGTAGTTGTTTAGAAAATGTTTTTGATTAAGATAGAATTGGATCACTTTCCCTTATCTTCCTCCAGCTACCACCACTACCTCCCTCAACCCCCCTCACATGCCCTCCACACTCTCCAGTTGATAGCTTCTTTTTATTTGATTGTATTCGTTACATACCTGTGTGTGACTGTGTGGGTGTGCACAAACATTTATAAATAAAACCTGTGGAGTGCACATTGTGGGTGGAGGTGTGTAGACGGTTTTAAGGCTGACCGCTATGCACTAGACAATCAAATACGGGGGCTCATCCCTGGAAGGAGTTCATTCTCCTTTCCCAAGCAGTCACTCTAAGGGTGTGGCCCTTTGAAATTTACTCCGTTCACATACCCGTGTCCACTGATCATTGATACTGCCATTGTTCCGGTCCTGTATATGCAGCCATTTCCAGGAGAGTCTGTGGTGGCGTAGACTCCTGGTGTTCTGTCTCTTACAATCTTTTAGGCCCCCTTCTTTGATGTTCCTTGAGCCATAGATGTAGGAGCTGTGAGTAGGTTTACCTACTGGGGCTAGACTCCCAATGATCCATTGATCTCTGCATGTGTCCAGTTTTGGTTTTCTGCGATGGTCTCTCCATCTGCTGTAAAGAGAACTTTCTTTGATGAGGGTTGATAGCTACACTTCTCTTGGGTATGAGGATAAGGTTTGGAATGTAGTCAGGAATTATGCTGGTCTAGCAAAGTGGTGGCAGCAGATTCTCTTCTACGGTCCATGACTTCACTCGCCCTGGGAAGCTGGCTATGTTTCTAGTACCAGGCATGGTTTCCTTTTTGTTGAATGGGCCTTAAGTCCAGTTATAAGCTGTTGGTTGGCCCTGATGTGTGAGTGCCACTTATTTGCACCTTCATGCAGGACTGCCTTAGGTGTTGCAGCTGGTAGGAATATCTAACTGCTTCACCCACCTTGGTAGCTTGTGTAGTGTTTTCTGAAACCTTGGAAGATAGACCACAAGAAAGAGGCTTTCAGGTTAGATCCAACAGTTGTGCTTATGGCATATCTCCAATAATACAAAAATACAAACCCAAAAGGTTATTCTAATGGACCGCTATATGCCCATGAAAAAGAGTAAGGGAAGGCTCTATGAACTATTACAGAGTGGCTTCCTGGAGATACTTTTAGATGGAAAAAAAGGAAGAAAGCAAATGATAAAGTGGCCTTTGTTATTTGTATAAGAAAAAAGATGCAGGAAATGTAAACCTACTTTTCTTTACAATAAGACACAGTAGAGGATAAAACAGAAAACAATGAAATTGGTCATATACTCCATTGGAATACAGAGTTGCAATGAGGTTAAAAAAAATACCCAGGAATGAGTGGCTTTTCCCTTTGTGGACTTTTTTTTAACTAGTTTGTTCTATATATTCACTAAAGGGAAATCAATAAGAACTGGGGTGAGACCCTGCTCTGTAAGGAAGCTCCAGCACATGGCTTAACTGTACCAAAAAAATGCAGAGGGGGGTGGAGGGCGGAGAGATGCAGAAGACGGGAGAGAAACTCACCCCAAACTACATGATTTATGGACACAGACTTTTTTATAGACCTTCATGTGTTTTTTTTGGGGGGGAGGCAAGTTGCAAAGAAATAATGAACACTTTTTAATACTTGGTTTGTTTTGTTTAGAAATAATAGCTTAGGTGGCTATTCCGAAACTATTTCACATATGTTGTAGGGTTAAAAAGTGAAGGAAAGGTGTGTTTGGAAGCCAGAGTCCCACTGTGGAGTGAGAAAGATTCAAAAGTGGGGTGAGAGCAACGAAGAACTCAGAGGGTGAGATCTGAGCTGGGAGTCTCAAGACTGATAACACATGTGTGTCTGTCTGCACAGTGCGTATGCACTAATAACATATGTGTCTGTGTGTCTGCACAGTGCGTAAGCATAAGCGAGTTCTTGGCATGTTTGTGTGGGTTTCCCCCCTGTAAATATGTTCATTTTAGGCTCTGCTTATTGAATTGATTGCCTAGAATCAAAACATCCCAGTTGCCACAAGCATGCCTAACAGCCAGGCCTTGGAATTAGGCCTCTTCAGATAAATGACTGATTCCAGAGCTGAACAGGATGCATAGAAGAAGAACCTGGGACATCTTGTTAGGTCAGAGAGTAAGAAGACCAGAGGGTGGAGGAAGGATGGGGGAAGAGGGATGGGGAGGGAGATAAATTTGGGGAATATAAGATTCTTGCCTAAGGCAGAAAGCAAAATGTTAACCAGTAAATGTGGGATGAGTGCCAGCCAATGCCACCATCCTGCACCCATGATAGTAAAGATTGTATCAGGACACAATTAATGGTTGATACCAAATCAAGGGATCTTATTTGATGGGAATGCAAGATGTTTGCATGCCTTGAAGTATCTACTCAAAGACTGCTTCTAGGTTGCAAGATAGGAAATCAGTAGTAATAGTAGAAAATCCAGAACACCTTGTCAGTATGATCAAAGTTCACATCAGCATGAGGACCAGATGTGCCTCCTGGCAGGGTGCCCCAGGAATGGGGCCACAGCAGCCACAGTGTCCTGTTGAGAATCCATTCATAGTAAGACACCAGACAAACCTAACATGGAAACTGTCCTATGTAAAGATGAAAGAGAATAAATTCTTCATCAGGTTACCCCCTCTAGTCCTCCAGACAGAAATGAGGGGTTTTAGTTAGTCACCCCATTAGGCTGTGCATCTCGGCAAGTGGAGCCCGAGGCACAGAGAGGCACAGCAAGCCGTATGACAGAGGAATATCCTTGGCCTTCAGTGGTGCCCCGTGGGCTCTCGTACAGCTCCTGCCATCCATGACAAGAGGTTGCCCGAGGACGTTGCCAAGGAGAGGGAGACAGGAGAGAGAGGGGAAAGAGGGCATGTCTGAACTATAAAAGGCAATGAGCCTGTTCCTCCTGTGAGGACTACCAGAGTGTGTCCCCTGAAGCTCAGTCCCACTCACTGGTGACCTGAATTCTAGCCTGTATTCACTTCAGACAAGGAGATTTCAAAAGGTGAGAAAAAAAAAAAGACTCACCACAAGTTGAGTTATATTTCAGACTCTGGTCTTCTTCCTCAGTCCACATCCACTGTTCACTTTTCAGAGTCCTGAGCCGTCCACTCTGGGCATCCCGTCCACGGTTTTGGGCTGTGTTCAGATAGACCAGGACTGAGGAGCAGGCAAAGTTCATCTGCTCTGCAGCCAGCAGTACTTGATGTCTATTATGCTAACTTATTTATTTATACTAATTTAATTCAGATGCAGTTTTGAAATTATTGAAAAACATGCAATGCATTCATCACTTGTACAGCCCAACATATGATCTCTCTGTTGGTAAATATTAAACATGCCTTTGGTAAGAAAGCATGTCATACAGTCAATGGGTGTCACATTCTGTTGATACTATTCATGCAGGTTGATTGACAGTGTGTTCATTTCTCTGTCTACATAGGTACTTTTGTCCACTCATCTCCTCTGCTATTGGGAGTGGATTATATTTCAGCTGGGGTAGAAGACGCATCTGCTACTCCACTAAGCTCCTCTGATTTCTGCTTTATATATTTTGAAGCTCTGTTATTAAGTAATCCACATTTACAATCATTCTGTCTTCTTACTATATTGAATTTTTTACTACCATAAAATTTTCCTCTTTATCTTTAGTGCCACTCTCTGCCTTGAGATACATTTTCCTAATATTTTTATTGTTTGGTAAATAATTCCGTTATTTTCCTTATTTCCATCTTTTTATTTGTGGCATATCTCTTATAGGCATTGTGTATTGGCGTCTTATTTTTATTTTCCTTTTTATTGAATCTGACAATGTTATTCTTTTATTTGGAATGTTTAAGTCCTTTATATTTAGAACAGTAATTGGTGTGGTTGGATTTGGTTCAGCCATTATGTTGAGTGTTATCTACAGTTATTTGGTTGTTTCTCCTCTTTTGGTTAATCAAAAAAAAAAAATGGCTCTCCAAGTTAAGAATGCTGCTTTGAATTTTTTTTAAAGTAAAAATTGAAATACACAAGATACAGCTGCTGATGTAAGTCTTCAGTACTGACTTCCTTGTCCACTGTCCCTCAGCCTTCCCAGAGCTGCCGCTGTACTCTGTATAGACCACCGTGCTCTGTTAAGTATCTTACTCGGCGGGTCCATGCCTTTAAGATACCACGATCTCCCCAAATGAAGTCATTGCAAGTGTGGCCTGCAAAGCTGGCCAGACACATTTGGTAATCACAAGACAGAAGCAAACACGAAGCATGGATCTTCAACCTTCCCCACCTCACCTTACTTCCCCCTAGACGTTAGTGGGATGTGATTCTCTAGCTACTGCAATACAGTTGTTTTGTCCAGCGTATCCACAAAGGAACAGCATGGAGTTGTGTAATAACACCTAAAAGTAGAAGTAATGCTTCAGAGAGGCAAGTCTGATAAGGCTGTTAACCATAAGTGTAAATGCGGGTCATAAAAGGAATCATAATATCTCTGTGGTCCATGTATTAGCTGTAACACAGGCAGCTGATCTGAGATTAGTTCTATGGGTCAGCAGACCCACCTGTAGGAAGAGGATGGCCCAAGACAGAGAGGGAAGAACATACTTGCAGCTGTGATGAAGATGGAGATGCGTCCCATGTTAACTCTGGATTCAGCTTGCACTGTGTCCCCAGGGAGAGCCTGAGAACAGAGGCAAGTGAGTGTGAGCATTCTATAGATCAGTACCTGAATCTATGTGTCTAGCCATGTGCATTCACTTGCCATGTGCTGAATTGTGTATCATTCTGTCCACACTATGTCTTGTGTTCTTCCTAACTAATATTTTTAATTACCTGAAGTGTGAAGTCAAAAGAATGAGGCACTTATATCATATGTGACTATTAAGACATTCAACACAACAGTCTGGCAGGTCAGAAAACTTGATCCATTAGAGAATGAAAACCACAGAGAAATATTCCTGTGCAGGGGATGTCTTTCTATATGCTGTGAATATATGTTGTTCCCTTTGGTTAAAAAATAAGCATCTTTGGACTATGGCAAGGCAGTTTAGAGGTAGGCGGGAAATCCAAGGAGAGAGACAGGAAAGAAAAAGGCGGAGTGAGGGAGATGCCAGACTGCCATCCTAGGAGCGACATGTAATGGGATATGTGGTGATACATAGATTAATAGTTATTGGTTGAGTTAAACTATAAGAGCTAGCTAGCAAGAAGTCTGCCATAGGCCATACAGTTGATGATTAATATTAAGGCTCTGAATGATTATTTTATAAGTGACTCAGGGACCGCGGGGCCTGGTGGGACTAGAGGAATGCAGACCAAGGGGCCGGGTAGGACCTGAGAAACCTTCTGGCTATATTCCTGTGTATGTGTGCACACTCTGGGTTGGGCATTTCTCTTATGTGATGTCCTGTCACTTAGCCAGCCCTATCTGGACTTCTGGGATTCAATCGCCTCACACTGCTTTCAAGCAAACCTTTGATGTTGTTTCAGGTCTGGCCCATCCACAGACAGTTGAGTGGCCCCTCCCCCTCGCTGCGGAAGCTGTTGTCATGTACATTTTGGGTGTTTCCTCCAATTTGTGAACAACTTCAGCCTATTTGTTGCAATTCAGAGAAGGGCAAGAGAAAGAGGCAGCCAGGGGCTTATAAGTAAGAAAGGGAGAATTCTACATCTTGTTCCGGTAAAAATGAGGACTCATCCGTCACATTTCCGTATCGCTGGTGTAAGACTGCACCTTCTAGTGCTGCAGGATCTAGGCAGCAGGCACCACGTGGCCATTGTCTGCACGTGCATGTGCTTTCTCTTTTCATTCCCACTCCCTAGTGATGGAAGGGCACTCGATGCCCATCCGTTCTGTTGTTCATCTGTTTGTTTATAGTTTTTATACTTACTTTTATTTTTGAAATTACTGTTGTGCCCAGATCGTGACCCCCAGAGAGACCACCAAAGACGAGCATGCCGGAATGCAAAAGCATGGTTTAATTCTGGATATCCAAAAGCAATACAAGCCTAGGCAGGGACTTCGTCCAATACATCCAACGCAGTGGAGGCTGGAGGAAGCGCCCACCTGTCTGCAAGCTCAGTTTTTAAAGGGAAAAGTCACAAGGTTACATCATTTAGGGGTGCTAGTACAGGTACAATTCTGATTGGCACGCTTCTAGGGGCTTCTAGAAATTACTTCTAAGGGAGTGGAAGCCCGCCACCATTTCTCATTGGCTGCCCTCAGGTGGAGGCATTTCTGTGATCAGTTACCCTGGAAACCAGGGAGAGGACATTCCATAGTCTGGCAGGCATTACCTTGTGACTATCTTGTGGCTCTGTACTTTTACACTTCCTGGTTTCTGGAATCTGAACTGACTGGTCTCAGTAACTTCTGGCCTGTTCCAGTAACTTATGGCCTGTAGCTAAAAGGAGCAGTCTTAGGCCTTTAGTTTTGGGGTGAGAGCATTTTGGTCTTATTTTGGTTCCACATTTCCCCCTTCTCATGTGCCTAATGAAACCCAATCATGGGTTTTGGACAGTTAGCTCCTAAGTATCCCTCTCTAATAATGGCCATGTATAGTTAGCCATCTTGTCTCTATGCCAGGGAGTTTTCTTTTGACCCAGCATTTCAGCCTTTTCTGAACAGGGAATATGGGTGATGTATTCTCTTCTGGAACTGCTTCGAGCTGGCATTGGGGCGCCGATGTCAGGGGGCCCCAAAAGGCTGAAAAGCTAGTTAAAGACTGGGCAAGGGGGCATTTGTCAGAAGTATGTAGCTGCCTGACCCCATCGGGACAGGGAAGAACCATGTTAGCTGGGCTGGTCCATGTCAGCTTTTAGCAAGTCTGGAGCTCACAGTCGTCTGGATCAATGGAGTCAGCGACTGAAACCTGGAGGTGACTGCCAGCCAAATGGAAATCTGTTGAGACAAATTTAAACTAGGAACAGAAGTTAAAATTTATGAACTTATTTGGAACCCTTAGGTCCATACCCTTAGTGATGGGAAAATCAGTAGTCCCAAGACCAGGAGAGAGGAAAAATACCATCTTTAGGAATACTTATCTGGGGTCCTTTTGACCTCTGCGAAGTGGGTCTAGGTTTTTATGACTCTTTTGATCCTTTAAGGCCTACTTACAAAATGACATAAAAGTTTTAGATACATTAGTATTACCAATCTATACTGAAATCCATATTGTCTGTAAAACAGCAGAAGTGGACTCATGCCTTTGAGTTCCAACAAGAACTACAGATTTGGGTTAAAAGCTTGTGCATTTTCCTTCTGTCCAGAAAGCCAAGTATAAATTGGACAGAGATTTTTGGCCTGGTGAGAGGCACTTTTAGGTTTACATTTAGACATATTTAGATGACATCTAAAACAAATCCAAAATATTGAGCTTGTGACTGAACAGTAAGTAGTCATTGCTCTACCAGCTCATCAGGACTCCTAAATGTTAAGCTCTGAACCATAGAACAGGAGAGTAATCTGAAACTTATCTCATTTTGGACTCATATCTGAACCTTTATGACTTACTTAAACTTTTATATCTCAGAACATTTTCCTAAAAGTGAGCTAACAAGCTAGCTATGGCCTTGCAGAAGGATCTGGTTGATGCTGCCATGCTGACAAAGTTAGAGCTAGCCTGGCCATCAGTACTGTCAGAGATCTGAGAAGGATAAACTATATCTGAGTGCAGACCAAGAAGCTTCCAATCCTATAAATTACAGGGACCAATCCCTACCCAGGTCTCCATACCGTTGGAGGCACCAGTCAGAACAGCATCAATCTTCTTCCGCCATCAGGTCCATAAGGCAGAGTATTTTTCCTGTGGAATAGGGACATGGAAGACTGACCTTGATCACGCAAAAGGGTGCAATCAATTCCAGTGTCCTACTGCTTGTCCACAGTCTGGGCTGGGTCCTGGCGGCAGGCGTTGCATTGGGGCATCTTGCCCTGTGATCAGCGTTGTCATATTTCAGGCAGAGACGTTGTGGTGCCTCATATGTAATCTTCTTTGGAGACCTTGGGTCACTGCTAGGATCTGGAAGCCTGTCTGATATAGTAAGCTTTTAGATCAACATTTAAATGCCATATTCTGCAGATCTCTGAAGTATGAGGGCTGTCCAGGTATATCTGAATAGACAAACTTTGTTTTTAATTACTTGTTTCAAGCTAAACCCTGAAAACATATGCAAGAGACTGAGTAAATGAGTAAACTTACATCAGTACTTACTTACCCTGACTACAATTAAAAAACTTGATTACTTATGACTGATTATTTATGTTCTCTAACAGTCTACAAAAGTAGCCTAAAAACAATGCTTTTAAGTTGAAGCTCTTCTAGCATCAAATACAGGTTCAGTAAAGAAACCAAAACAAAATATCATTATACAACATTCTTAAGCCTGAACGTACCTTGGGTAAGAAGAAACATTTTTTAATCCATTGGTTTTTAACTATAAAAACTGTTCTTAAAAGACTGATATCTCTCAAATGTCTTCCACCACTGCAACTAGACTCTTTTTGGAACTCTAGTCCTGCCATACATTTGCAAACCTCAGCTGTTTCCTATGATTCCTTTATGTTGCAAAGTTTGGCTGCCAGAGCAAGGTATATTTCTGTGAATAAAAGCATTGATGTGCAGCTTTAATATTAATCAAATACCTTATTTATTAAACATATGTTGCCATCTATTTAAATTCTCTAGAAACTTGCTGTTGAACACTTGGTAAAGACATAAGTATTAGGTGTTAACCGGAGTAGATCTTTATAACCTTAGTAAAAGATGGCTGCCAGCCACATGGCTGCCCATGAGGTCACCAGCCAAGATGGAGGGAGCCACGTGGTTGCTGTTTAAAGCTCGTTTTTCTAAACAGTAATTACTTGCACACATACACACAGTTGGATCCAAGTTACACACATACATACATACAGTTAAAGCTTGCTTACATTTTCAAGTCACATGCCTGTATACATACACACATAAGCAGTTTGCAGAATCATTAGCCATTCTTAAGATGAAAACCAATAAGAATTAACTTTCAAATTCAGTATTTGCAGGTATAAGAAACCATAACAAACAGTTTGCATCACATCACCTCTGACCTTCTACAACCTTCCATGTACCCTCAGTCCGTTCCTTTGATCCCTCAGACATTTACAAATTTCACCCTTTTCTTTTCCTTCAAAACAGAAACTCTTACCAAAGTCTTTCTTGTGATTTCCCTCAGTACTCTAGAATATATTGTAAAGTTACAGTATTTTAAACAAGAACAGAAATACATGCACATACCATAACAAGAATAACTCAATTTGCATCAGCACTGTACCGCAGACCAGAAACTGTTGGTGACATTCCATTCTTGGAGCCAGACCTTGATCAGGTTTTAGCCCCAGGGCAGGTCTTGGGAGCCCCACCCAACAGTATGGAAGAGAACGGGGAAGGCATGCACCATGGAGACAAAAGATTGCTGTTAACCTCAGACCCTCAAGTACAGGATAACGGCAGACTGAAAGTGACTCCACGCCCTGGCTGGGCCCACAGACCTGTAGGCCACTCCTCAGCTGTGACCCTGGAGGGGCAGTTAGTTCTCCACCAGCCCCCACACTGAGCTCCTTGAGGCTCCTGCCAGCTCTGCCCCATGTCCACACAGGAACCCAGCCAGAACCTGCCGGCCAAATCTGGGCCCCACAGTGCTCACAGCCTGCTCTAGCACAAAGCCATGCCTAGTTCCCATGCAGCCAAGCCTCTACTCCACAGCTTTTTGAGTTAGCTGGGGCCCCGAACCCACTGCATCTAGGCCCCGTGATGCTCACGGGCCGCCTAGCCCTCTCAGCGGCGCCCTGGGTCCCCGAAGTAGCAGCTGTGCAGCCGCAAGCTTTCTGCTGCCTGCTGCCTGTGCTCTGGTCAGAGAGAGCAAGGAAGCAATGTTAGGTTAGTCTGTGCCAGTTCAACCACCGAAGGGGTCTCCATCCCTTCGGCTGGCAATCGGCCCACAAATCCCAATGCACACACAAGCTCAGGCATAAAACACTCACACATGTGGCCACAGTTCTCACACATTTATACATTTATGAAGGTATAACAAATAACACTGACGAACAAGATAGGCAGACAAAAAGGAAGAACAAGGGCCCTACAGATGGTCCAGGCAGACGAGAGTCCGGAGAGGGAGCCTCGATAATGCCAAAGACCTACAGATGGGACAGGGACAATTCTCCCGATCCCCAGATGGATCCAAACAGACGGACCCCTCATGGGTATCTCCCGATCCCCAGACGGATCCAAACAGACGGACCCCTCACGGGCATCCTAACAGACGGACCCCTCTCGGGCGTCCTAACAGACGGACCCCTCTCGGGCGTCCTATGACGGGGGGACCTGTAAGGACCCCCGCGTCCTGATGAGGGGTTGAAACGTCTTCCAACTCCTCCAGCGTCACCTTACAGGCGCGTCCGCCAAGGTGAGCCTGTCAGATTCAACTGCCGGCTTCAGATAAGAAAAGGAAAGCAAAGACAAGAAAACAGAGCGCTCTTACCGATCGGTGCAGATGGACCTCCGGAGCTCTTAGGGGTCCCGGTGGGGGGTCTCTGGGGATCCCGGAGAGCCCCCAAATGTTGTGCCCAGATCGTGACCCCCAGAGAGACCACCAAAGACGAGCATGCCGGAATGCAAAAGCATGGTTTAATTCTGGATATCCAAAAGCAATACAAGCCTAGGCAGGGACTTCGTCCAATACATCCAACGCAGTGGAGGCTGGAGGAAGCGCCCACCTGTCTGCAAGCTCAGTTTTTAAAGGGAAAAGTCACAAGGTTACATCATTTAGGGGTGCTAGTACAGGTACAATTCTGATTGGCTCGCTTCTAGGGGCTTCTAGAAATTACTTCTAAGGGAGTGGAAGCCCGCCACCATTTCTCATTGGCTGCCCTCAGGTGGAGGCATTTCTGTGATCAGTTACCCTGGAAACCAGGGAGAGGACATTCCATAGTCTGGCAGGCATTACCTCGTGACTATCTTGTGGCTCTGTACTTTTACACTTCCTGGTTTCTGGAATCTGAACTGACTGGTCTCAGTAACTTCTGGCCTGTTCCAGTAACTTATGGCCTGTAGCTAAAAGGAGCAGTCTTAGGCCTTTAGTTTTGGGGTGAGAGCATTTTGGTCTTATTTTGGTTCCACATTACAATACAATTATAGCATTTCCCCTTCCCTTTCCTCCCTCCAAACTCTCCCATATACTCCTCCCTGCTCTCCTTCAAACTCATGGCCTCTTTTTAAACTGTTATTTCACGCATATATGCATACTCATATACATGTACGCTCCTAAATGTGACCTGCTCAGTATAAATGCTTCGTATATGTATGTCATCAGGGCTGGCCATTTGGCACTGGACAGCCAACTGGTGTGCTCTTCCCTGGGAAGACCACTTCTCCTGCTCTTAGCTTTCCTCAGTTGCCTAGAGGTCTTTGTGTGGGCTTTGGGGCTTTCCCCATCCTCCTTGACAGGTCCATTGGCGCCGTCCTTGTTCAGCTCATGTTTCGGCAGCCATGTTGGTGAGATTTTATGGGTATTGTTTTAGACATTACTAAGAGACACTACTTCACAGCAAACTCACAGATCCTTTGGATCTTACACTCCTTCTGCTCCCTCTTCTGCAATGTCCCCCAAGCCTCAGTCACAGGAGCTGTGTTGTAGATGAGTCCACTGGGATGGGGGCTCTACAGATGTGTATTTTGATTGGCTGTGGTTTTCTGCGGTGGTCTCCATCTGTTGCAAAGAGAAGTTTCCCCGATGAGGAGTGAAGACCACACCTCTCCGTGGGTATAAGGGGAAATGTTTATGGATTGTTAGGGATTGTGCTAGTGGTTGATTCTTCTCCAGTCACTATGACTTCACTAGCACTGAGTAGTTATGTAGGTTTCCAGTACCAGGCATGGTTTCCCTCTTGTTGAGCGGTCTTAAGTCCAATTAGAGGACTTTCGGTGACTGCCCAGGTATGTGTGCCCCCACTGCACCCTGAAAGTTATCATGCCATGTTGGTCATTTGATGTGGTTCACAGGTGTCATAGCTTGGTAGGACTGTTGGTTGTCTCCATCCATTGGAAGCTGCTTGGTGCCTTCCGGTATCATGAAAGCTAGGCCCTGGGAAGGAGCATTCAGGTCCCAGCTCAGGGACCTCTCAGCCCTGTTTCTAAAGTGCATGGTGCCTTCAGCAATAAAGACTTACGTTCACCTCTTGAGGGCAACCAAAGGCAACAAGCAATAGGCTGTATGTTTGGGGAGTTCCTTCGATAGTCCTGACCAACTGCTCAAAAGAGAGCTTCTCATATATGGGTTTTTGTTAGATGGTCTTTGGCTCTTGGAGGGAGCGCCATTAGCCTAGATGAGAACGTGTTCATTTATACACAGAATTACAGTATTGTAGGGTATTTTTGGTAAATGATATGATTTCTGTGGCTTTTTAGACATTCATCTTGTTATTTTACCCTCTTCCCTCCGTCTTGTGTGGAACTCTCTCCCTCCTGTTTTCTATGCCCCGCCAGATTGCGTGGATCATGCTGCTTCCCTTCACCCTCCTCCCACATGCTTCTGTCCCCCTAAAGAACGCCCCCTTCCCTGATCATCACACGAGCCCTGCTCTTCCCCTCGCTATCACTCCCCGGCACCTGTCAGTGGTCCCCTTTTAATTTCCTTGTTTCTGTTGTTTTCTCCAGGCTGTGCACTCACACCTCAAGATTTAGAGCCAGGAGCCCCTTGAAAGAGAGAACATGCAGCCTCTGTCTTCTGGGTCTGGGTTACCTCACTCAGTATGACCTTTCCTAGTTCCATCCATTTACTGTCAAGTTCATGATTTCATTTTTCTTTACAGCTGAATAGTATTCCATAAAGTGTGTGTGTGTGTGTGTGTGTGTGTGTGTGTGTGTGTGTGTGTGTGTGTGTGTGATGTTTTCATTATCCATTTATGGTTGAAGGACCTTTAGGTTGTTTCCATTTTCCCAGCTATTGTGAATAGAGGAGCAGCAAACATGGCAGAGCAAGTGTCTGCGGAGCAGGATGCCGAGTCCTGTGGGCACATGCCAAGGAGTGGTGTAGCTGAGTCCTATGGTGGATTTATGTGTAGCTTTTTGAGCATTCTCCACACTGATTTCCATAGTGACTGCACCAGTTTGCAGCCCCACCAAAGTGAATGAGGGTTCCTTTTCCTACACCCCTTCCAGCATTTGTTGTCTCTTGTTCCACTGATATTTGCTATCCTGACTGGAGGAACAGGAAATCTCAAAGTTGTTTTGATGTGTATTTACCTAATTGTTAGGGATAATGAACATTTTTTCTTAGCCACTTTTTGTCTTCTTTTGGGAGCTCTCTGTTCAAGTTCCAGTCCGTTTTTTCAAATGGGCCATTTGTTTGTTTGTTTTGACTTTGTTTTTCATTTGTTTGTTTGTTCTTTGCATGTTCTGGATATTAATCCTCTGTCAGATGTGTAGCTGGCAAAGATTCCCTCCCACTCTGTGGCTTCCTCTTTACCTGGTTGATTGTTTCTTCAGCTGTGCAGAAGCTGCATAGTTGATGAGGCCCCACTTGTCAGTTGTTGTCCTTGGTCCCCAGGAAATGGGGTCCTATTCAGGAAGTCCTTCCTACACCTATATCATGTAGGCACTGCCTATGTTTCTTCTAGCAGTTTCAGGTTCCACTTTTAAGTCTTTGATCCATTTGGAATTAGTTTTTGTGCAAGGTGGTAGACATGGGTCTAATGTCTTTCTTCTGCATATGGATGTCCAATTTTCCCAGTATCATCTGTTGAAGACACTTTCTTTTCTACATATTATGTTTTGGGCATCTTTGTTAAATATTAAGTGGCTGGAGGCACATGTACTTATTTTGGGGTCTTTGATTTGTCCCATCAGTCTGTAGGCCTGTTTCTGGGCAAGCACCATGTTGTTTTTATTACTGTAGCTCTGAAACATATCTTAAGACCTGGAATTGAAACCCTCCAGTATTGCTTCTTTTGCTCAGGGTTGTTCCGACTATCAGGGGTGTTTTGTGCATTCATATGAATTTTAGGATAGTTTTTTTTCCCGTTTCTGTAAAGAATGAGATAGGGGATTTGATTGGGGTTGCATTCAATCTGTAAATAGGTTTTGCTAGAATGGTCATTTTCACAATGTTAGTTCTACCAATCTATAAGCATGGGATATCTTTCAGTTTTCTAGTATCTTTTTCTATCTCTTTCTTCCAAGTTTTAAAGATTTCATATATAGGCCGTTCACTTCCTTGGTTAAATTTATTCCTAGATATTGTGAATGGGAATGTGTATACAATCTCATTCTTTGTATGTTTGTTTTTGGTGGATAGACAAGTTACAGATTCTGCAAGTTGATTCTGTATCTTGCCACATTGCTGAATTTGTTTATCATTTCTAGACTTTTTCTGGTAGGTTTTTGGGGTCTCTAATGTATAATGTAAGTGGTAATTTAGCTTTCTCTCCCTATTTGTATCCCTTTAGACTCCTTCCCTTGCCATCTTATAAGGAAACATCTGTTGTCACCTGAGGAAGATTAAGAACAGTTTGTGCTCAGGTATTTCAGAATTTGCATCAGAAACTTGGAATAAAACTTCAGAGACAACAGTTGTGCATTTTTATGGAAATACCATGCCACTGATATTCTTGATAGACTATCAGATGCATTTAACACTAATATTGATAGTTTAAGTTAAAAGAGGAGTTTGATGACTGTATCTTGTCTGAAATATCTTCATATAGAAATATGTAAACAATGAGGACTAGGAAGTGTAGGGTCCGAGGAAACACTGAAGGAAGACCCCAGGTTCAGATAGTATGTGAGAGCAAAGAGTGTTTATTATACCAGCATGCATGTGGGGTTGTTCACCTTTACAAAATGGCGACGACCCTGAGAGAAACCTGCAGGCTCCTTTTAAGCACAGCTAGGGGGAGTTTCAGGGGCAGTTAGGTCATCACAAATATGATTGGTTAGACAAGCAGCAGTTACATTAGTGTGCTTTTAATTGGCTGAGGTTTAGTCTTATCATGTTTGGACACACTGGCACAAGCTTGGGCAAGTCCGGACGTGACTCAGAAGGCGCTGCTGGCTTTGTCCTGGAGACACTGTGAGGCTGACTTAGACCTTGTGTTTGTTCTCGCCCTCGGCCCTGAATGTGACGCCTTGGAGATTGATGGCCCTTTGTTGGGACAGACACCTATTTGTCCTTCTCAGAGAACTGAAACCTAGACTCAGTTGTGAGGGTGGGAGAGTTTAACCCTTCCGAAGGAAGCTCAGTCAGTAAAGCTTCTGCTTTGCCACCATGAGGACCTGAGTTCAATTCCCCAAAAGCTGCATTTTTTAAAGGCCAGGTGTGGTTGTGCACACTTGCAATCCCAGCACCGGGGAGGTAGGTCACGGGAGCTTACTGGTCAACCCGCCTTTTAGCTTACTAGTGAGTTCCAGGTCATTAGAGACCCTGTCTTAAAACAGCAACAAGGAAAACGAAGGTGGACAGCATCTGAAGAGAGACTTGTAAAGTTGTCCTCTGACATCCATGTGTGTTATGCACCTGCATACACAAGTGTGTCTGTGTACAAAGGAACAGAACACACAAACACACATGTGTATTCATACATGTGGCGGTGGGGAGTAATGATACACTAGTCAATTTGTTTTCACTTATATTTTCTGCTTTGCATACTCATGGGGACAAAAACATGATTTAAAATATGCTACATGCTCAAATAAGATCTTTAAAAATCCGTTTTAGGAAACATGGAATGAACAATTGTAGGTGGGAAGAAAAGTTTAGTTGACTTTTTTTTTTTTAACATTTCACGGTTAATAGCAGGACAAATTGAATAAACCATGCAAACAATACCCACTTAGAGCCCAGACCAGCAGATTAGCACCAGAAAAAAATCTTGCAGTATCTGGAAGGCCTGGGTCCCTTGGCACCTCAGAGCCGATCTAGACAAGTTCTGTTTCCAGGACAAAAAGCCTTCAGTGTAAAATGGATTCTATTTGATCCCAAGTCTACACCTGCCTGCCTGGTGTCCTCCTGTTTTAATTTAGTGAGAAAAACACATGACACACATTTCCACAGTAAACACATTAGTAAAACAGAAACGTGCTCTGGTTGAACCATTCAAAAATGCCACAGCTCTGACTGACATTAGAAAGATGTATATTAAAATGCTATTTAGAAGACCTTCAAATGGGAATAGAAATCTGAACACCACTAATGTTCAGAATGAGTATTTGGTGTTACCTTAAGGCAGGCCATCTGGGCATAAGTGCTCCGACAGGAGCTTTCTTGGAGTAATTAATTATGTTTTCTGAATTTGCTTTTCTCTGCAACTTCAATTAGCCACGAGTCTCCAAAACATGCTTAGCTGGCATTATTAAATGCTCAGATCCAGACTTTTGCTTGTTTCTGTGGAGGAAAAAGGAGTGTCCTAAGTTGACCTCACACCAAGTTCCCAAACAGTGTAGCTACCAAACCCTGCACAGCAGCAGCTCAAAGATGTCATCCTCAAGGAGGAGCCAAGGAAGCCGGGCCATGCATACTGTGTGGAGCAGTTTCAGGACACAGGGATCAGGAGGGGAGACCCCACTCTAGCTGTATGTCTTCACTGACTTAAGGAGATTGGCCTATGAATTCAATGACACTGTAGTGACTGGAAGTTTCAGGGAAGATTCTAGAAGGTTAGAAACTACATGAAGACAAACAGCTTCAGAAATCAGCAAAACAGTCCCATAGAGTTTGACAATTGCTTTCATGTGGGATGTAGTAAAACCTCCACTCATGTGCAGGGGTAGTGAACTTTACAAGACGGCCAAGGCACCAGCAAGGAGCTGCAAGCTGCAAAACTCCCCAGACCCACACAAGGTGTGAGAAAGGCTTAAAATTCAAAAAAGCATGGTTAGGGATGATGACCACCTATGATGTAGGAGATTCCATTGGAGCCACAGCTTGGTGATGGGAATGAACTATCTATCGTTCAAGCAAAAATATCCTATATGTATACTAGCCAAGCTTAACAGTGAGCCTGAAACAGATGGGCTGCTCTCTGCAAGTGACCTTGTCTGCTGAGACAGTACAACACTGTGAAAGTCAGACCACAGCCAAATCAGACTCAACAATGTGGCATTTACGACATCCACCAATGCATATATACAGTCAATAGTACATTCTAAAAAGTAGGGAAATCAGAACTAATGAGGAGGAAGACATCAAGAAATAGAAACTGAATCACCCACAAAATGATAGATGTCTGTAGAACACACAGACCACTCTCAAATATTTAAAGGAAAACATGAACACAAGGACCGAAAAGGAGGATTCATGAGAACCAAAGAATACCTCTAGGCATGAAAAATACTAATGCTAGAAGTAAAACATCATGGCCTCCACACAGCAGAAAAGATGACCCATGACAGATACAAATGAAGTGTGTCTATAAACGGAAGGACACAGCCGTCTCCTTCAGTGACCTATGAGACAATACGAAGTTGTTTAACACACACGTTGTTAGAAAAGGAGCGAGAAAGGTGTCTGATAGACTTTCTAAATTTTGTTCCAATTGTGATTCAAACTTACAAAACCCAAATTTGAAGAAGTTGAACCCACACCCACAACGGAAAGCAAATAATAAATTTGTGAATGTCAGAGGAAAGATCTTAAGAATGGGCGGAGAAGGGCCCTATAATGGACTTGAGGCTTTAAATAACAGTTTAAGCAAAGATAAGAATAAAATAACAGAAGGCTTATGACACAGAGAAAGTGAAAATATGAATAAAAGTGCAGAGTAAAGAAGGGAATTCACAAGAGTGTTCCATTATATGTCACGTGATATACAACTATTCAGAGAAAACCCAGTAACTTCAAGGTGTACACAGGAGCAAAGGCTTAGCTGATTAACTAAAATACAGCAATACCAGTCACTAGTCATGACAATATCTGATACTGAAAATGCTCAATTAGTCAAGAAAAAAAGAGAAGACTAGATGGGAGCAAAAGAAAACAGCCAAACAGCACCAAGGAACAATCGTATCCTAGTGACGGTCAGTACCAACACGCTACACTCTCTGAGTCCGTCTGGATTAAATACAAAGGCAGCATCCAACTACACGCCTTCCACAGGAAATTTGCCTTCGATATAAAGGCACAGAAAAGATAAAAGTTCTTCCACAGAAGCAAGAGCAATAACCATAAGGAGGCTGGGCTGGAAATAGCAGCAGAGTGTGCCAGCGAGAGATCAAAGGGGCACTGCATAGTAACAATGGAGAGAATTCACCAGAAAGACAACTCTGCACATAGTGGTACATAATAACAGAACTGCACAATACACAGAGGAAATTTCTATAAAATTATATAAAACAGACAGTTACGACTGAAAGTTTCAATGCTATTCTCTCAGTAATAAACCAAAACAAAACACAAAACAAAACAGTAGAAGTATGGAGACTGAACAACACTGTTACCCTATTTAGCTTATTGGGCCTAATTAGCATATATTCAATAGGCTATCCACCATATCAACACATTTCTCACATGCATATGGTGCGATCAAGATAGGCCGTATCCTGGGCTGGAAGACAACTCCCACTAATTTTGTTTTTGAACCAAGGTCTTATGTGGCCCACTCTACACAGCTTAGGAATACCTTCAGCTCCTGATCCTCTGGCATCACCGGCATGCATCATGATGTACAGTATTCGTGGTGCTGGGAACTGTACCTAAGCACTCTCCCAACTGAGCTGGATCTCTAGTCCCCACAACAATAAATCATAATTAATCAAATCATATAGTATGACACAAGAAAGCTTAAAAAAATCCAGAATCACAAACGTTGAGAAACTAAGTCTCATGTTTAGGTGCCCTACACATCAAAGAAGAAATTATGAGGGAAATTAAGATATTTTTACTGACGATAAGATACAGTGTTTCAATATTTTGTGAGATAGCGAAAACAACACATGATGAGACTTTTATAGCTTCAAACTTGTCTGAATTCTAATTTGCCCACTGAGCTTCCATCTTAAGATGGGAAAAGAGGCACACATTAAATACAAGTCATAGAAAGAATGGTTCAAGATAGACCTGTGATCTGAACCTTCAGGAGGCTGAGGAGTACAGGGCAACAGAAGGTGCCGACCCAAGGGGAGTGTGCTGCTCCCAGCTTTGGCCAGGAAGATCACCGTGCCGTGAGTGACCAGTGCAGAGATTCACGGTCTGGTGGTGAGAATAAATAACCCGGCGCTCAGCTGTGGCCCATCATCTGTATTAACCTCCACCACCCAAGGCTCGGGAATTTTTCAGAATGGCAGATGTAAAGAATGTAAGGGCTGGCAAATGGGGAGGAGAGCTGTAAGATGTTGACTTCTGGATATGACATGGCTTCTGAACCGGTCAAGTCACAGCAGTCATGGTCACCGATATAAACTTGCACAAGATCGCACCAGTCAAAAATCCTAACATGAATGAGGGGAACCCTTGGAGACCCTACTCCACATGAGGAGCTATTGGGGGTCATGGCTGCCGAGGGAAGGACAGTTACTCTCCTTCAGGGATGTGGCTGTATTAGTTAGATTATGACCCTTTGGATAGTGTCACATCCATGTGCATATGGACAGCACTAATTGGACTCAGCGGGTTATTAATAACAAAAAAGAAGAAGACACGTAGCTGGGAGGGAGGGAGGGAGGGAGGGAGGGAGGCAGGAGAGACTAGAGAGAGTTGGAAGGAGGCAGTAGTGAATAAATATGATCAATGTGCATTGTACAAATGTATGGAACTTAAAAATAATTTAAAAAAAATACTATTTTTAAGAGACCAAGACCAGGGCATTGCATTTTAGAACCAGCACAAGCTGTACAAGATTGACAGGCAAGGCAGAGAAGAGGGAATCAAATAATAGATGAACTCAGTGAAACAGAAAACAAATTATAGAAAACCAATAAAATCAAAAGCTTTTCCTTTGAAAATAATCAAGAAAATTGATGAACATCTAGTCATTATCTATAAGAAACCTACAATGAAAGTTTTTAATTACCGTGATCCTAATTATCCTGATCTCACCAGATCCATAAGCCAAGAACAACATGCACTGGAAAGAGGTACAACTTCTATTCACAGATAACTTTAAATGCTGCACAGAAAAGCCCAGATAATCCAAAAGTAATAAGATAAACAATAGGCTGCCAAGACAGAATGAATCAGCAAAGTCATGAGAATTCAACCTGCAAGAACAAAAATTATTTTTAAATATTTAATAAAAATTTTTATTTTGTATTTGAGCATCAATTGGGATATGAAGTTCTTAAAATGCTATTTTAAAGGCATCAAGAGTTTAAAACATGCAATAAAAACACAACAAAAACCTCAATCAATTGTTGACAGTTGTTGAAAAATTGTTAAATAGTTAGATTGTATGTGTGAACTGAAAGACTCAATATTTTTTAGACCAATTCTCCCCAAATGTAACCACATATTCCATGCCGTCTGAATTACAACAGCAGCAATCTTTTTAAACAAACACATTTGTTCTGAAAATCTTAAAGCAAAGGAAATTGCCATAGCAAATTTCTGTGGGAAATGGAAACAGAAGGGAACCACGTGCCTGGGCTCAGAGCTTCCACACTCGCTGAGAACAGGACTGTGCTGTAGGGGCCTGGGGACAGACACACCTGTCCAGGGTCACTTCTAACACGGACCCCGAGACCATTTGATGCTTTTCAGCAAATTGGAATGGAAACCTGGGTGTCTATCTGCAAAATACATATTTCCATCTGCACTGCAGACATGAACTGGGACATAGACCTCAACATAAACATTAAAACTGTGTAAAATTGACTAAGGGGACATCTACATCACACCCACCCTCCAGGCTCTGGGACCATCACAAAGGACACACAAATTGATTGTGAGAGCCAGAGGTCAGGGAGGACCAGGGCAAAGAGTGTCTTCCGTGTGTGACGGGACTGCTGCACTCATGAGTCCACAGCGGGTGTGGCGCCCACACGTGATCCAGGCAGTCAGCATTATCGTCCGGCATCCAAAGGAGCTCAGCAGCCCGCAGCCCTGCCTGAGGTACTATGCACAGCTGGTGCCACCCCCGCCCTTCTCAAATCAAATCAAGACAAAACAAAAATGGAACAAAAACCCACAAAAAAGAACATGCAGTTTGTTTGTATTGGCCAGCTACTCCTGGGCATGGGGGCTGCCCCTGGAGTGTGGTTGATACACCCAGCGATGCTCTTTTGGGGGAAAACGAATTTTCCCTTCGCCAGTGGGGATCAATTGCTAATTACTTCTTGGTTAAGACTGGGACCCTCTCAATGCTGGAATCTCATCTGGCTTGAACTTGTTCAGGTTAGGCCTCCAGTCTCTGTGAGTCTGTTGTGTCTAAAGACACTGTTTCCTTGGAGTTGTTCATCCCCTCTGGCTCTTACAATCTTTCTCCTCTTCTACAAAGAACCTTGAGCTTTGAGGGAAGGTGTTTGATGAAGACACCCCATTTAGGACTAAGTGCTGCCAAGTCTCTCAGTACCTGCCCATTGTCCAGTTGTGGGGCATGACGGTGTTGATTCCATCCACTGCAAGAAGACGCTTCTCTGATGAAGGGTGAGCTCTGCAATGATCTATCAGTGTAGCAGTGTCTCTAGTTTACAGCGCCCTCATTTCTAAGAAACTTCATGGGACACATTTCTAATTAATGGTACAGATCCCAGAACCATAGGAAATACACCTGTTTAGTAATAACTATTCTCTCTAGAATGACTTCAGGTTTTCATTTCCATTAAAACAGTGGTTCTCAACCCATGGGTTGCAACCCCTCTGGGGTGGAATGACCCTTTCACAGGGGTCACCTAAGGCCATAGGAAAACACAGATGTTTGCATTATTGTTCCTAACAGTAGCAAAATTACAGTTATGAAGCAGCCACAAAAATAATTTTATGTTTTGGGGTCAGCACACCATGAGGAATTGTAAAGGGTCACAGCACTAGGAAGGTTGAGAGCCACTGCCTTAGAAGGCCGCCTTCTCCAAAAGGTCTGCTTCCTTGAGCATGAGCGGAATGGAATGGGCAGATGCATTGTGGACTGTCCCTACAGGAGGAGGCTGCCGCACACAGCACGGGTAAATCTCAAGCTGTAATGACTGATGACTCCAACACAAAACGAGACTGGTGGTTTATAGCGTAATCATCTCCTACAAGGCAATGATGATCTCACCAGTGATTTTTCCAGAAATTTTACATGGTTGATGTTTATGTTTATGCCTATGACCCACTTCATGTCAATATCCTGTGTATTGCATAGGCTGTGAAGTATATACAGGACAGTCCATAGCTTCCACGTGGACAGCCAGCTTTCCACTACAGGCAGCAATGGGGAGAAGAGGTAGATGGACCTCTGTGAGTTCAAGGCCAGTCTGGTCTGGTCTACATAGTGAGTCCAAAGCAAGCCAGAGCTGTGCAGTGAGATGCTGTCTCACCAGTCAAAACAAACAAAACAAAACAAAAAGCACTCTGTCTGATTGAAGTTTCATGAGTTTATATACATATGAATCTTCAGGAAAGAAAGCCCAGTTCACAGAGACAGAGTCTATCTGTTGTCCAGGGCTGCTCATGTGGGGTTCTCATGTGGGGTGCATGGCAGAGAGCACAAGGGGATGTCGTGAGGTAATGAAAATGTGTATTTCACATTTATTTGTTTGTGTGTGTGTGTGGAGGTCAGAGGACAACTTGCAGGAATCACGTCTGCTCCTAGCATTCAGACGCCAGGGATCAAACTCAGGTTACCAGTACCTTACCCACTGAGCCATGTCTCAGGCTCCGAAAATGTGCATCTTGATTGTGGTAGTGACTGTCTAGGTGTGTATGTCAGTCAAAATCTTTTTACCTAAATGAGGTAACATGATTTCTATAATTACATTTAGACACTAACTGGGAGATTCTTAAAGTCAGAGCAGAAAACTGTTTGGCAGTTCAAGAGGGAAATGCTCTCTGAGGAAAAAGAACATTTACCGAGTCATTAAAATATGAGAAAGCATCATGACATGCATGAGAGGCATTGCTAATTAGTGTCACACAGCCCAGAATCAATGCCATGTGTTTCTACATAATGACCATTCTCTTTAAAGTGTGTTCATAAAGACATTATATTTCTAGCATTATTGGGTGAAGCCAACATTATCAAAGGCTCTCCCTATTTGAACACGAGGATAAAAAATAGAATTTTCCAGAATGTCTTTCTTTCTTTCTTTTTTTTTTTAAAAAAAAAAAAAAAAAAAAAAAAAAAAAACAAGTTTAGGTAGAAAACTTCAAACTGTTAATAGTCATTATCCACTATGACCAAGGCCACATTAGCTTCTGGATGTAGGAAATACTTAGGGAACATATTCCATGACAGCAAAAATTCCTGCCTTCCTAGGCACACAGGCACAAGCTCAAAATGTGAGACATCCCTGGCCTATGAACATGGTGCCACTCGAATATCTGCAACCCAGAGAAACCTCTGATGGGAATGAGAACACACATTTTAAGAGCCAGTCCACACCCCAGGGCTGCTGGGGCTTCCAGGAGAACTGGCTGCTGGAGGTTCACACAGGCCATCTTCAGCATTTGGAACTGATGCAAAAAATATATAGGAGGGACTGTTGCTAAGGACAATAGGAGAAGAAAGTGCTCAGCCTTGGTGGCAATCAGGACACAAATTTAAAACCTCTGTGTCTTTTGGTTGCTTTCTCCAGTTGGTATCAGAAAATAAAAGACTAATTCCAAACACTGGCAGGAGGGGCAGAAGGTGTGACCTTTGCACTTGCAGTAAAAAGTTAGATGCTAGTTTGAGGAAGAAACTTGGAAATGTGAAAATAGACCCTGATCTTTTATAAGGAGCTCAGACATGTTCAGAAGGAAAAAAGAAAAAATACAGGCTTTCACTATTGATAATGGTTAAGCAATGCAATAATATGTCTGGTATCATTTAAATGGCTAAGAATTAAGAGACCACCAGATATCCAAAGTGTGGAAATGCTGGGACCGTGGCACAGAGCATGCTGTGAATGTACGGTCCTATGGGCGTGCATTCCTGCTAAGAGGCCAAGTGGACTACAAAATGAAATCACAAAGTGCTCACAATTGTGTTCAAGACTTGTGTTTATGAGCAAAGGCCAGAAGAGAAAATGAGTAAGTTGTTAGATTTTCCTGTTATGGGAGATTAAAAACAGGCCTGAACAAAGCACTAGAGGCTGCAGACGAAACTACACTCTCATTGTGGAGAAACTGGTCATAAAGAGACAATCAGAAGTTCATCATAGTTGGGGCAGGGTCCTGCTGTGAGCACGAAGACCTGAGTTTGGATCCCCAGTGTTCATTTCAAAGCTTGGCATAGTCTCTGTTGTAGCAAGTCTTTCTCTGTCCCACCAGCCTGATCCCAAATAAATGACACAGAGACTTCTTATTAATTATGAAATTTTGGCCAGTAGCTTAGGCTTGTTTCTAACTAGCTCTTGTAACTTAAATTAACCCATTTCTGTTAATTTACATGCTGCCACATGGCTCATGGCTTGTTACCTCATCTCCTACATGTCATGCTTCCTCTGCATGTGCTTGGTGACTTATCCTTCCTCTTCTAGCATTCTCTCTGCCCCAACAATCCTGCTTAGCTATTGACTGTTCAGCCTTTTTTAATTAAATCAATCCAAGTGACACATCCTCACAGTATACAAAAAGATTATTTCACATTTTCCCCTTTTTGTCTAAATAAAAAGGAAAGGTTTTTAACTCTAACATAGTAAGACTATGTCATAATAAAACTATAACATAGTAAAACGAAGAACAATTATCAGGTATTATCTAAATAGAAAGGAAATGTATTAACAATTACATTAATTAATTAATTAATTAATTAATTAACAAATGAAACTGTATACAATAGGGACAATTATCAAGTAAGAATCATATTCACAATGTCCAGTCCATTTGTATTTGGTGAAGTTAGAGAAAATACTCCCATTATCTATCCTCTCTTAATGAGTCCAAAGTTTTGTATCTAATTTATCTTTTATAATAACTAAGGAAAACTATAACTGTAACTATCTAATCTTCACTTTCATCAAAGACCCCAGAAGGATATTATATTACCTGAGTAAGCAGGAAGTGCAGTGCAAGCCACTTTCAAAACTAGGAAATGACAGAGACATCTGGCTGCCTGGACAGGCGCCTCAAGGTTCCTCTGCAATGTTGGGGCACCCATGTTCAGCCTTCAGTTCTAGAATATCTGACAGACTTTTCTGTGAAGCAGGAATTTCGAATGACTGTCCTGCCTTATCTTGGCAAAGTTCAGCAGTCTTTGTCCTTTGTGTCCTGCTTGTCCAGTTTGTACAGCACACCATCAGCAGTCAAGGCAAGAACACATTTTTGCCCAAATGGCTATTTTTGCCACATTGAAAACAAACTCCATATGGAGTTTCTTCAATGCCCGTCATCTTCTCTGAAGTAAATTGGTGCTGCCAGGAGCAGACATATCTTGTTGTCATGAAAAGCCTATGTTAACAAAGCATTTTAAATGCCATATTCTGTAGGTCTTTGAAGTGTTTAAAGACCATATATCTATCTAAAATATATCTCTGTTTGATCTTGAAAACACACTGAATGTGACTACTACAAGTTTGATTGTTATAGATGATTAACTACTAATCTGCATTTCTTTATTATGCTAATTAGTTTGTAACAATAACTTTCCAGGACTAGAATTTTACATTATATTGTTAAATGAGCTGCACATGTGCAATAGCTTAAACAAGAGTAGAAGTATATGCACAGCATGTTCTAACAAAAATGATCTTAAATTTGCATCGATATACAAAAATCCACGCCAATGTAAAATATTTGAGACTAGTGGTTATTCAGAAATAGACTCAACAATCTACCCTTTTATCTCATCATTTTTATACTATATCCCCCCTTTTTCTCTTCAGAATGAGATCCCTGAATCTAATCTCCTTTGTCCGTTTTTTCTGACAATATCAATTCGTAAACAACAATGACAAACATTTATAGCCCACCAAATGACCCCAAACCACCCACCCCATCTCTTGGGAATGTGGGCATTGTGTTCTCTAGACTGCATCCTATTGTCTGGGGGCTCTGGCATATTTGGAGGACCCTGAGAAAATTAGGATAATGGTCAAGTCCTGGCTAGAATAGTCTGTGAGGTTGGACCATCTCAGCCAGCATCCTTGAAGCTGTTCTGGATGTAGAACTCCTAGGAAACGGCAACATAGGCGTCTGAGAGGCTGGATCTCCTGGGCCACCCATTTTCATAGGTGTTTGGTCCCCTTGCTCTGAAAACACACACACTTTCAAAGGTAACACACATATCAGCATTAATGTAAGTATAGACCATTTAAGCCAGCCAAAAGATGATTTTTTTGTTTGTTTTATGTTTAAGCAGGTAAAATATACATCACCTGTCATGTAGGATTTTTTAGGTTTATTTCTTTATGTCTATAGCCAGGATTTTCAAGGGGTCTCTCCCAATCAAATTTGATCTCTTTCAACTTTGAATGAACCCATAGCCTTTTGTTTTATGTGAAAACAAAAGCATAACTTCTTCCACAATGTACACATTTTTTTCACTTCCATTTTGAAGTTAAGATGTTTTAAAAATACCTAGATTGGTTTATTTCAGCATTCCCTCTTTCAATCCCATGTCTCTCAGAAGCTGTCATTTGCTTATCAGTAATCAAAAAATTCCAATGTCTTGGAATAGCATATGGGATCCAGACCCCCTGTGTATTTTTAATCTTTACATGGCTTTTTCTTTTTTAATATTTATAAATGATTTCTACTTTTCTATGACTTTCTATATCCATTTTTTTCTTTCTTAAGCCTACGCACGTTTTTAGACACCCTGTGATCTCTTTAGAGTTTTTCTGTCTGAACACACTTTACTATGCATCTGCAACCTTTTCTGTCTGCAAAACTCAAACTGCTGCACACTTGGCTCATGGCATGCTGGCAGCTCAAGTCTGCAGATGTCAGCCAGGAGATTCATCTCTGTACTGCAGCCAAACTGGGGGACTCGGGAGCTGCTTTAGCTCTGCTTTTGTGTGTTTGGAACCTTTTTTAAACTTTCTCAGGTCTTATGTAGAAATACGTGCCTGGATGTTGGGCACCATATGTAGCAAGTCTTTCTCTGTCCCACCAGTCAGCTCCCAAATAAATGACATAGAGACTTCTTATTAATTATAAAAGCCTGGCCAGTAGCTTGGGCTTGTTTCTAACTAGCTCTTATAACTTAAATTAACCCATTATTGTTAACTTAGGTGCTGCCACGTGGCTCATGGCTTGTTACCTCATCTCCTGTGTGTCATGCTTCCTCTGCATCTGGTTGGTGACTCCTCCTTCTTCTTCCCAGCATTCTATCTGCCTCCAAAATCTTGCCTAGCTATTGGCTGTTCAGCTTTTTATTCAACTAATCAGAGTGACACATCTTCACAGTATAGAAAAAGATTATTCCACAACATTCTGTCTGTGATCATAGCACAAGGAGGTCAGAAGCAGGCATATCCCTGCAGCTTGCTGATAAGAGACCCCATGGGAAATGACTCAGGAAGACAGCCAACATCCCATGCACACAAATAAGCACATGCTTGTATACCTGTACTCACACACAGGTCATCAAAGTTGGTTAATCGAGTAGAAACATTGTTTTGGTTTCATTTAATAAGATTTAAGCTGCACAGTGTCATGTTTTGATATACATATGCATAGTGTAGTATCTTAGGGTTTCTGTTGCTATGAAGAGACACCATGACCATGGCAACTCTTATAAAGGAAAACATTTCATTGGGGCTGGCTTATAGTTCAGAGGTTTAGTCCATTATTGTCATGATGGGGTGTGGTGGCACGCAGGTAGACATGGTGCAGAAAAAGGAGCTGAGAGTTCTACATCTTGATCTGTGGGCAGCAGGAAGTGAACTGTATACCACACTGAGTGTAGCCTGAGCATAGGAGACCTCAAAGCCTACCGCCACAGTAACACACTCACTCCAACAAGGCCACACCTACTCCAACAAGCCATACCTCCTAATAGTGCCACTCCCTGTGGGGGACATTTTCTTTCAAACCACCACATATAGTGATTACTACAGTAATCACAACACCATAGTTATCAACTTACATACAATTACTGGTTTGTTTTTTTTTTTTTTTAGCTATCTAAAAATCTACTCTTTTCATTTTGCTGTGATATTATTAGCTATAGTTCTCACGCTGGTTAGATCTCTAGACCCTCATAGCTGGAGCCTTGAACTTGTGCCTCTACCTCCCCTTTGTGCACACACCCCCCGACTCCGGCGACGCTCACTTTACTCCCGATGTCGTCTTTGTTGTCCAGATAGCTTTTCTTTTTTAGATCCCATGTGGAAATGAGCTCAAGCAATATTTTTCTGTGCCTGACTTTATGCTCGTAGGTTCATCCATGTCACCCCAAATGGCATGATCTCCCTTTATAAAGCTAACTGATAGTCTGTTGACTATCAAAAAGTTTTACCCATCACCGGAAATCTCCGTTGTTTCCATATCCTTGCTTTGGCAGAAGCTGCCTTGACCACAGGGCACCGGTGCCACAGAAGGGGCTGACCTTCTTTCTGCCCTCGAGTGTGGGTCCAGGAAGAAGACTGCCTCGTCATACGGTGACACTTTATTAACTTCTTTAGCAGTCAATGTGTCGTTCTCCCGAGTAGCGGCACCAACCTGTGCTTCTGTCAATAGTGCACTCAGGCCCCCTTCCCCACATTCTGATCAATACTTGCTACCTCCTGTCCTTCTGATAACAGCCACATGACCAGGTGTGAACTGGCAGCTCATTTAACTTTAATTTGCATTTCCTTGATGGTCGTGAGCACCTTTTCATTTGGCTGTACGTTTCCTTTAGAGAAATGCCTACTCAGGATATGTCTCTTACGTCATATATAAAAATCAAATTAAAAAAAAAAACAAACTGGCTGAAGACCCAAACATAAGACCTTAAGCCACAGACCTTCTAGGGAAACATGTAGAAGAAAACCATCTCGATGTTGTCCTTGGCGAGAGTTTTTGGATATTTTCTCAAATATGCATGTGACAGCAGCAAAATTAAATAAGTCTGGTGTCTTAGTCAGGGACCAAAGCAACATGGGTAGGAAAGGGTTTATTTTGCTCACAGTTTCCTATCAAATATTTTAATATAACACCTGAAACTGAAAAACTGCTAGAAGAAGACCTAGGAAAAAAACAATTCAAAGTGTAGATATTGTTCTAGTTGGGGTTTCTGTTGCTGTGATGAAACCACAGAACCAAAAGCAACTCAGGGAGGACAGGGTTTGGTGCATCTCACACTTCTAGGTAGCAGACCATCCCTAAGGAAAGTCAGGGCAGGAACCATGGAGGGGTGCTCTTGCTGACTTGCTCCCTGTGGCTTGCTCAGCCTGCTTTCTTACAGAGCCCAGAACCACCATCCCAGGGGTAGCCCTACCCACATTGGGCTGGGTCCTCCCTGCTCAATCACTAATTAAGAAAAATGCTCTCCAGGCTTGCCTACAGCCCAGTCTTATGGAGGTATTTTCTTAATTGAGGCTCCCTTCTCTCAGATGATTCTAGCTTGTATCAAGTTGACATGAAACTAGTCAGCACATGTGGGTGGGTTTATCACCTTGAAAGAAACTTCCGCACAACAAAGGAAATGGTCAACAATGTGAAATGACTGTCCCTGGATCAGGAGAAAATATTCATGAACTATGTAACACATATGGAGAACTCACACAAAATAAGAGGAAAAAGAAAAAAAACTCAAAAAACCAAGAACACACTCAGTCTAGTGGGAAATTTAAACTGCCAGTCATATAGATGGAAGTAAGTGAGAAGCAGAGTGCTCATGACTTTCAAAGTCCTGGGTTGGGGTGTTCCTCTGTCACTAAACACAGTGCAGGATCAGAAACATCAAGTAACCTATGCATGCAAGAAGAATAAGGGTAAAGCTCTGAACCCCCTCCTCAGCACAAGCCTGAGAATTCTAGGAGACAGCACAAACGGGCCTCTTGGGTAAACTGAGCCCCGGGTATGGTCATTCAGCCCCCCTGTCAACCAGGTGTCTACACACTGATTTCCTAAGGACCTTAAAATACAGCCAGCTAAACATTCTGAAGCTTTAGACTGACTGACTGGGGATAAAGATTCAGAACCATAAGCTCAGATCTACGTAATCATCCACAGGACATTGGAACTTCCGTACGTGATTCGTAAGGTGAAGATAAAGAATCCTGAACAAAGCTGCCTCTGTTTTGCTTGACAAAGAACCTTGGGAGGCATGAGAGACCATTTTTTAAAACCCAGAGCTTTCCTCTGAGGTGGAACCCCACCAGGTAGTGAGCAGGAGGGAGACCATGGCGAAGCTCCTGTGGAGGAGAAGAGTCCTTCTCAGACCTCTCCAGGAATAGCCAGGCAAGGATGGCTACTGAGCAGGTGCGGAGAAGGTCATGGTCACCTGTACTGGAGATGGAAGGGGCCTGGCAGCCCATAGGCTCCGGCCACAATTCCATATCGCTTTCTTCCTAAAACCTCTCACTGTGCCTTGCTACCTAATGGTGGGGTTCTTCAAACTGACCTCCAGTCTCAAGACAGCCCTCACCACCTCCAAAAGAATTATTTTGGCTTGATTTTATAACCGATTGTCTTGTCAGCTGGCAAGTGGGGTTTCTTTCTCCTGAAACAAAACTAATGATTTCTGATTTGGTTGCCAGATATCTTTGGATCTTCTAAATTCATTTATTTAGCAAACATTGATATCACACTCCATTTATGCCAAGCGCTGTGCTCAGCGCTACACAAATGTTACTGATTTCATCCAACATGCTGTTGCTTCTGAGTGACAGTGACAGCGCCACACGGAGACTGCGGCATTTGTCAGTGTCTTTGCTGCAAACAGGAACCAGCCTCATCTGCCCCCCTCCAGCTGGCGGGGGTACCCCAGGGTGTGCACTCGGGCTTTGTCCTGTTGGGATGTAAATGGCTTCTATCTCATCCCCAGGGAGCCAGCCCATTATTAACGTTTTCCGTCACTGGAATTGATCCCACTTCAGGCACTGAGGGGCACTGGCCACCCTCCTCGTTCACCCCACCCCAACCTCACCCAGCCATTCTCCCTTTCCAAAGGCCCGCCTGGCGAGCACATCATCTGACAGATCTCGGTGGTGTAGACGTCCAGTTTTCAAAAATCTTCCATCAAATTTCTGTCCCTCGAGCCCTCTTTTTCTCCTCGTCCTGCCTTATTGGTTAACACCTTTCCAGTAATCAGGTGTCCAGAACAGTATCATTTTATCACTTTGCAGGCTTGGCTTCCAGGTGCTGTTTACTCTGACTCTGGGGCTCTGGAGACCTTCTGCTTTCCGTGGGCATCTGTTTCCAATCATTTATCTCCAGGCTCGTCACTCCTTCCTGCCTTAACCCTGACTTATTTTCTCCCGTAAATTTCCACACGTCCCGGGTTTTGTCTCCTCGTCCACCTGGAATGCACACCCACACTTGTAGGTTTATAATGACCTGGAATTCTTAATTCTCCAAAATCAGTTTGAGGCACAAAGAAATGGATAACATTAACTGAGCACTTCCCGTGGCCCAGGCACCACATTAAGCATATTCACACGTGATCTTAGAGTAAATCGTGATCGGTAGCTGCCGTTTCTACCTGCTTTTTACATATAAAGAGGGCTAAGGTTTAAAAAAATAAACTTGCCTAGTTGGGTGTGGTGGGACTCATCCCAGGGGGAGTTCACGGTCACCCTCAGCTACAGAGGTCTCATCCTCAAGGAGACAGAACTGGTCTACAAGACAGCTATCAATCAATCAATCAATCAATCAATAAACTAAGTAGGCAGACTACAATTTGAACCCAAATTCTGAGATTAACCGCTAAACTTCATGGCATTTAATACATACCATATGTAAAAATACTGTATTTTATTATATTTCTATTTAGAATAACAAAATGGGATGAACCAGAATTTCAAGTTAGTTTCATCTTTCAAAGGCACAGCAGAGATTAAAATGGGGCTCCTTTACAGACACATCAAAAATAAAAAAGTTAAAAATGAAGGAATTTCAGAGATTAACCAGTTCGAATATCTCATTTGATATGAATGAGCATGGTGGAATCTGGAGGCTCTTTCCACCCACGATTCTACCTTTGTGTTGAAGTGTGGCTTCCTGGGACCTAGCCACAAGGCTAGGCCCACACAGTGTGACATCTAGGGTGCGAACGAGCCCTGCATTTCTCCTTCTGGGTGTTACTGCTACTGTCATCTGTCTGTCCATCTGTCCGTCTTTATTGAGGAATAGGCCAGAGCCTTGCCTTGTGCCCTGCTTGGCATGGAGAGCAGAGCTGCTGCTTTCTCTCTGGTGATAAGCAACACAGTCCTATCCTGCTTCTCTCGTTCCCTCTGTTGATCTCCTCCTCTCTAGTTATCTCTAACCAGCATTCCCACAGGGCCAGGTCATTTTCTACACTGTCCCAGAGGCCCTGGAGAACCACCCCAGGCCAAAACGATCTCTTCCCTCCTCTGAAAGGTTTCCCGTGTCACTCATTTACCACTTATCATATGCTGCCCTGAATCATCTGTTTGGTGCCTTTTGTCTAAGAGCCTGGCTTGCCTTGAGGGCAGAGATCATATCTTATTCATCATTGTATCCACCACATTGCCTAGCCTAAGGCCCACAACAAAATAGGTGTTCTATAAATGTTGATTGATTTATTGTACGTGGGAATGAAAATGACTTCCTTGCTTCTGTGGAGACCCAAGCAAAGAAAGTAACTTTTCTGAGACCCATGAAATAATTGGGAATACACATTTTAGAGGACTCAAAAGAGAAGTAATCAGAGGTGCTTGGACTTATCTGAACACGATTGTGTCTGTGGGTAGTTAGTGCACTGATGTGATCACAATTGTGTCTGTGGGTAGTTAGTGCACTGAGGTGATCACAATTGTGTCTGTGGGTAGTTAGTGTACTGATGTGATCACAATTGTGTCTGTGGGTAGTTAGTGCACTGAGGTGATCACAATTGTGTCTGTGGGTAGTTAGTGCACTGAGGTGAACACAATTGTGTCTGTGGGTAGTTAGTGTACTGATGTGAACACAATTGTGTCTGTGGGTAGTTAGTGTACTGAGGTGAACACAATTGTGTCTGTGGGTAGTTAGTGCACTGAGGTGAACATGATTGTGTCTGTGGGTAGTTAGTGCACTGATGTGAACACCATTGTGTCTGTGGGTAGTTAGTGTACTGAGGTGAACATGATTGTGTCTGTGGTTAGTGTACTGATGTGAACACGATTGTGTCTGTGGGTAGTTAGTGCACTGAGGTGAACACCATTGTGTCTGTGGGTAGTTAGTGCACTGATGTGAACACGATTGTGTCTGTGGGTAGTTAGTGCACTGAGGTGATCACAATTGTGTCTGTGGGTAGTTAGTGTACTGAGGTGAACACCATTGTGTCTGTGGGTAGTTAGTGTACTGAGGTGAACATGATTGTGTCTGTGGGTAGTTAGTGCACTGATGTGAACACCATTGTGTCTGTGGGTAGTTAGTGCACTGATGTGAACACAATTGTGTCTGTGGTTAGTGTACTGAGGTGAAAACGATTGTGTCTGTGGGTAGTTAGTGCACTGAGGTGAACACAATTGTGTCTGTGGGTAGTTAGTGCACTGATGTGAAAGTGATTGTGTCTGTGGGTAGTTAGTGCACTGAGGTGAAAACGATTGTGTCTGTGGGTAGTTAGTGTACTGAGGTGAACACGATTGTGTCTGTGGGTAGTTAGTGTACTGATGTGAACACGATTGTGTCTGTGGGTAGTTAGTGTACTGATGTGAACACGATTGTGTCTGTGGGTAGTTAGTGTACTGAGGTGAACACGATTGTGTCTGTGGGTAGTTAGTGCACTGATGTGAACACCATTGTGTCTGTGGGTAGTTAGTGTACTGATGTGAACACGATTGTGTCTGTGGGTAGTTAGTGTACTGATGTGAACACAATTGTGTCTGTGGGTAGTTAGTGCACTGATGTGAACACGATTGTGTCTGTGGGTAGTTAGTGCACTGAGGTGAAAACGATTGTGTCTGTGGGTAGTTAGTGCACTGAGGTGAACACGATTGTGTCTGTGGGTAGTTAGTGCACTGAGGTGAACATGATTGTGTCTGTGGGTAGTTAGTGCACTGAGGTGAATACGATTTTATCTGTGGGTAGTTAGTGCACTGAGGTGAACATGATTGTATCTGTGGGTAGTTAGTGCACTGAGGTGAACATGATTGTATCTGTGGGTAGTTAGTGTACTGAGGTGAAAACTATTGTGTCTGTGGGTAGTTAGTGCACTGAGGTGAAAACGATTGTGTCTGTGGGTAGTTAGTGCACTGAGGTGAAAACGATTGTGTCTGTGGGTAGTTAGTGCACTGATGTGAACACCATTGTGTCTGTGGGTAGTTAGTGTACTGAGGTGAAAACGATTGTGTCTGTGGGTAGTTAGTGCACTGAGGTGAAAACGATTGTGTCTGTGGGTAGTTAGTGCACTGAGGTGAAAACGATTGTGTCTGTGGGTAGTTAGTGCACTGATGTGAACACAATTGTGTCTGTAGTTAGTGTACTGAGGTGAACACGAGTGTGTGTGTGGGTAGTGGAGAGAGGCCGACACTCAAGTTGATATATTAAGTAGACAGGACAATGAACGAGTCCTCCACAGACTCAGAGAGTTAAAGATACTTTTTAAACCAATTCTATATGGAGGTATTGACAGTTAGACAGGTTGATCACCACCAGATTTTAAAAAAACAGGAAAACCTGAACAGCGCAACCCTGAGACTCTCAGTAGGTAGTGCTTTGAAAATTCTGTAGAGCTGTGTGGACCCAGCTTCCTGACTTTCCTTGTGGTAACATCTTAGATTGTGAGGAGCCAAAGCTTTAGTTTTACTTGTAAGAAGGGGCTAACAGAAACTCCCCAGGACAGACCTTCAATCAGGAAGAAAATAATTTTTATTGTTTATTTTTATCTTCCCACAATTGACGGAATGCTTTGGACTGTCTTTTTCCAATCTCATCCCCACACCCTCTGTCAGCAGTGATCTTGCAGGCTGGCGCTGGTTTGGTCAATATTCACCACTCTATGTTTTTGTCAGCAACTATTGAATGAACGGGACCTTGTCATCGTCTATGTTCTACAAGAAGAAATCCAATGCCAGAAGAGATCAGAGAGGCAGCTCACCTGGGACTTCAATCACGGAGGAAACTCAGAAAGATTGTGTGACTTACACACACACACACACACACACACACACACACACACACACACACATTTTCAACAGTCAGTAAATACTTTTATCACAGAAGAGGTTCATTGTCAACTGACAGTTACCCCAATTAACAATAAATTTTAAAGATGTTTTAAAAATTATTCTCTAGTAGAATTACCTACTGCTCTCTGGGGGTAGAATGCAGAAATTATCTCAGTTCATGGACTGAAACTTACTAAGAAACACAGATGTCAAGGGTGTGATTGGAGCCGAGTGATGACTGCACCTGTGGAAATCAAAAAGCCAACCGTGCAGTCTTGTTAGCTTGTCCTTGGCTTTCCCTGTCTTCACCCCTGTGGCCCTTCCCTCTCACTGTGGCTTCTTGCCGCTCTTTCAAATGTTCTGGGTTTCACTAACGTCTTCCCTCTGCCAGAGTGGAGTTACCTGTCCACTTATATAGTGTGGGTGAGGTTCAGTCTGTTAACTGAGGCAGACCTGTGGTGGTATTGTGTTTCCCAATGTATTGTGTACCCTAATAAACTTATCTGGAGTCAGAGAACAGAACAGACACTAGACAGACATAGAGACCAGAAAATGGTGGCACACACACCTTTAATCCTATCACTTGGGAGGCAGAGATCTATGTGGATCTCTGTGAGTTCAAGGCCACACTAGGAACAGAGCCAGGTGTAGTGGCACACACCTTTAATCTCAGCACTTGATATCTCATGTCTTCGCTTGGGAAAGACACACGCCCTTAATCCCAGAAAGTGATGGCAGGAAGCAGAAAGGTATACAAGGCGTGAAGACCAGAAACTAGAGTCCTTTTTAGCTTTTAGGCTTTTAGCAGCAGTTCAGCTGAGATCCACTTGGGTGAGGACTGAGAGGCTTCCAGTTTGAGGAAACAGCATCGGCTGAGAAGTTGGCAAGCATTCACCCCAATACATGCTCCGGGTTTGTTTTTATTAATAAGACCTTTTAAGATTTGTGCTACACAGACCCTCCCATTTGAAGTGGCTTTTTGAGAATGTCTGCACCATCCAGCAAATAAAAAGACGTCTCCAGACTCCTGAGATCACCTATACAAGGCCAGGTGAAGAGTGTGAGGGTGACTGGCTACATTTAAGTAATATAGGTGATGAGTGAGGACCAGCCAGAGGCATGGCCTGTGGTTTCCCCGTTCTGTTCTTTAGATGACAGTGTCCTCCATGAAGAATGAAACATGGTCTGGTGACCTTCCTCAGCAGAAACAGAAAATTCTAGGGCCCAATTTTCTTGACTGGGTCTGTTTGAGGTGGCCTTTCTTCTGTCACCTTCCAGCCTTTCCCCAGGCCCCACAGTTAGCCTCCTCTCTGTTGCCCAAGGAACAGCTTTCACTTTCAGGTGTACATCGTGGTCACCCTGATGCTCTTATGATGTAATCATATTTTCCATCACTTTGAGATAAGTTTCTTCTTCTTCTTCTTCTTCTTCTTCTTCTTCTTCTTCTTCTTCTTCTTCTTCTTCTTCTTCTTCTTCTTCTTCTATGCAAAAGCAAAGAGTCTTTATATTTCAAGTTAACTTGCGTCTCTCCATCTGCCTGATGCAGCAGCAGAGCAGGAGAGACCCCGAGTAGCAATGGGACAGGGTTTTTAAGGCAAGGGGGACTTGGGGTCTACAGACTACATAGGAACAGACTCAGGATGGGTTTATGCCAGTGGCAATCATGTTAGTAACTTTTAATTGACTAGAGTTAGTTGGGGGTCACAGTTACCATTTTTGGGCAGGCCTGGACAAGTCCCAGGCTTTGTTCTTGAGCTGCCAGGGAGGCTGGCTGGCCTAGCACATACTGACTGTGGGAGCTGGCTCAGTGGCCCAGGCTCTGTCCTTGACTCCTGCATGTAGCTCTAAGTTGGTGAGGGGTCCCAGACAGTAAACAATTGGCTGAACCTTGAACAGTCAGAGTAGACGCGTTACTTCTGTCATCTCCATCCTGAGATCATCTCTCGGTTTCAGGAGTGTCATGGGCAAGTTGAGGAGATGGCTCGGCATTTAAGCCTTTGCTGTGCAATCTGAAGGACCAGCGTTCGGATCCCAGAAACGCCCACAAATGCTGCGTGGGCATGGTGGCCCACCTGTGCCTCCAGCCTTGGAAGGTAGATCTCCAAGCAAGCTGCCATGTAGCTGAGCTCTGAGGTGAATCAAGAGACCCTGCCTGAGTGAATAAGGTGCAACTGTGATTGGTCTCAACTTTAGACCTCCACCTGCCAATCACCTACCTACACACACAGTAAACAAACACTGGCTGGGTCACTATACTGTCACTATGAAATCTTACTAAGCTGTCCTATAGTTCAGAGCATGAAATTCGCATGGCTACCTTTTAATACATATTGCAACCGTGCCTTAAATTTCATAGTGTCTGTTGTACAACAATGTACCATTACATCTCGAGATTAGGGCTGTTACTGTGCCCATTTTACAGATGGAGGGACTAAGACGTTGCTTGTATAAGGTTAGCATTGGCCTCTCTACCTTCTACTTCCAGAAGGAGAAGAAAAAAACATTCGTTGAGTATCTTCTAGGTGCCAGTCCCCATGTGAAACAGCTTGTCCCATATTAATATCTTTAGCAAATTCTCCAGGTTCCTACTTCCAATAAATACATAATCAAAGTGGACTGTGTTATTTGTCCCACACCCGGAATCCCATGGTTAGCTATCTAAGGAACTGTTTCATGAACATGATCACCTTGGGCTGCCTTCCTGCTCCAGTACATGCAATCATATCCATATTGAAAAGCCCAACACATACCAATGTTTGCTAGGATTTCCAAATAATCTGTCACTCAAAGTTCCTTATAATGGTAGCATGGGGAGGCACTGGAATGCTCAAGAGAAAGGGCCAAATGCAAGGTGACTGTCATGGGGCATTATTCTCAGAAGGAATTAATGCTGTTCTCCTGCGAGGAAGTTGCTATAAAGCAAGAGCACCCCATGTGCCCGGCCCTTTCTGCATATGGCTGTTTCCCCTTCTGATTTTATGACAAGTTGTACCCCAGCCAATCCAAGGGCCAGTGAATGTTGTTTGGACCCTTCTGCCACAAGAATTGTGACCGTCTTTTCTTTACTAAGAATCAAAGCATCCTTAGGCATTTTGTTGTAGCAACAATAAATGTAACAATATACTTATATTCACCTTCTAGGCTTCTTATTCCTAGAAATAATTATTATTCCTCTTGATATGACTTCCATCATTCTCACATGCTTAGACAGTCAAACCCCATTTTCATTACTGAATTTGGATCTTTGGTCAGCTTTCAGAACACCTAAGTACAAGTTTACATACAATAACGATGCATGTGTCCTTGTTTTCTTCTTTCTGGGCTCCAGGGATGTGCCTCTCTTCTTACCCCAAAATCAGTGTCTTTTGTGGGCTTTCATTTTGCTAACACTTCCTATTAATCTCGTAATTGTTGGCATTCCTCATTTTATCCTACAGTGTGCCTTAAGTTTTAATCCCCAAACAAGTTTAAAATTTTTACCTCTTGGGAAAAGTATAGCCCTCAAGAGATCCACAGTCACCACAAATCTCCCTTTCTTCTTCCCAGCTAAATGCATAAAACCAAAGCTATGGTCCGGTACCATAGTTTGAATTTACATTCAGCACACTACTGTTTCATTTTCTACTTCACTCCAGAAAATGCTCTCCCTAAGGCAACTAACCCACTGCTTGAATGGGAAAGCTTATGTAAATGTGTCTTGTTCACAAAGCACTAAACTGGAGTTCAGAACTTGAGGTCATTTACATAGAGTGACCTAGTTTATAAATGGAAAATGGGATACTGGAACTCAAGTATGTAGTGTCAACTCATCACTTCCAACATTCCAGGCTAGTTGACCTCACTTACATGCACATATGTGTACACACACACACACACACACACACACACACACACACACATTTTGTGAATGAGTACATTAATGAAGATGTATATATACAGGAATGAAACATAAGCCTTGTGAAGTATCTAAATATATAGTGCATCCCTGTGCTTCTATGTTTATCTCTTCCTTGGTTCTTATAGCTCTTGTTTGGCATTCATTGCTGTAATATTCACTCCAAGGTGCCCTGGAAAAGAATTCAGAAGTCCCATCTTCAGGAAAGAATCATTTGTGAATTACTGATTTAAAATACATCACCAGCCTAAGTAGTAAGCATGGACTGTGGCTTCAACACGAACAGTGCAAACTTACTGTTCTTCAACAAGGCAGACTAAAGAGATTGTTTTCCTCACGTGTGAACCCACCATTTGCATCCGTTAGGTTCAAAACTGCATCTGTGTCAAGATATTAGAGAGGAGCTGTCAGAGTTCTCTGGTTGTGGAAACAAACCTGTGCACGATATTAAAGAGGATAGTTTAGTTGTTTTTTCAACCAAACTGCAAAGAAAAGTTTCCCAAGCTTAAGTGAGTAAGGTCCTGTCACTGATGTAACACCTCTGTAATGAAACCTTATAACCAAACACAAGTTCATCACCAAAAAAATCTTTAGACAATTCAGAATTATTGATGCACCATGACCCAAGAGTTCTCAATTCTGAGATGCAAGACTGAGTCAGAAGTTCCCCGTGCTTTGCAGAGTGAGGAGATCTGCCAGCTTACACAACATGAGCCATAAATCAACACTTAAGAACTGACCCAGTGCGTTCCAGTGAGACCGACAACATGCATCTCTCTAGTGCACCCTGTGACACTGATGACATGTACTTCTGTAGCCTACCCTGTGACAGACACTGACAACAGGCACCCGCCTAGTGTACCCTGTGACACCTAGTGGGCCCTCTGACTTTGTGCAGAACGATTCTGTGCTCTATTTTGATCCATATAGCTGTTTTTAAATATGGCCATGGTGTTTCCCTGTAAGTTTTACATAGTTCAATGTTTTCCATAAGCTAACCAATAAGACTTACTCATTTGAAAAAAAAATGACATAATTTCAGTAGCACATGGCAATAAAAGAGTAATAGTATATGAAGTAAATGTTGGGTAACTGATAGGAAATATTTCAGATATCTTCATATTGTATTTATGTGCTGTGTGCAATGCTGACAAAATCTTGTGTCATACTTTTATTTCTTTATTAAAACTAGGAAACAAATGTTATTAATTTTTGTGAGAATATATGTGTTATTGGGAAGGATATGAGTGTGTGTGTGTGTGTGTGTGTGTGTGTGTGTGTGTGTGTGTGTGTGTGTAAGCCAGACATCAACATCAGATCTCTTCCTCAGTCACTCTCCACTTCACTTTCGGAGACTGGATCCTTCACTGAGCCTGGAACTCACTGATTTGACTAGACTAGCTGGCCAGTGAGCCACAGGGATCCGCCTGTCTCTGCCTCCCAATGCTGAGGTAATGGGTGTGTGCATCTATGCTGGGCTTTTTCACCTGCATTCTGGAGATCCAGATCCAGACACAGGTCTTCATACTTGCAAGACTTTACCCACTGAGCCATCCCCCCAGCTCCAAGATGATTACTTTTGATAAACACATCAACTAATCAAGAGTGAAATATTTTCCTGAAGTAGAAACTGTGTGTGGGTCTCTAGTATCCAAGGATGCATATTAAATCTTTAATTGTCTCTAATTAAAGATTGTTTAAAATTTAACTTTCACAATTATCCCAGTGTTTTTAAAATCCTATTGATCACTCTCATGAGGCTTATTCTACATTATAAGTTTTTACTTCTAGAAATATTTCAAAGAGTATTTTCAGTTTGGGAGAGCTCATTATAAGAACCCCGGGCATTAATTCTCATGTGGCAAGCTCACCTCTATTGATGGGTGTTTGAAAAAGGGAAAATCTTTGTTTTACTGAGCAGAATAATGCTCCTTTACACTCAAGAATGTTTAAGTTTGTAGTTACAGAACATTTTCAAGACACAGTTATTTTACAAAGTAAAGAGCATGTATTTATCAGCCTGCTTCTCCCTATGCTCAGGTTGAAGTATTAAATACAGTAATATATCTGCTCTGATCCTGAATCATTTCAAAAGGAAAACAATCAGCCTAGAGCCAGCAGTCAGCATTACCCTGCCCCATACTCTCTCCCTTTTCTTTTCTTTCAGTGACAGATGTTGTGTCATTCCCAAGGACTCAAAGCCAAGTGGAGGGGCTGCAGCCATCTTCAAGGCTGTAGTGGCCCCGTCCAGCAGGTCACGCTGCTGCTGCACATGCAGCATGCTAACAAACACATCACAGTGGGCAGCCAATACAAGGGCCTTTTAGACTGTGGTCCACAGACTACGGGCAGAGAGCCCTGTCCTGGTGTGGTCACTTGGCCAATGTCACTAGATACTTCCACACCCATGCTATCAACTTAGCCTTCAGAGATAAGTGCAGATCTTCCTGGGTGGTGTGGAGCACAGGACCCAGTTTGGGCACTACTTGGCAGGGGACCTCGCATCAGGTACTGCTGTCATGGGGCCACATCCCTGTGCTTTGCCCATATGTGCCTAACAGCTGATGTGGGCGATGTTGAAGCTGAAAGGGAATTCAAACGCCCCATTGACTGCCTGACTGAGGTCTACAAATCGGATGGGATCAAGGCCTCTACAGAGGCTTTAATGAGTCTGAGCAGGGAATTATCATCCTCAGAGCTGCCTACTTTGGTATCTATGATACCACAGAGGGAATGTTCCCAGATTCCAAAATATCTTCATCAGCTGGATGACTGCACAATCTGTCCCTGATATTGCTGTCATGACTTCCCATCCTTTTGACAAAGTTCACTGTCACTTGATATGCATACAGGTGCACTTGGCTTCTGGAGGAAGACTGCTCACGGATGGTGTCTCCAGGGCGAATGGTCCAGTGCGCTCATGGGTGTGGGTGGGACTTCATGCCTGTCTTGTATGATGAAATCAAGAGGTTCACATAGTATTGCCTCAGTGTCCCAGAACCCTGTGAATGGGCATGTTGTGTTACATAGCATATTTTGAACATTCTGAAGATATTCTCTGGGCTTGTTTGTCTTATTAATGGGAACTGCTCCCTGTTGGAAAGCAGGAGGTAATAGTAGTTATCTGAGCAGTTTTCTACTAAACCCATTTCCATGATGATGACCACAATGGGACTCAATTACATTTTTATTTCAGTCACTCCTGATAAAAAATATCAAAGGAATTAAAATTTCTTTTAAAAAAAGTAAAGAAAAAGAAAAAAATGAGAGAAGCCATCGATTTTTGGAGTTCTCAATATGCAATGAGACTCAGTCATATGCTGGATAATATAACACTTAATGATGGCTATATTCAATTCCACTGCTTCCAGAACATCTACAAAAGGAAATAAACTTCACTGACATGACTCTGTGGGCTAAGGGAGAGTGCCTTGAGGAAAAAAATGAGGTGGAAATTAATCATTTATGAGCACTTGAAAGAGAGGCATTCTAGGTTATATAGAGACAGTAGGTCCAGAGGCACGAAAGTGTGGGGAATCTGGAATGTTAAGTTCCATATGCCTGGAACGAGAGGAGGGCACGTGTACTAAGGAAGAAAATAAAATTCAAGGCCAATGAAGTAGGACAAGTTGGACTATGAGATGTCAAATTTATTGACTTCATTGTGCTTTTGTGGATAAAAATGCTCCAAGATCACAATCAAACATGGAAAAAAAATGAGAAGTTGTGAGGAGGGATATTGCTCATTTATTTATGAAATATGTTTGCTCTCTGGGTTTTCTTTTTCTTCCTTTTCTTGAATGAAAAAAAATAGAAATCTTGGATTTTACATTTTTCATACAACATATGTTGATCATATTCTTTCCCTTCCCCAACTCCTCTCAGATCCTTCCATCCCTACCCACCCAACATCATGTTCTTTCTCTTAAAAAAACAAAACAAAACAAAAAAATCACATTAAAAGAAAACATGGAGTCTGTTTTGCGTTAGCCAACTACTCCAGAGCATATTGCCTGCCTGGGGCGAGGCTGGTCCACCCAGTGTCACTCCACTGAAAACACTGATTGCCCCTCACCCCACAGCTGTCAATTGCAAATGGCGTCCTGGTTAGGGATGCGACTGTGTCCACTCACCCTATGGTTTTCTTCTGGGTCAGCACTGTATTTCAGGCTGGTGGTAGTCAGCTCTTCAGCAGACTGCTGTCATCACAGAATTCCACAGGTGACTGACAGTGCCTTCAACAGCCAAACAGGTGCATTTTTCTTACAGTTCTGGAGTCTGCAATTGGAAGATGGAGGTTCCAGCCGAGAGTTTCTCCTGAGGCCTTTCCCCTTGTCTTGCAGACATCAGCCTTCTCCTGGGTCTCCTGTGGCCATCCTTCTATGTATAAGCACCTCTGCTTTCTTTCTCTCTTTACAAGAACACCAATCTTGTAGGATCAGGGCCTCATCTTTATGGTCTCATTTAACCTTAGTTAAGCTCTTTTAAGGCCTATCTCCAAATATGGTCTCATTTGGGGCTTAAAGTATCATCATGTGAATCTGGAAGGCAGGTATAGTAGTTTGAATGAGAAATGTCCCCCATGATTTTGTGATTGGAGCACTTGGTCCCCAGTTGGCAGCCATGTTTGGGGAGGTCCAGGCAGTGCGGCCTTGCTGGAGGAGGCACATCAGTGGGAGTCAGGTCTCTCTGGTTCCTGCTTGCCATGGAAGGCATGAGCTCTCAGCTTCCCGGTTCTGTTGCCAGGCTGCCTGCTGCCATACCTCCCACCATGAGGAACTCTGGTCCCTCTGGAACCATGAGCCAAATTAAAGCCTTTCTGTCAGTTGCCTTGGTGTTTTAGCACAGCGACAGGAAAGCACCCAGCCCAGTGGAGTCGGGGCAGGGTAACACACGGAACAGCACCTGCCCTGGAGGAAGAAGGCTGGCCGGACTCTGAGAGCAGCTGAGTGAGAGAAGCCGGGCCGGCCCATCTCTGCGCTTCACATCTGCTCACCTGCAACCGATTGTCTTCGCATTCTAAATCAGCAGCTCACAAACTGACCCTCCTGTTGTCACCCAGTGTCATGATTTAACCATAAGGGCTGATACCAAAGCAAGTGTCTCTCTTCTCCAACGGTGAAGAAATAGAAATCGAAAAGCCAACACTGGTAACTAACGGGTAGATGCTTTAACACAGAGATGTGAGATTTTTGCCTTAAACTGAAATTGAGTGACCAAAAAATTCTCTCCACCTTGCTTATTTGAGACATGCATGTCCCACATTATGGCATCTACAACGCATTTTCTGTATGTAGTAAATACACATACTAACAGTACTGCGTAATTTTCATGGTTTATAGGAGTCATCAAAGTAGTCCACAGACAGCTGCAAAACATCGTCTATTTCAGAATCATCCACTTGTTAGTGTTCCGAAGTAGAAAGAATCCTTCCACAATAATTAACACAGTATGCCCGCGCATATTCGCACATAAAGATGAAATTTTTAACACTCAACGGTGCTTCATGCTGAAGCACGTCCTGTTGTGCTGGCTCCATGCTAACCCATGGCATTTGGCTCATTATTACCTAATTAAACTACTAATAGCCACATCAAATGAGTTTGTGTTCATAATTATTTTAAATATAAGTTGGAAACGCTATTTAAAAGTATACAATCATATTGATCTTTGAAATTGATTTGGGAACTCAAACTCTTAAAACTTATGTAGAGGAATATTTCTACCCTTCAGATATTGTGGGGGCAGCGTGTTACCTATTTTGTGGAATTTCTACACTTGTCTACCTATTTCAAAATGGAAGTGCCTACCCATGGATAATTGAGGGCAAAGTTTAAATAACTGGTAATTGTTACATAAAGTACATTTATCATTTTATACTAATAATCCTGCCCAGGTAGAAATAGGAAGTTTTGCAAACAGAACTCAGAGAACGACGTTTAGAAGAGAATGACATGTGAACCTTCAACATGTCCAGGGAAGATCGTCTATCTCTGAGGGACACAGAGTCCCTGAAACTCAACCCTTGTTGAGTTTCTGATAATGCATAGTTTATGCTCACATGTCTTTTGAAATCTCTCCACTTAGTTTATGGCCACGCCTTTCCAGTGCTTACATCCAAATACCAGCTTATGTTTGTTTTTCCCAAAACATTTTGCAGTTGGAACAGATGGTCAGTTTTCTGTTTTCCCAGCATGCAATTAAAAAAAAAAAAAAATTGGCATTGAAGGAACTGGGGATAGAAGGGCTCACACGAGAGAGCTGGCTGCTGCTAGTGCTCCGCTCACCACTAGATGTCCTGTAGACTAAACAGGAGGAAATCTGGGGCATGGATTTGCATTCTTTCCCTGGCAATGGTTCTGATTTTAGGCTCTAGGTTTCCAAAATATCTGTTCGACCATTTTCTGCTGTGTTTCCTACTGATATAAGCAGTTAAATTCAGTGATGTGGGATGAGTAAGGAAGCTCAGCATGCTTGTTTTGAGGTTTGTAAATAATTACAAAAATATGCTTGAAGCATTTATCCCAGAATCATTAGAGTGAGGAAAGAACACACACACACACTTATACACACACACGTAATTTCCTTCTTGCGAAGATGGTTCTTTTAATGAAGCTTTGTTTTCTCGATGAGCAAGCTCAACAGGCTGTCTTGTTATAGATTACTTTCTTAGCAAGAAGGGTAATGTGTGGCTATAACAAAACAATTACAGCTTTATTCAGAGGAGTCGTTCACACCATGTTATTTCCTTTGACTGCTAACCAAATTGAAGCTGAAACTTGACTGTCTTGTCAGTTTGGGTGATTATTATGATGACTTAGAGCGCTGTGGTGCCCTTCTGAAATTCCGCCTCCTAACAAGGCGTAAAAGTCCCTCAGATACCAACAATGTGTGCCAAGGGATAATGTGTGAGGGTGTCTTTTGCTCCAATTGTTCCAGAATGGCCCTCAAACCAGGGAAATCTGATGCAGCATCCACTTGGATTCCCCAGAGTAGTCAGCAGAGGGGATGCAGGAATGAGCCAGCCCTGCTGGTGCATGATAAGAACCCCTCAGGCAGGGGGAGCAAACACAAATGCCTTCCCTGGCACATTGTGAGCCTTGGGCACCACGTAGGCAGGATGGGGACTGTAACCTGAGTGTAAGGCTAGGGACATCCCTCACCAAGGTTTACATTCCCCAGACTCATTCTGCGCGGGATCTGATTGGATGTGGTTAAGACAACAGCAACATCGTAGTGGAGAAATAAAGACCCAGGATAGCTAAAAGAATCCTATACGATAAAGCAACCCTTGGAGGCATCACCATCCCGGACCTCAAACTCTACTATAGAGCTATAGTAATAAAAACAGCTTGGTACTGGTATAAAAACCGACATACGGACCAATGGAATCGAATTGAAGACCCTGACATTAATCCATGCACATATGAACACCTGGTTTTTGACAAAGGAGCCAAAACTATACAATGGAACAAAGAAAGTATCTTCAACAAATGGTGCTGGCATAACTGGATGTCAATATGTAAAAGATTACAAATAGATCCATATCTGTCACCATGCACAAAACTCAAGTCCAAGTGGATCAAAGACCTAAACATAAATCCAGTTACACTAAACTTAATAGAAAAGAAGATAGGAAGCACTCTTGAACGCATTGGCACTGGAGACCATTTCCTAAATAAAACACCGACAGCACAAACCCTGAGCACAACCATTAATAAATGGGACCTCTCAAAACTGAGAAGCTTTTGCAGGGCAAAAGACACAGTCAATAAGACAAAAAGACACCCAACAGATTGGGAAAAGATCTTCACCAACCCCACATCTGACAGAGGATTGATCTCCACAATATATAAAGAACTCAAGAAACTAGACATCAAAGCACTGAACAGTCCAATTAAAAAATGGGCTAAAGAGCTAAACAGAGAATTCACAAAACAAGAACTACAAATGGCTGAAAGACATTTAAAGAAATGCTCAACATCCTTAATCATCAGAGAAATGCAAATCAAAATGACTCTGAGATACCACCTTACACCTGTTAGAATGGCTAAGATCAAAAACACCAATGACAACCAATGTTGGAGAGGATGTGGAGCAAAGGGAACACTCCTCCACTGTTGGTGGGAATGTAAACTTGTACAACCACTGTGGAAAAATTAAATGTAAAAATATTGCCTCCGCTGTCTAACAAAACAATAGCTTATAAGTGCCTCTGGGCTCCGCCTTAGTTTGCTTTCTATTGCTGTGGCAAACACTGAGCAAAAGCAACCTGAGGAGAAAAAGGTTTGTTTGGCTTCACTTCCATGTCACAGTCCATCACTGAGGGGAGTGAGGGAGCAGGAACCCAAGGCAGGAACCTGGAGGCAGGAACCGATGCCGAGCATGGAGGAACAATGCTTATTAGCTTGCTATCCATGCTCTGCTCAGTTTTCCGTCTTATGGAAGCCGAGATCAGGTGTGCAGGGGTGGCACTGCCCACAGGGAGGGGGTCCTCCCCTGAAGTCGATTGTTGTTTTAAGGTGTGTAACTTTTGTTTCTGTTGCATTTGTTTAACTCTGTGAGGCTGTGTTACTGTGCCTGTGTAAAATACCTGATGGTCTAAGAAAGAACTGGCCAATAGCAAGGCAGGAGAGAGAGATAGATGTGGCTGGCAGACAGAGAGAAGATATAGAGGGAGAAATCTGGGAGGAGAGAGAGAAAGGGATGGAAGAATGAAAGAGAAGGAGCCAAAGAAGAAGAAGGAGGACTCCAGGGGCCAACCACCCAGCCACCCAGCCACACAACCAGTAAGCCATGGAGTAAGAGTTACGGAAGTAAGAGAACAGGAAACCCCAGAGGCAAACGCTAGAGGGATAAGTTAAGATAAGGAAAGCTGGCTAGAAACTAGGCCAAGCTGTGGTGGTATTGTGTATTCTAATAAATTTATCTGGGGTCAGAGAACAGACAGCCACTAGATACAAAGGCTAGAAAATGGTAGCACACGCCTTTAATCCTAGCATTCCAGAGATAGAAATCCCTCTGGATCTCTGTGAGTTCAAGGCCACATTGGAAATAGCCAAGCATGGTGACACACACCTTTAATCCCAGAAAGCCAGCCTTTAATCCCAGGGTGTGGTGGTAGAAAGTAGAAAGATATATAAGGCGTGAGGACCAGAAACTAGAAGATTTGGGCTGGTTAAGCATTTGGCTGGTTAAGCTTCAGGCTTTTGAGCAGCAATTCAGCTGAAAGCCATTGGGATGAGGACTCAGAAGCCTCCAGTCTGAGGAGACAAGACCAGCTGAGGATCCGGTGAGGTGAGATAGCTGTGGCTTGTCCTGTCTCTCTGATCTACCAGCATGGACCCCAATTACTGGCCTCAGGTTTGATTTTATTAATAAGAACTTTTAAGAATCCTGCTACACCAAGCTAAGGCCGGGCATTCATGAGTAATAATAAGACTCCGTGTGTGATTTATTTGGGAGCTGGGTGGCGGCCCCCCCCAAAAAAAAGAGTACAAAATGAAATACAATACTCCCCCATCAATAATCAGTCAAGAAGACACACAGACACACCCACAGGCCAGCCTGACAGAGGCAGTTCCTCAACTGAGGCTCCCTCTTCCCAGATGACTGCGGCTCCTGTCAAGTTCACACCCCCCCACACACACCCAAGTTCACACGTGCACACACACACACACACACACACACACACACACACACACACACACATGTTCACATGCGCACACACACCCAGCGTAGGCTCCCTTGTCTGGCACATGTGTCTGCTCTGCTAGGACAGTGTGACAGGTTTATTTTGTCAAACCATGGAGGACATAATACCAAGCTGAATGACCTTCCAGGTGAGACAAACCCCTGCAGTCCCAGGAAACAAGAAGTCTACTTCCTATCAACTGAGCGAGTGGAACTCTCCTAGGACGACTTCTCTGTCTTCCCTTTGGCTTGCTCCAGCTATTGTACCCTTAACTTACAGCCACAGGCAGTGACAAGAAAAGGAAGTGTGATAAACCCCCAACTCCTTCATCTTCAAAGCAAAGTACCTCAGGAACGCGAGGGTAGTCCTCTCTTACCAGAACCCAAGAAAAAACAAACTGGGCCCTTTCCTGGGGACCAGGATCTGAGAGGCCATGCTTTTAACTGACTTCTGAATCACTCTCTAGATTCGGAGACCCAGGCTACTACCTTCTCATAGCCAAAGAAAGAGGTTGGAAGGGAAAGGAGGTTGGGACATGGATTCGTTCATTTATTCACTAGTGGGACAAATGTCTGAGGATCTAAATATCGGCATTGTATGAAAGCTGTTTCCATCCTTCTGTTCCAACAGTGCTGCAGGAAACTCGTCAGAGAAGAAATCAAAGAGCATTTGATGTGACGGTACAAGGAAGAAGGTGGGATGTTGACCACGGGAGAAGAAAGGTTAGGGGGAAAATCTCCTCTTTGCTTGCTTTTATCATTGTTGCATGTATATATCCCGATAAACATATAACATGACCTGCTGAGTCCATTTAGTGTTGCTCATATGGACATGTTTTCAGGGTTGACAACTGGGTATTGGAAAACTGTTAGGTGCTCACCCTAGGGAAGACGGATTCTCCGTCTCAGCAGTGATGAATTGCCGACAGCTCTTCGTCTAGAGATGGAGCCCTGTGAGAGTTCCCCATCCATGTTGGCATGTCAGCTGGTGTCACTGTTCAGGTCTTTCAGAGCAGCTGGTAGGACATGTTCTGTTACGAGTTCAGTTCTGAGACACTCAAGTTCACCCACACTTTTAGAGTGAGCTTGTCCGCGGGAATGTGTAACGTCTTTGCGTACCGAAACCCCATTGACTTTCTAGGGCTATTTTGCTCCATAGCTCTTGACAGAGCTCTTTTAGATTTACTCAGTTTTAATGCTTTCTGGGTTTATTTTCCATTTGTTTATTTATTCACTTTAAAGATTTTACTTTGCTCTTGCACGTGAGTGCATGCGTGCGTGCGTGCGTGCGTGCGTGTGTGTGTGTATGCACAGGTGAGTACAACTGTCTCAGAGGTCAGAAGAGCTGGAATTACAGGCAGTTCTAAGCCCCCTGGTGTGGGTGCTGAGATCAAACCTTGGTCCCCTTGGCTGAGCACCAAGGCCCTTACTTGCTGATCCGTCTCTCCAGCCCCAATCTTTGTTTTTTAATATGTCATTTGAACAACAATGACAATTCTTAGCTGTTTCCTCAAAACTAGTTCTATCCTATTGCATAGTACTAATGGAATTGTTTTCCCTCGTCAATATAAGACAGTGTGCTTCAGGACGGGACCCTTTTCATGAAGATTCAAATGGCTTCTACCAAGAAACATCCAGTTGAGGCTGAGTATTTGTCAAGCTGAATGAATTTACTGTTCTTAATGATTCCACACATGGTTGTAGCAAAGCCAGTGTGACTCCCTGTCATGCCCTGGGTCCACTCTGTCACTCCATCTCTCCAGTGGTGTCATGTCGGAGGCACTCGGTTTAAATCAGTCTTTAAATGCTCAGATTAAGTCTGAACAACCTGTGCGGTCGATGTCAGCAGCTCTACCTGGGAACAGTATTGACAGATTGTTTCTACAATTCAGATGAGGTTTGTGTTGGGAACGATGGAAGGCCTGTGGGCCACAGGAAGGGCAGCCCTTGGATCCCTAAGTTAGCTCTCAGTGGACTTGTTATAGGAGCTTGAGTCTGACGCCTGGGTCATTTTCTGGCTCCTTGTCTTTCTGTGTGATCTCTGTCCCTTCTACGTATGTCACTGTTGTGATGCCGTCTGCCATGAAGCTGCCAGAGCCAACCTGACGCTGTACTGTGCCTCAGAACTGTGACTAATTAAAGTTCTTTCATTCAAGAAGTACCCAGCCTCGGGCATTGTGTTATAGTAACAGAGAACAAACTCACGCAAACGCAGTAGTCCTTTATTACATTAGTTAAGTTTCATTGTCAAATCACAAGTAGTCCAAGTTCTAATGTCTAAGGAAAAATAACTTTATTTAAAAGGAAATTGTTCTTTAGGTGCTGAAGCAAAAAATACATCAAGAAATATTGATTCAGGCAAAAAACAGTTATAAAACTTGATTTAAATGTTTTTAACAAGCTGTTAGTTCTTAGATCAGTAACTGATGAATGGGTGACATTGCTTTATGATTAATTTTATTTAATATGCTAATATGAGGGAAGTGATCACACTTACAATTGAATTATTTGGTCAAATAAAACTATGATAAGGCAAATTCCTGCAGCCCTTGCCATATAGGGGAGCCTGGTCTTGACTGGTCCGGAACAATTCAGCTCTGTTACAACAGCACTTCCTTTTCTTCCGCAGAATGTCTCACCTCGTATAGACTTTATCTTTGGTTAGCTCTGGACTTAGTCTATAAAACCCTAGACGGAAGAGACCTCACTGTGTCCTCATAGTTATTCCTGAGTACGTTCCAAAGGACGTGCACAGTTAGTATCCAATAAGTATCCTGTGGAGAAATAACGAATGAATGAATGAATGTGTGAATTAACGAACCAAAAGTTCAGAAGCTTAAACTTCCACTTAGATGCATTGTGTGATCTCTGTCTGCTAAGTGTGAAAGACAGCAGCTAAAGAGTGACCACTGAGCCCATCAGTCCATTGGTGTGCCGTCTATCTCCCAGATAAGTCACTTCGTGTTACTGAATTATGATCTTGAGTCTATGCCCATCAAAGCTATGGAAGAAGCTAATAATCTGATTACATAACAACTGTGTCGCTATTTCTTTGAATATAACTGGAAAGGCCTTTTAATACAATTTTAATACAAGCCAGATGGTCACATAGTCATATTAGAATTTTATGCATGTGACAAAATCAATACTTCTGTATCTTCAAAATTCCATATTTATTAATATCCTAACCCTCATTATAGGGATTAAATAGAAAACAATTGATAAACATGAGCAGTTATGAAGACTGCAAGTTGATACCACAAAGTTGTCAGATAGATTTGAGGAGAGAGAAATAATGTGTTAGCATGCAGTCTTCTACACACAACCATGCAGTGAAAATAGGAACTATAATCCAACCTCTCCTCCCTCCCCCACACAGAAAGACTTTAGCGTGGGACACAAGGAAGCTAGGTGAGTGACATGGACATGAAAGCCCCATTTTACATGTAAAGTAAAATGGCCTCTTAGATTCAAATAGAAGGGTAGATTTATTTTTAAAACAGTATTTCAGACATGACTGTGGCCACTTATTATCTTATTATTTCACGTTTATGGATGGAGGAAAGGTCATCAGAACATTGTTTAAACAGAATAACACACAGTAGGTACATCACTTCAAAGCTGTCATCCACCTCTGCATGGTTGGCGGGGGATTTGGACTACTAACAGATGGCTGTGTAGAATAGCACACTGAATAGCACACAGTAGGTACATCACTTCAAGGCTGTCATCCACCTCTGCATGGTTGGCGGGGGATTTGGACTACTAACAGACGGCTGTGTAGGCTGCTCATAAGCAAAGCTTGCTTATTGACTGTTTTTCCAGGACAGAGATTATTTTCCCCCTTTGGTAAAAGGAGCCAAGCATGAAGGGAAACACAGCCTTTGTTAAGACAAGTCATCCGTGTTCCTTTTGTGCTGTCTGAGTTTCCAGTGTGCCCTCATCATTTTCAGAAAAGGAAAACCGGGAAGAAAAATAGAAATGTAATATGTGTTATTATATTTTAATGCGATGGTCTACTTTTCTGTTTGTAGTTATTGAAGTTTTTGTCTTCCCTCATTAAACATTTAATAAATCACCACCAGTGTATGACAGATTTTAACCACAACACAAACAGCAGGCGGCGGCGAGTGGCTCGGTTCATATAGGCACACGATACCAGCGTCTCCAGCACCCTGCCCCGCAGGCGTCGGCACGGCGACCAATGGAAGGGAAGCTGCTTCTCCCACAAAGCCTCGAAAATAAGTTTCCTTCTTTTATCTTCCTACAAATCAATTGGAGCCCTTACAGCAAAATCCCATAAAATAACTTCAAACACCACTTCTTAGTCTAAAAATTTGTATTATGGCTATAGTTCTTTGAAGTTTTATGACTGAAGTTTGGAGAAAAATGATTTAAGTGTTATCTGCTAGACATCAGAGATTCAAAAATTCTCTCAGTTTTTCTTGACACATAAACTGCTACCCACTGTATGTTTTTAGTACTTTTTTTCTTGCTTTCAATCCCCTAACCTAGTCTGCCTGATAAAAGTTATTTAACTGCAGTTTATACAGTTGAATTAATAATCTATAGAGGTTTGCTAACTTGTAATTGATAATTCTACTTTCTCCATCCTTTCCCTTTTTATTTGACTAAGAGGTATATTTTTTAACAGAACTTTCAGAATCTCAAGCATGTTGACTTTAAGTTTTAAAAATCACTATGCCACATGTAAAACACGAGGCAAAGAGGACCTGTGATTCCTGCTGAAGGTTAAATGTTAGAAAAAGAAAACAGACAAGTTTTCTGGTAGAGAACTCCTCTATGCACAGAAGGATGATAAGAGAGAGAGAGGGGGGACCCAGGATGCCTCCCTCAAAGGGCACAAGGCCTCCTGTCAGGCCTCCTCACCACGGGGTACAAGGGTACACACAGGGGTTCCAGTCTCTACATGCCCATTGGCATTCTTGGAGCAAAAACTGTAATCGTTTACATTTCTTTTTAAAAGACACAGAAAGATTTAGTTTAAAAAACAACAGGTTTTATTCCACTACCTCCTGATGAGGATCTACCTCCTGACAGCTGGCAATGTTTTGTAGGGTCTATAAAAAAATAATGGTTCATTTTAATTAATATATAATCACTGGCCTCAACAAGTGATCTTGAACTCAATACACAAAAGTTCCTTTGGCTCTTTCAAAAGATGTTTTTTGTGTGTATGGTGATTTTGCCCATGAAGCCTAGAAGAAGGCATTGGATCCTTGGAAACTGGAGTCAGACGGCTGTGAGCTGCCACGTGGGTTCTGGGAGCTGGGAACTGAACCCTGGTCCTCTGCAAAGACAGCGAGTGCTCTTCACGGCTGGCCCACCCCTCCAACCCTCTGCTGGCTTTTTATCTCATTCTCTGTGAGTCTTGAAAACAAAAGTGGCAACAGCCAAAACAAGCAAACAAACAAAACCCACTATGCTGTGGCTGGCCATGGCGGCACGCACCTTTCATCCCAGCACTCAGGAGGCAGAGACAGGTGGATCTCTGTGAGTTCGGTATGACTACATACCAAGATTAAGGCCTGCCCACACTGTATAGAGAAACCCTGTCTCAAAAAAAAAAAAAAAAAAAACGTTTTTTAAAAAAATACATATGGTATTGTGCAGAGTCCAAAGTAAGTTAATATAGCTAATGTAGGTTCTTCAATGCCATTTCCTATTCATTGTCTAACTTTGATCAGAAATTCTAGATAACAACAGATTTCTCTTACAGTGCTCCTTTAAATGCTAGTGTGCAATAAGACAAGAGGCCCTCAGACTCGGAAAGACAAGCACCGTGTGTTTCTCTAACAGGAAATGTAGGGGAAGTGAAGACATGAAGCTAGGGGGGGCCTGGTTGGAAGGGAGGGGAGGGAGGTAAGGGGGGGTCATAGAGGAGAGAACATGATCAAAAGACGTTATATTCGTGTGTGAAAACGCCACATATACACATTCTTTTGTACAGCTAATATAGACCAGTAGTTTTCTAAAGCAACTGGGGAGCCTGTGCCATAATGCAATTCCATGAACTGGAGAAAGTTTCGCTCCCAAAAAATTGTCCGCTGTGCGGCACAGCATGCTGGTGACGGCGCTGAGTTCAACGTGGACCCAATTCTTCATCCGACCTCAGGTCACAGCAGCAATCAGTTTTCAAGGAGTAGGGGTCTATGAGGCATATTTTAAATAATTCTAGTCTTCACAACCCAGCAAACATTTGTTAAGTTAGAGCACGTGCGCACGTGGGCGTGCGTGCGTGCGTGCGCGTGTGCAGACACTTGATTCCTTTGAGGCAGGGCCTCTCTGAGCCCGCAGCCTCCTCTTTCACCAGACTGGCTGGTCCGTGAGCCCCAGGATCTATCCCCACCCCTGCACTCTGCCAGGTCCGGCTTTTAAATGGTTGTCGGGAATTCAAACTCAGGCCCTCAGTCTCACAGGCAAGCCCTCAGCCTCTGAGCCATCTCCCAGGCCCCAAGAAAGCATTTTAGGACCAGCCAGGTGGTGCTGTGAAGAGGAGGAGCTTCCGGGAGTGCCCCAGAGGGCTCCGGGACGGAGGAAAGATGTCCCTATTGCTTCTGTTCTGTTCTCCGTTTGTCGTGCTTTTCCCACAGAGGGGCCTTCAGCACACTTTCAGGCAGAGGAAACAGATCCAGTAGAGAATTTGAAGATAAGAGAGAACGTAAGTAACACAGCCACACGGAATCAGGAAGGCCTGCGAAGAAGGCAAACACTAGATTTGGGTATGCACAAACTCTAAGTGTAAGGAAATGCTCCGTGAAGCACGTCGCAGCCTGGCTCAGACCTCAGAGCGTTAGCTGTTCTTTCCCAGTGTGTTTTACTCAACAGAGTCTCTTTTTAGCAATTTGAAATATGCTGCATTTAAAAAAAAATTTTTTTAAAGCTATACAAATCCAGACACGGGCTGCAGGGCTCCCACGCCAGTTTGACAACACCGTGTGTCTTTACATCGCCTGTCACAGCTACGAACATTTTAACTAATGTCAGAGTTCTCCTTTGGCTAATGAGCCACTTCCCAGAGAAACAGGCTGCCAGCTAAGGCACAAAGCAGAGGGTGAATTGTGGGGGGCCCCAGGAAGCCCCTCTTTGCTCTTGGACTGCTTAGCTGTCCTTTTCCCTTTGCCACAGACCCACATTAAGTCATCCGAGGGGGTGGTGGTCAGTGTTTAAAAGCCATCCATGGGTGTGGGTGAAGTGCAGGGGTGGTTCTGAGGTTTTTAACAGACTTCCCTTTCCAAGCATCACAGCCTCCAGGGAAGCACCTTTCACAGTTCCCTTGGTAACATCAAAAGTCAAATGCAGGTAGTTCCCCCGCCAACCTTACCTGAGCTTCGGGGTCCTAACACTCTGCCTGGAAGCCACTTCTTCCCCACCTCCCACTTAATCCCAGCCCCTTCTTTAATGGTGTCTGCCTGTGGCCATGGTCCTTCTCTCAGCCTCTGTCCATTCTCTCTGCCTCTTGCCTGGCAGTCACTGTTATATTGAAACGATTAGGTTATGCATCTCCTTCCCAAGTAGACCACTGTCTCTGCTTCTGAGAAAGCATCTTGTTTGCCCCTCACCCCCCAGTGAACTGGAGGAACACCCACAGTTTGTACCCCCCCCAGTGAACTGGAGGAATACCCACAGTTTGTCTCCCAGTGAACTGGAGGAACACCCACAGTTTGTCCCCCAGTGAACTGGAGGAACACCCACAGTTTGTCTCCCAGTGAACTGGAGGAACACCCACAGTTTGTCCCCCAGTGAACAGGAGGAACACCCACAGTTTGTCCCCCAGTGAACAGGAGGAACACCCACAGTTTGTCCCCCAGGGAACTGGAGGAACACCCACAGTTTGTCTCCCAGTGAACTGGAGGAACACCCACAGTTTGTCTCCCAGTGAACTGGAGGAACACCCACAGTTTGTCTCCCAGTGAACTGGAGGAACACCCACAGTTTGCCCCCCCCCCAGTGAACTGGAGGAACACCCACAGTTTGTCCCCCCCCAGTGAACTGGAGGAACACCCACAGTTTGTCCCCCCAGTGAACTGGAAGAACACCCACAGTTTGCCCCCCCAGTGAACTGGAGGAACACCCACAGTTTGTCCCCCCAGTGAACTGGAAGAACACCCACAGTTTGTCCCCCCAGTGAACTGGAGGAACACCCACAGTTTGTCCCCCCAGTGAACTGGAAGAACGCCCACAGTTTGTCCCCCCAGTGAACTGGAGGAACACCCACAGTTTGTCCCCCCCAGTGAACTGGAGGAACACCCACAGTTTGTCCCCCAGTGAACTGGAGGAACACCCACAGTTTGTCCCCCCAGTGAACTGGAGGAACACCCACAGTTTGTCCCCCCAGTGAACTGGAGGAACACCCACAGTTTGTCCCCCCACCCCCCAGTGAACTGGAGGAACACCCACAGTTTGTCCCCCCACCCCCCAGTGAACTGGAGGAACACCTACAGTTTGTACCCCGCCAGGGAACTGGAGGAACATCCACAACAACTGCATATCCTAAGCATGATAAGAACTGATGTCTGGCCTCCCCGAATTTTGGTAGCATGTCCTTTCAATTCCCAACTAGAGAAATTTAGATGAATGAGAAGTTGTCCTCCATACAAGGTATGGAAAAAGGCCTGATGGGACAAAAGACATTCACCTTTACCAAAGCATGCTCTACAGAACATGTATTCACGAATATGATCACAGGGATGCCATGTCCCTGTGTGTTTAGAAAAGCCTCATCCCAGGTAAACACTTAGAGAGAGCTCCACAAAGTGACTGGATTTAAAATACTCTGGGAAGCCAACTAGTGCATAAATTTGTTTTACTTTAATTTTGAAACACTAATTAGTGTTTCTAAATTAATTTGGCCAGTGAATCCTTATTGTGGGCATGGAAGGGCATTGCTTTCCCCTGGACAGCGGTCTCAGAGAGCATTGTGAGAGACCCTGGGTTATCTGTCAGTCACCCAATACAGCCATTCCTCTGCTTGCTGGAAAGTCAGTAGATCCTTCGGGAAAGACCGTTTGAGTCCTGTTATTCAGTTCACTGATTATTTTTCATGAAGATTGTTTCTGAAACAGACTTATAGATTTGGTTATGGGCATACAAAAATAACAGTTACTCTAAAGATTGCTGTGGGATGTTCTGTAGGTCCTGTGGGAGCCCATTCTCAGGTTCTTTGTGGCGTTACCCAGCAGGTCCGTATAGAGGATGATTAGGACCATGGGCCTGAGTGCAGGTGTTTGAGATGGTCTGCACTTGGCTGTGCTGGGGGATGGTCTGTATGTCAAGTTGCTCTGATTGGTTAATAAATAAAACCTGATCGGCCGTGGCTAGGCAGGAAAGATAGGTGGGACTAACAGAGAGGAGATATAAAAGGACAGAAAGGCAGAAGGAGACGCTGCAGCCGCCGCAATGACCAGAGAGGCTGCAGCCGCCGCCATGACCAGCAGCATGTGAAGACGCCAGTAAGCCACCAGCCACATGGCAAGGTATAGATGTATGGAAATGGATCAATTTAAGATAAAAGCACAGTTAGCAAGATAAGGACAGTTAGCAGGAAGCCTGCCACGGCCATACAGTTTGCAAGCAATATAAGTGTCTGTGTTTATTTGGTTGGGTCTGAGCGGCTGTGGGACTGGCGGGTGACAGAGATTTGTCCTGACTGTGGGCAAGGCGGAAAACTCAAGCTACAAAAGATAACAAGTTCAAACTCAGAAAAAGAAACATTGAGTAAAGACCATGGAAGAGACTATAATCCTTTTTTTTTCCCCCAGTAGTGGAGATTGAGCCAGGAGTATCACACAAACTAGGAAAGTACTATATAATTAACTTACATCCCTAACTGGCAAATAACTGTATTCTTGTGTATGTGTGTGTGCATGTGGTTGTGTGTAAATGGGTATTGTATGTCCACATTCTTGTACATGCATGTGGTGTTTGGGTGTGTGCACACACATGCATGCATGCATGTATGTGAAAGCCAGTGGTGGGTATCATGTATCACTTTCCCTGTCACTTCCTGGATCTCACAAATCCACATTGGCGAGCTGGCCAGTGAGTCCCAGAGGCCCACCTGCCTTCAGCTCCCCAGCACTGAGATGCCAGGCTACCCCACTGACCTCAGCTTCTTATGACTGCGGTTATGGCTATGAGTGCATGAGTGCTGGAGATCTGAACTCAGATCTTCATGTTGCATGGCATTCACCAACTGCGCCCTCTCCAGGCCTCCAAACAACTGTGTTCTTAACAAGCACAACACTTACTATTCATAAGACACCCCAAAACATTCCAGTGGGGAGAGCACTGTTGTTGCAGACATGCCCCCACCAAAGTTGTCTGGAATCTTCATAAAACCATGTTCTGTGTGACGTATTCTGCCTGGGGACCCTGAAGGATGCATAGGAACATATGCAAATACATGCTTATGTTAATGAGATGATAACTCTCAACATTAAAACACACACCTGTGAGCGTTGAACTTGACATTTCCGACCACATTGTTGCTGCTTTTATTTCAAGTGAGCATCTTCTGCTGAAACTATCCTTGGTATACAGTGCTCTCTGTAGTAGAGTCTTTTCCATGAAAGAGAGAAGTTTTCCATTTTGTAACACACTGAGATACTAGAACCAAGAATAAGTTACCATTAACACATTTACAGATGACCTACTATTGACAAGATTCTGTATGACATCACAAAGAGAACAGAGTATTTCATTTTGTTTGCCAGTAACACATATAGCAATGTGCTGTGTATCCATATGAAGCCAAATGTAGCATATGATTAACATCCTTGTGGTGGTTTGAAAGAAAACGGCCCCCAAAGGGAGTGGCACTGTTAGGAGGTGTGGCCTTGTTGGAGGAAGTGTGTCACTGTTGGGGTGGGCTTTGTGTTCTCCTATGCTCGAGATACCACCTAGTGTCACAGTCCATATCCTGTTGCCTGCGAGTTGTAGTTAGCACCACATCTGCCTACACACTGCCATGCTCCCCGTCATGATGATAAAGGACTGAACCTCTGAAACTGTAAAGAAGTCACCCAAATTAAATGTTTTCTTTTATAAGAGTTGCCATGGTCACGGTGTCTCTTCACAGCAAAAGAAAACCTAATGTTAATGTAATGAAAATGTTAATCTCACTGATCAAGAATAAAACCACTACCACAGTTTAGAATCAAATTTGAAGCAAGCTTTAATTAAATACTGGCCAAATGGATGGGCTCTGGCCAGGTCCATACCCAGGTTCCTGGGAAATGGCCCAGAATCACAGTTTGTAGGGGCTTAAGAAGGAAAACCCATAATTCATTGCATTTCTCATCTGGTCCAATCAGGGGCAAGCATACATCCTGACAAACCTCCAGCCTGCGAACCTCCCACCCACATGTGATCAACCACATATGGTGCAGATGAGTCAAATGGGTGCAGATGGGTCAAACAAACTTGTTCAGGGGAGTGAAAAACATGTGACTTGTTATCTCCCATAAACAGTAGCCTCCAGCATTTCAGGAACTGTCTGTTCTTGAGCAAGACGCTTGCAGATCAGAGGCATTTTTGTTTCATAGATCTCTTAGGCATAGTAATAAAAACTTAAAATGTAACCTCAGCTCTCAAAAAACCAGGAGTGGGGTATTGCTGTGATAGTCCTGACCATGTTTTTGTTTACAGTAACATGGACCTTTTAATATGAATGTTTTAAGTGGGGCTTAATGGGCCATACTAGTAGGAGCATGGAAGACGGTGAGTGGTGCTGAGTGTGATTTGATGAGCTGCGGGGTGCTCACTCAAGAGGTTTCAGGGAAGAAGAATTGTAATGTGTTGCCTAGAGATTGTTCTTGTGATATTTTGGTAAAGAAAGTGGCTGCCTCTTGCCCTTGTCCAAAGAGTCTGCCTGAGTCTAAAGAGTTTTGGATTAATCCTGTTGGCAGAGACAATCTCAAAACAGCCTGGTATAGGATCTGTCGTGTGGATATTCGTGGTCACTCTAATGAAGATTTATAATGAAAAGGAGCAAGCTCAGCAGGGTAAATTACAAAATGTAAATTTTGAGGAGAAAAAGCACCAGGAAGTGGAATGGAGCTGTAACGAGCACATACCCTGGTTACAGGGGAGGAATAATCACTCTTGATTCAGACTTGGTATAACACTCATTTATTCACACAGTAAGATTGCAAGCAATATTCATCCTGTCTTCCAAATGGAAGCAGGAGTACCTCTCCAGGTGTACAGATCCGGACTTGCCATGTCTGTTCCTCTGGATCTTGGGTCAGCCTTCCTCAGGTCAGCCACATCTGCACTGGGGACAGGATCTCATGTCTCTGGCGGAGGAGAGTCATCTCTCACAAGGACCTGATGAGCTCTGTTGGTCAGGTCTGAGGCTTCATCTTTTATATTCTTTCCTGGCTGGATTTCTAGTCTTATCCCTACTTCCACACTTAGCTTATAGCTTATCACTACTCCATTTGTGGTTTACTTACATCATTCTATTGCTTATCACTCCTGACCAGGGTTGTTCACCCTAGGCCTTACATGTGTTCCTTACAGGAGCTAAATCCTGTGTTCAAGGAGATAAGTGGATTAAGAAATTGAATAAAGGGAGTGGTGACCTCAGGGCAAGATCATGCCCAGCTAAGCTTCCACTTGTGAAAAGGAGCTGAAGAAAAGTTTAGAGCCAGGCATGGTGGCTTTAACCAGCTTTAACCCCAGCACTCAGAAGGCAGAGGCTGGTGGATCTCTGAGTTTGAGGCCAGCCTGATCTACAGAGCCAGTTCAAGGACAGCCAAGGTTAGGCAATGAAGAAAACTATGAAAAACAGAAAGCTAGTGAAGATGTGATTGAACAAGGGGCCCCAGTAAGCAACAGAACTTGGCAGCTTCGGCCACGTGGTTCTGGCTTTAGAGTTAAGGATAGAAGAAAGGAGTTATGGAATTTGCCCCAATGAGGCCAGGCATGTGCCAGGGTGTCCCTGAATGGAGGCCTAGAGAGGTCATGTGCGAAGCTGTGAAGTTGAATTACCTTGGAGACCCCAAGATGTCAGAGCCGTGGGATACCCACGTAGGAGAGCTGCTAACAGGGAGTGGAACCAGCCCAAGGGAAAGAAGTGTGTTGCAGTCAGCAAAGCTGAATGGAGCTGGAGATCCGAAGAGCATTTTCACATCAGACATGGAGATGCAGAATTTGGAGTTTGCCCAGCTGGTTTTCAGTCTTGCTTTGATCCACTATTTCTTCACTATTCTCCCTTCCCTACATTTTGGAATGATAACATATATCCTGTGTCATTATATGTTCAAAGTATGTTATCTGATTTTTTTATTTTAATTTTACAGGGGATTTCAGTTAAGAGATTGCCATGCATCTCAGAACAGACTTTGGACTTTAGACTTTGAAACAAGTTTGAGAGTGTGATAGACTATAGGGACTTTTGAAGTTGGACTGAATGCATTTTTGCATTATGTTATGGCTACAAGCCTTTGGAAGCCAAGGAGTGAAATATGGTGGTTTGAAAGAAAATGGCTCCCAAAGGGAGTGGCACTGTTAGGAGGTGTGGCCTTGTTGGAGGAAGCGTGTCACTGTGGGGGTGGGCTTTGAGTTCTCCTAGGCTCAAGATACCATCCAGTGTCACAGACCATTCCCTCTTGCCTGGGAGATGGTCTGCCTGCATGCCACCATACTCCCCACCATGATGATAATGGATTGAACCTCTGAAACTGTAAGGGAGCCACACAAATTAAATGTTTTCCTTATAAGAGTTGCCATGATCATGGTGTCTCTTCACAGCAATAGAAACCCTAACTAAGACAATCTTTCAGAATTATATATTATATATAACATAACCCAATTACATATATTGTGGGGGACCAGCCCCCACAATCATTTATCCCAGGGACTCTAGAGGAATGAGGGATAAGAGACTTAGTTAGAAATAAAGAGGGGAGAGAAACAGAGAGAAAACACAGGACAGACTCGAGTGGGCCTGGATCCTTATCCACTAGCCCAGAACTTTATTGCAAAGGTCTGTTTATAACAATGCCAAGGGGTGGAGCGAAAGACCTCCCCCTTGCTAGTTACAGTCAAGTGTAGACCCTTACAAACACCTGGTACCCAGGCTAGTGGTCCAATCAACCTCTTATTCAGTCCTGCTGGGTACAACCACTAGGAAACCTAGTGAGCTCTAACAATACATATTAATATATTTGTATATAATTAATATCCTTGAGAATTAGGTACTACTTTGGCTTAATTATTCTATAGAGACTTTTATTTGAGATATGGTTTTACTATGTACTCTTGGTTAGTCTGGAACTCACTATCTATCCCTAGCTAGCCCCAAACTTGAAGTGATCCCCCTGCCTCTGTCTTCTAAGTGCTGGTATTACAGGCATGTGCCACAGTACTTGGCTGAGACTCCTTAGTTCTTAGTCAAATCAGAGAATTGTGTGGCAAAGCCATTATATTCATACTATCAGTGAAGAGGGGGCATTTCAACATGATTAAGTATTGTAGTTGCTGCTGTATAATCACCCTATAATTTTTATATTAAAATTATTCAAAATAATTCAAAGAACATAGATTTGAAATTTAACAAACAAAAATAACAAAGTGAAATTTAATTTGGAGAATGTATGTGTGTGCATATATATCCATAAAGTTCTCCTATTTGTGGACACAATTTTATATTTTGAAATTTTAAATATTTATAAGGATAACTGAAAGGTCTCTGGCCATGAAGTGTATTCTTCCACAGGTGGAAAATGATGTGTGGAGCCTGGCGGCATTCTGTCTAGTTAGTGTGCACTGGCTTTGACTGGCTGTTAAGTGTGGTGACTGGGTGATAGCTGTGCTAATCAGCAGTCCCTGTCTAAGCTAAAGACAGCTGCATCACAGCTTCATGAGCACTAGTTACAAGTCCTGCTTCAGAAGGAGCAGAATGGGGGAGACTCTCAGGGCCATCAGGCAAACCTGTGGGTTAGGAGGTGAGTGTGGGCATGTGCATTAACTGCTCTGTGTTACGCTCAAGCTTGTGGGTTAGGAGGTGAGTGTGCATGTGTTCAACTGCTCTGGGTTACACTCAAAATTGTGGGTTAGGAATGCGTGTGCATGTACACTAACTGCTCTGTGTTACACAGTTATCTAATTCTGCAACTGTTTTCTAGAATTATCTTTTAAATATTTTTTAAATTGATATATATGATTATTCGCCTGCATGTACATATGTGCTGTGCCCCGTGTGTGTGCCATGTGTCCACAGAAGTTGGAAGAGGGTGTCAGTTTCCCTGGAACTGGAGTTACAGACAGTTGTGAGCTACCATGTGGATGCTGGGAAATGAACCCAGATCCTCTGCTCTTAATTTCTGAGTGCTGTGGATATTGCTCTGTATAAATAAAATGCTGATTGGCCAGTAGCCAGGCAGGAAGTATAGGCGGGACAAGCAGAGAAGAGAATTCTGGGAACAGGAAGTCTGAGTCAGGAGACGCTGCCAGCCACCGCCATGTGTACCAACATGTAAGATACTGGTAAGCCACGAGCCATGTGGCAAGGTATAGATTTATAGAAATGAGTTAATTTAAGATGTAAGAACTAGATAGCAAAAAGCTTAAGCCACTAGGCCAAACAGTTTAAATAATATATGAGTCTGTGTGTTCATTTTATAAATGGGCTGCGGGACTGCCGGGCTTGGCGGGAGCTGGAGAGAAGCTCTCCATCTACATCGGGGCCCTCTCTCCAACCTCTGTGTCCTAGAATTCTGACAGTGAATAAATAGGAGCTGAACAGCATTTCCAGGTGTTCCCCCGCTCCCTGAAGTAGATTGGGGCATTTGTTACAGCCTCCTCTGCACTTCACTAAACTCACCGCTCACCTCTCCGTGAGTGCAGATTTGCTTGGCTGCCTTAGTCTCCTTCATCTTGAGCTGATCGAGAGAAGACATGTAATGAATGTTGGTGAAATGAAGAAAAGAGTGTTTTCTGTGTTGACTGTTGCCTTCTTTCATGAGACAGAGTCTACCCAGACAAGGGGAGGATTCTGCTGCTTTTATCTTTCAGCTAACTCTCAGTGTGTGTTTCTCTGAACTAACATTAAAGGTCACACATCCATACTCTATCTGCCCTCCCAGAATACCTCTCTTGTCAGGGATTGTGACTTATTTAACTTCCTCTTCCAACACTGAGGAGGTTAGTGAATAGCTTTGGGTGAGTGGATGAAAGAAGTGAAACTCATGGCTGTGTATGATAGGCAGACAACAAATTATGAAGAAGAATATCCCAACGTCTCTACTGGGTTAAGAAAGAACCCCACTGCACTCTCTAATAGAAACAAAAACCTTGAGTGGGTGAGCCCTGGTCTAAGGAGGTTTAGTTGGATGAGACAGACCTGAGAAGTTTCCATGGAGAAATTGACTGCTGTGAGATGTTCTGTATGTTAAATGTGTTACTCTGACTGGCTAATAAATAAAATACTGATTAGCCAGTAGCCCGGCAGGAAGTATAGGTGGGACAAGGAGAGAAGAGAATTCTGGGAACAAGAATGCTGAGGCAGAGAGACGCTGCCAGCCACTGCCATGACAAGCGAGATGTAAGGTACCAGTAAGCCACGAGTACTTATAGACGAATAGAAATAGGTTAATTTAAGATATAAGAACAGCTAGCAAGAAGCCTGAGTCATTAGGCCCAACAGTTTAAATAATATAAGTATCTGTGTGTTTATTTTATAAGTGGGCTGTCAGACTACCGGGGCTTGGCAGGACCCGGAGAGAAAACTCTAGCTACAATTGAAAATCAAGCAATACCTGTAAGGATGAGCAAGTGTTCAACAAGCAAAAATAGTACACAGGTATTGAAACTGGAAACATGTACATATAGGTGTATATGTGTGCACATATATGTACGTATGTACAGGATTTGCATTTGGGAGAGGGAGAGAAACATGAAGAGGACAATGTCCTAGTAAATCATACCAGGATTGCAGGAGAGGTGAGTTCAGATGCAACATGAGAAAGATGGGGAGACACAAACGTTAAGGGTTGTAAATGCCGGTGGGTTGAAAGTAAGATGGAAGTTTTTCTATCATCCCCAGCTTTCAGGCAAAATTCTAACAATTATAGGTTATAAATGTGCCTCACTTTAAAATGGAGTGTTATATATTCCTGTAAAACTGTATTCAGAGTGCATAGGAGTTCACCACTGTTGCTGGCCTAGATAGATAATTATTGGGTATTTGTTGAGAAGATCCTTTGAGGAGAGAGATAAAACTGAAGTGGGAGGATGCCAAGGAGATGGAGCTTGTCCAATCCCCATTCGCATGGATGGGACCCCAGAAAACATTCACAAATGATCTGGAATCACTCCCTAGAGGAGAGATTCTGAAACCCAAGTCAGATGGTTTCATATGGCTGTTACCAGGGCAGAACTCAAAAAGCTTGCAGGTAAGCCACAGGCGTGAGTCCACAGTCTGAGGAGACATACGATGGAGAGAAAGGCTAAGCCTCCTGGAAGCTTAGTAGGGCTGCCAATTCAGGCAAGACAAAAAAAAGAGGAGCAGATGGCCAACCTAGCATAATCCCACTGATAGGACAAGATGGATAAGTTTCCCATAGATTATGGGGATGGCAAATAATGTAGCCTGACTTTGGTTATCTCCTATGGACCCTGTTCAACAAGGACTCCCTTCTAGGGAGAGAAGAGCCCAGATGAAATAGAGATCTGTCATGAGAACAGAGTGACAGATAAGTACCCTCTCCTAATTCATGGAACATGCAAGGCAGAAGGTTATCTCCCAGATAGGTAATAATTGTATCTGTAAAGATGGAGTAGGCATGGAATGTTGACATGACAGAGGAACACAGTTTCTAAAGAGCCACAAACCTCCCTTTTCCCTCCTTCTCTCCTTTCTCCTTTTCTCTCTATCTGAAACTTGAGATATCCAAAATGGAAGGATAATATTTTGGACCAAAGGCAATAAAAGACTGTGGCCCTTTCTCCTCTCCATTATGGTCCCAGTCCTCAGCTAACCAGAGGAGAGCTGCTCTGAATTAAAAGAAGTCTTCATTTATATTGGACTTACACTATTGTACTAACAGAGAGGTGTCTCTAATGCCCCCAAGCAGTGGATGACAATTGGCTTTGCCCAGAACATCAAGGGTGGCGTCAATGGCAGGAGGGAAAAAGCTGTTCCCAGGGGTTTAAGTCCATTTAATCGGCAACGGAGCCTATCAGTGATCAGTAGGGTTTTGTGTTTGTCTGTTTCTGCTTTTGATGGGTGGTCAAGAGATGGTTTCTGAGGGAAGAAAATCCTATGGACTGTGCTCTAAAGAGCCACCCTCAACTGTGAATGTACATGAAATAATGCCAACTCCTTCTACTGGTGCTCTCTTGGCATCATGGCATGTCTCCACATGGTGAAAGTGGGGTGACTTTGTAAATAGTCTATATCTTTCTCCCTTCAGACTAATCCCCAAAGCAGAGTAGGGTGAATAGTCTTCATTAAACCATCACAAATACCGAGAAAAAAAATCCACATTAAACCTGCCTATTGACCTCTAATGGGCTCATGAGCATATCTGTTTTAAGATGTGGAAATCCTGCCTTTCAGACATTAGTGTCTCTTCTAATCATTGGCATGTGCATCCTGGAAGTACTTTGTACTTGAAAGTGTCTCTGGAGAGAAGGGTTTAGCTGACACTCATCGGCAAAAACCAGGTGAATCCACAGATTACCTACAGAGCTCCTGCCTTTGTGCCAGGGCCCCTGGGCCCCACTGTGGGGGCCTCCCATGTGCAGGAAGGTAATGCAGATAACAGCGCATGGTCCCACCCTGTTCATCTGTATTATGAAGATGTAAAAATAAGGCTCAGACAATGCAATCGGGAATCTGATATATTTAGATGGTCACAAGCTGAACTTTGCTCATCACTGCTACAGAGAGGTGAGGAAAGGCTTTTTTAAAAACTGTTTTTGAGATGCGAGGTGTAGGAAGTCAAGATCATCCCTATAACTTGCTAAGGCTGATTCTAACAATACACACTGCCACTTTCAATCCGTCCAACTCTTATGCAACCAGATTCTCCCTGGCTCTAGAGCTGGGTCAGGACTGAGAAAGTTTCTTCCAACCTGTTGACCAGCTCTTCACAAGCCTTTGAGGACCATCATTCCTAAGCCTCTCTCTCCAAACCAATCAACAGCCATGTAGGTCTGATTGATTAGGGCCGGCTCGTGGTGCCCCCCTCCCCTCCCATTCTGTTCTCCTCCCACATCCTTTTCTCTCTCCCACTTCCTCCCTTCTCTTTCCTCCCAGTCTCCTTTTCCCCCTCTGTCTTCTTTTATTTTTTTCCACTATTCTCTTTTGGTCAAACTGAAGAATCTCCTCTTTTCATATTGCAAGCCTTTCTGAACGACATGTAAACTAAAATGTAATTGTTCTAAATGGCACATTCCAGAAGTCACCGACTGTGGTGGTGCAGGCACAGCATCTCTGGAGACCACGCTGCTTTCACAGCCACCCTTGGATGTCCAATTACAGCGGTGGTCCCTGTGATTCGAAACAGAGTCAGCTGTTTGCAGGGGGTGCAGCTTGTCCTTTTACTTGTAATGTTTTATCTACATCCCATGAGAAGCAGGGCGACCTAAGAGGCCAGAGTGAGAGCTGTTCCTGGTTTTTTGTCTCTTGCTTTATTTCTCATCAGGCATCTGCCTGGTTTCAAGAAAGAATCCAGGCAAAAAAGAGTCAGGAATTAGCAGGGATCACAACTGAGGCCAGAAGAGCCACGGGACAACAGCGTCCTACACACCAGGTGAACCCTTCTACTTTAGCTTGGCCCCAGCCTCTTGCTTGATAACCAGGACCGACAGCTACCTACTGCCTCTGAGGGAGAGCACAGCTCATGTGACAACCCGAACTCATGCTTGACGCAGAACCTGGACGGGTCACAGTCAGTCTCTTCTGAAACAGCCTGACAGGGATGGGCCATTGGTCATCTCCCTCACAATTAATTTAGACAGTGGATCATTATAAGAATCCTGCTCTGCTCCCTGAGCAGTGTGTTATGAAGACAACTAGATTAGAATCTTACGTGGTGCTCAGAGCCCGACTCTGCTCTTCTCACTCTAGCCTTAGCTAAAACAGCAACCAGAAACCCACGGCATTTCCTGTGGCTATGACCTTCAGTTCTGCAGGACAGCTCTTTATTGGGGGACTAAAGGATATTGAGGGGTCTGACAATATCTTGACTATTGGTCACCTAAGTGAATTTTTATAAAGTGATGCACAAAGGATTCAACAAAATCAGTCACTTTAATGTACTGACCCTCTAAGCAAAATGAAAGCAGAGCTTTGAAAGCCAGCACCACAGTGTGGCTGCAGAGCCTGGCCATGTTATTATGCCTCCTTGACATCCAGGGAACGAGCCTTAATGAACAGTTGGCGCCTTTGGCTAAAGCCAGCTCCCTCCCTGCACTTTCTGTCCACCGCTGTCTGATCGTTAATCAGGTCTGGCTTTCTTTTTTTCTACATATTGGTCTTCTGGTGTTATCAAAGTACCTGCTACTGTGTGCAGGGTGCTCTTCTCCTGGTGGTGAGTAATGACTGAGAGGAGCTCAGTCCTCCTCAGACGCCTGTGTTTGGGGGGAGCACACAACAGCCTTGGTCTGTGACAGACGCTTGCTGTGAACCACGGTAGGAAGCAGATCCAGTCTGAAGGGAGGACCTCAGGACTGACAAGGGACGGTGGAAGCTCTCACTGTCTTTGCTACTACACCAGTGGTGCCTTGAACTGGTGGCTGCTAAACACTGAATGCGCAGTTGTTAAATGAGCAAATAAAAGATCAGAGAGAAGCATCCACAGATATCAGGCTGTGCATGAGAGTGTCTTGGGGTGTGCCGTGGATAAAGCACTTGCTGTACAAGCATGAGAACCTCGGTTTGACCCCCAGAACCCATGTTTTAAATACAAAATTCCGTACAGTGTGTGCACCCGTAATCCTAGTGCTAAAAAGGCCAAGACAGGAGGATCCCCAGGGTTCACTGTCCAGACTGACCAGCTGAACTGGTGAGCTCCAGCTTTGGTGAGAGACCCTGCCTCAAAGAAATTAGGTGGGAACTATCAGGGAAGGCAGACAATCAAAAGCCCTGGCCTGCGCATGCAGACAGACAGACAGACACACGTGCACGCGCATGCACGCACGCACAGCAGAGACGAGGAGCTGATAAATGCAGTGACAATGAAGGGGGTGTTAGAGAAACACCGTGAGACCGGTGTGACTTCAGCCTAGTAACAGACGGGGAGGAGGGAAGGGAGGCGAGGGAAGCAGGGGCTAGACAGTGTTTCTCCTTACACTGCCCTCCCAAGCTCATCAGCCACGTGCCTCGCTCACCTGGCGTGGGGCAGCACAGCTCATCAGACAGTCTCTAACCCAGGCGCAGTATAAAAATTCCGAACCGTCATTTATCGTCTCCTCAGGAGGCCACCTCCGCACAAGGCTACACGGAGCTCTCTCCTCTGTAGAGTGACTTGAGCAAGCTGAGATGCCTCTGCACTCCGGAGCTCTGTGCAAGCTCCTTCCCCTGCCTGGACCTGCCTCTGGCTGCAGTGCTTCACGGCCAGCATGCTGGCCAATCTCACTCCTCACCCCTTGGGCCTTAACCCCAACCTAGACCTCGCCCTCCTGTGCGGCTCCCTGAGCCACCGCTCCCGATGCCGCAGCAGCTTTCCTTCCTCGTCCCAGCTTGCATTTGCCCCAACAGTAACCAGTACAGAGGGCACGAACCCTCCACCTTCTGTTGGTCCATCACCTCTGCACACAGCAGAAATGTAACGGTTTCCTGGATAAGTAACTCCAACCTCGGAGGGCCAGAGGAAGAAGGACGCTTCAGCTTAGCCGGCTTTGCGTTCCGGAGCCGCGCACATTCTCGGGCCTCAACGTTGGTGTTCTGATGGTATTTTCTAGAATAAGGTAAATGAGGCGAGCTCTCTTCCTCACTGGGGTAGCAGCGACTTTAGGCACATTGTTTACCATTATTATCTGTACCCAGGGGTGGAGGGGACATATCACCATACAGGACACATGTGATAGCCAGCGAAGAAAGATGGGCCCAAACTCTTTGGAGTTTGCAAATAATATGCCTATTATATCTCAAAATACCAACTCTGAGGCATGTAGAGCTTTTTTTTTTTTTTTTTTTAAGTCAGTTGTAAATTTGCAAAGGCTAACACGTGTAAAGGAAGGTGTCTTTGAGACCAAGGTCAACCCCAGGCAGAAGATGCAATGACATCTTAAGCATTGCTCATTAGGATGACAGTTTTTAATTAAATATTTTAAGTTGAGAGTAAGTCTCGGGGAAGCGGTGTACATGTGTATTTTCTCTCCTGGCATCAATACTGCCATTTGAGGGGCCGTCCAATTTAGTTTCGCTCGGAGAGAAGGGACAATGGTCTGCGTTCCTCCAGCTGGCGTATTTTACAAGCATTAATGAACAATTAGCCAACACTGGCACCTTTCCCTCTGTAATCCTGCAGTAGATCACTAATCTCCACCACTAGCAGCTAATGATGAAGGTCTCCTAAGCTTCTCATCCCAGCCAGTTCTTAACACTTGCATAAGTATGCTTTCTGAGGACAGGAGCCCCCTGCTGCTCTTCCGTCCAGGAACAAAAGCCCGGGGACATTTTGAAGCTGCTGTTCAATCACACTTCTATGCTGGTGTTTGCCTTCCTCCTACAGCAGACACCCGTGATCAGCAGAGGGCTCCGGGGGTCACGGAGGGCTCTGTGTTTCAATACTTATAAGAATGTATTCAGACCGCATTATACAACCCCTGTGTGCACAGGCAGACACCCTAAAGTGGGGAGGGAAATGCGGACTAAATAGAATCAAACAGTAGTTCTCCATGAGTCAGCTTTGATTTAGCATTGAATAACACTGTGTTTGAGACCACATTGTCATTAAAAAATGTATATGGGAGAGGCAGATTTATCTAGAAACCCACACAGGATAGGTCTTTGGTTCTCTGAATTTAATGGACCTTATATTCAATTGTCTCTCTCTAGTGGGGCAGAAAGCAAGCCACTGTTTCATTAGAACTCCCCTGTAGGGTCAAGATTTGAAGAAAATTCGGGGTCAGGACAGAAACGCGGGAACCCAACTGTCGAGTGGTACAACTCCAGAATAATTGCCACGGATCACGCGCTGTTCTTTTGAAACTGCCTTTCAGGCTTGTGCGACTTCCTGGGAAACTGACTGTGCCGGGGAAACTTGAAGCCAAGACGGGATTCTAAGACTGACTTGTGGGCGGAGGTTTTGGCTGTACAGGCTTCGGGAGTCCGGGTGGACGGAAGACGCGGGACGGAGGCGGCACCGACTGCATCCGGCACCAAGGAAAACTGAGCAACAGCCCGCCTGGGGCCGAACTTGAAACTTGGCAGTTTCTGTAGTTTGTGGCGCTCAGAAAATTGCCAGCGCGTCATGAAGTATCAACATACTAAAAGGAGCAAAGGAACCAGGACTATGGGGAGAGGACACAGCTTCTAAGGTGCGTGGCCCTGGGGACATCTAGGGTCCTAGAGAAGTAGGGTGGCAAAGGGGAGCCTTTCAAACATCCAAACGCCCCACTCCCCACATCACTTCGCATGTTGGGAACTTGAATATCTCATTCTATAAAAAATAAAGGGCATCATATAGATATCTCATTATATATATATATATATATATATATATATATATATATAATCAGAAGGGAAGCTGTCCTGCAACATTTAGTGGGAATGAACTTTCCCATCCATCATCTCTCTGTTTAATTTACCCATCAGAATGCTGAGGCGTGGCTTCCCTTTCCCTCTGACATTCAGGGTTGCCAGCCCTGCAAAGCAGAAGAAGCAGACAGTCTCAGAGTAAGAGCTTGGAAGTCCTATTCACACTCAGCCCCTGACCCCTCATGCGATCCCATACAGCTCACTTAACCTCTCCACCCTTGTGCTTCCTATTCATTCCACCAAGACAAAGCTACCTGCCCCCCCCCCACCACCTCTGGAGCTGAGAGGTTGAATGAGCAAAGGCTGCAAAGCATTTGAGAAGCCATTGGTTAATGTGAGGCTCAACCCGTGGACAGCCCAGAGAAAAGCTGGTCCTGTGATGGCCCAAGGGAAAATAAAGATAGATTATAAGGTAGGGATGTCCAGAGGTCAGTAACCTTTGGCACTGAAAATTTTGTAGTCATGAGACTTGAAAGCAGGTCTTGATGACAGAATATTTACCTTCCCCCACCCCTCCCCTCTCTTTAGGAATCACTGACTAATCTATTTCAGTTAAGTAGGTGTTTGAACAAGAGTGGTAAAGTTTGTTGTTTATTAATCCCCAGTTTGGAAAAATAATAAGAGACCATCAGGTTTCACTCTCACAAGAATATGTTTCTCAGTGCCTCATAATTAAGCCATGCTCATGAAGAATAAAGTCTGTCTTCTTGCTCACCTCCCTCCCGAGTTCTCCTCTTGATTTAAGTCCCAGCAGTGTTTTCACATTTTAATTCAAGTCTCACCCATCCCTCCCATGAAGAAGTCCTCAAGATCCTGACTGTTTGAAGTAAATTACAGTTTCATGAGCCATATCCCAGCTTTTTCTCCTGTGTGTTTATGTGCCTGTGTGTATGTTCTGAGTGTAGTGCATGTGGATGCAAGCATGTATCATGTGTTTATGGAGGCCAGAATCCTGTCTATTACTTCCCATCTTATTTATCTGAGATATGTAGCTGAAGTTTTCTCTGGTCTGGCCCAGCCCCACAGACCCACAGCCACTTTTAAAATAATCACTCAGAAGCTTATATTAATTAAAACTGCTTGGCCATTAGCTCAGGTTTACCACTGACTAGGTCTTACATTCAAACTCAGCCCATTTCTGTTAATCTAGATGTTGCCACATGTTTTGTGGCTTTACCTGTGTGCCATTACATGCTGCTCCCTGGATGGCAGGCTGGCATCTCCTGACTCAGCCTTCCACTTCCCAGAATTCTCCTCTCTGCTTATCCCACCTATACTTCCTGTCTGGCTACTGGCCAATCAGTGTTTTATTTATCAATCAAATCAGAGCAACACACATTCACAGCATACAGAAAGACATCCCCAGCAGAGACAGGGTCTCTCTCTGAACCTGGCACACTTTCTTGCATAGCTCATTCTAGAACGTTCTTATACATTTGTAGAGCTGCAATCCACCAATGAGCCATCTCTGTATTTGCTGGGGGTGGGTGACCCAATGTCTGGAATGTCGGAGGCACTCAATAAACAACTGCTGGACTTAATATAAGTGAGCCACCAAATAATAAGTCAATGGGTAAACCATAGACCAACTTTTTTTTAATCATTACTTTTTATGTAGATGGGCGTTTTGCCGGCTTATATGCCTGTGCACCATGTGCATGCCTCGTTCCTGTAGAGGCTGGAAGAGGGCACCAGACCCCCTAGAACTGGAGTTACAGATGGTTGTGAAATGTCATGTGGGTCCTCTGAAAGAGCAGCAGGTTGTCTTAACCACTGAGCCATCTCTCCAGTCCCTCAACTGATTTTTGAGTGTTCATATGTGCCAAAAACTGTGGTAGGCCTTCTCTTAATACAAACATGTGTATACATATATGTGTACTACAGTTACATGCATACATACACATGTAACAGACATGCGTGCATACATACACACATGTACAAAATGAGGCTAAGATACTTGTGCTTTCTGGAAATGTTCAACAGGAAGACAAAGCTATTGTACCTAAGCCATGTAAGTGCTAACTTGTCTCTTGTTGATGTAACGGAAACAAATTTAGAGAGGAGATGACCAGGAGGAATCTTCTCTCAACTCCAGCCTTCCTCCACGCCACCTCACCCAGTCTAACAGGTCCTACTCAAGTTCCACTTTGAGGCTACTAAACTTAGGGGACATGCCTGGAAGAAGAGTGGGTAAGCCCCAGGTCATTCTGTGTGAACTTGGACCCCCTCCATTTTATTCCAGGATTTATTCCTATTCTTGTTTTCACTGACGGGGCTAACCTGCCCATCAATTCCATAAATGGGAGTTTTCAGACGAGAAGGGAAGTAAAACACGCATGCATATTATCAGAAGAAGGTGCTAACTGCCTTAAGAAATGCAGATGGGCCGGGCGGCGGTGGTGCACGCCTTTAATCCTAGCACTCGGGAGGCTGAGGCAGGCGGATCTCTGTGAGTTCAAGGCCAGCCTGGGCTACCAAGTGAGTTCCAGGAAAGGCGCAAGGCTACACAGAGAAACCCTGACTCGAAAAACCAAAAAAAAAAAAAAAAGAAAAGAAAAGAAAAGAAATGCAGATGGAATACCTCCCATCACTTCTAGCCAGGAGAGGTCAGCAGGAAAGAATGCGAGCTGGACTGCCAGAGTAGATAGGGATGGGACTTGAGAACGAGGGGAGACAGAGTCTCAGAGAAGAGCTGAGTGCGTGTGCATACACACGTGGAAGAGTCAGCGTGTCTGAGTATGGAAGAAGAGCACAAAGTGAATGTGAGTCGTGTCGAGGGAACTAACTCATGGCCAGGGTAACAGTCACCCGGTGGAAGCCTCTCAGAGAGGTACCCTGGCTGTTTACGGCAAATAAGACCTAAGAAGAGAGTCTGCAAGCTGGCGCCTTCCTTAATTGGACTACTCAGAGGAGGCGTGTGCTCCCAGCACACCTACAAAGTGCTGCCTTTAAACGTCCTTGCCTTCGCCCGCCTTCCCTGCAGAGGAGAGAGTCATTGCCCGCGTGCTGGTGGCTCTGGAATGTTCTCACTCCGTCTTGGCCGTGTCGTGTCATCAACCTAAAAATAGATGCTAATTAACAAGGTTATTTCTAACTTACGTTGTTAAAAGAGAGGAAACAGCCATGAAATACAGAGTATGAAATTAACCAAGGGCAGAAACCAATTCCAGTTCAAAATTCCCACCTTGCCAATATTCGGTTCGCTAAATACTGTCTATTTTTCTAAATCAGACAGTCATTATCCAAATTCTGTCTCCCGGATGTGATAATATAGTGAGATAAGACATGCCCCAACAGAACACAAACTGGCTTTTGGAGTCTAGATGCTACTTGGAGTGTAGAGATGGGCAAAGCAAATATCTCACTCTATTATCTGCTGTCTCAGAACCAACAGATTACATGGTTCACTGGCTAGCTGAATAACTTTTAGACAGTTTGCTGGTGTCTATTTACACATATTCCACAGAAATATATTAACAGCTGAGAAACAGCTGTAAAAATTACATACTGAGGCAGATAGACAGGAGCAATGATCACTCCACGTATGTTTCTGTAAGAGAAGACAAAAGTTTTAAATGACAAAGGAAATGGAAAACATGCTTTGCACACCCAGATGTCATGCAGCTATCCAGTGGGCCAAGAAAACATATCACAAAATCTCCCAGAGACCTCTTCTGTCTCTCTGGGACATAGCTTTAACATAGATTTTTTTACAGCATTGATTGTAATATACATGTTTGTACTCTAAAATACCTTACTGAGCAATTGAATTCTTTATATAAAAGCCACTGTTCATATTCATTTACAAGCTATAGAAATAATGGAAATTTTCCAACTTATACTTTTTCTTTAATAACAAAATAACTCAATTTTAATATCCTCCCCCAATCACACATATTTCTCAAAAATATATTAACAAATAGATTTTCCTTGTTACTACAATGACACTATTAATGTTTGTTTTAAAAATTAAAAGAAGTACAGAAATTTTTCTTCAGATAAATATTGGTCATTGCTACATAGGATTACAGACTGAATTTGTGTAGGAAAATGGACAGGGAGATGGCCTTGGCGTTGTGTTGGCCTCGCATTCACAACAGCAGTGGCTCCGTTTGTATGCCCTTGAGAACAATACTGCGTACTCTACCTCCTTTCACAGATTCAGAGAAGCCGCCCCTCCTTCTAGAACTCTCCCTTCCTCGCCCTTCTCTCTCTCTCTCCAGGCTGTCCTCATTTAAAACCCATGACATGCTGGGGCTCTCCAAGAGTTAGTCCTGAACGCCTCTGGTCTGTTTTGCTCACTAACTTTATCAAGTTCCAGCTTCAGCGCCTGAGTCCTGAGTGTGTATCCGTGGAGTGTGGATGCTCCTTTCCCCTTTGACAGTGCTACACAAATACCTCTCCCCATCTATGACATCTAAGACCCTCTCCCAGTTCCTGTCCCAGCACCACCACTACCACCCTTCCACTTGGACAGCCGGAAGACTCGAGCCGGTGGCTTTGACACCGCAGTCTTCCCCCGTCTATCTCACACTCCTGTGTTTTGTGCTCTCCTCACAACCCTCTCCTGACTGTTTCTGCGGCTTCTGCCCCTAAGGCCTGCCTCTCAGTGGGTGTCTGAAGCAGCATCACAACTGACTTGCCCATTTTCTTCCCAGTGCCATGTGGTGGCATTGTGTTCCCCGAAATATTGTGCATACTAATAAACTGATCTGGGGTCAGAGAACAGAACAGCCACAATATTAAACATAGAGGTTAGGCAGTGGTAGCACACGCCTTTAATCCTAGCATTCCAGAGGCAGAGATCCACCTGGATCTCTATGTGTTCAAGGATACAGCCAAGCATGGTGATTCGTGCCTTTAATCCCAGAAAGTGAGCCTTTAATCCCAGGGAGTGATGGCAGAAAGCAGAAAGGTATATAAGGCATGAGGACCAGAAATTAGAAGCATTTGCCTGGTTAAGCTTTTAGGCTTTTGAGCAGCAGAGTTCAGCTGAGAGCCATTTGGATGAGGACTCAGAGGCTTCCAGTCTGAGGAAACAGGATCAGCTGAGGAACTGGTGAGGTGAGGTTAGCTGTGGCTTGTTCTGTCTCTCTGATCTTCCAGCGTTCACCCCAATACCTGACCCAAGGTTTGATTTTGCTAATAAAAACTTTTCAGATTCGTACTGCAGTGCCAGGCATTCCCAACAGTGTGGTGAAACACACTATCCTAAAATACAGATGCCCGTTTGTCTGTGCCTGAAGTTCTTCAAAGCGCCGCCCTTACTGCTCTGAAATACCACAACCTTTGACAAAATCTTGCTTGATCACCCTCCCACTTCTTCCCCAGCCTTGACTCACACTCCTTCTGCCCAGCTGCAATTCTCCAGGTGTGCCCTCTGTCACGCACTGACCTGTGACACCCTCCCCACTCTTGGATGCCTTTTACACTTTGCTCTTTCTTCCTAGAATCTGGTCCCCACCCTGCCTGTCTAGTTTCCCTGTTTCTGCTCTGCTTTTGGATATTAACTCACATGCCGGTGGGTCACTTTCCCTGAGCACTGCCTTCCTATACAAACTCTATTCTATGTCATTTCAGACCTAGTCAGGGCTTGGGATATTCCCAGGATTCTGAGACATTTCGAGAGCTCTTTGTGAGTTTAGATTGATGTTGGCTGTGGGCTTGCTGTAAATTATTAAGTTGAGATATGTTCTTTGTATTCCTAATCTCTAAGACTTTCATCATGAAGGGGTGTTGGGTTTTGTCAAAGTCTTTTTCTGTACCTGATGAGATGATCATGTGGTTTCTGACTTTCAGTCTGTTTATATGGGGGATTACTGTATTGATTTACATATGTTGGACTATCCCTGCATCTCTGGGATGCAACCTACTGATCATGGTGGATGATCTTTTTGATGTGTTCTTGCATTTGGTTTGCAAGTGTTTTAATTAGAATTTGGGGTGGGGAGGATCTGAGAGGAATGGGAGGAAAGAAAGCTGTCATCAGAATGTACTGTATGAAAAAAATGTTTTCAATGAATATATATTTGTAAGAATATCTTCTTCCTTTATTTTATACTAGCCAGCACTCCTCATATCACCCATTATTGCAAGATTTTGAGTGTGTTGATCAAAGTCACCATTGTTTTCAGCTCAGTAATTATCAGTTGTTCTTTGTTCAAAGGGACATAAGCAAATTGCCAGTAGGCATAAATAAGAATTCTAATTCTAGACATAATTATTTCCTATACCCAAACCCATATCCACCCAGCCTCACACCCATTTCACTTGGTGCCCAGTAAGCAAGTGTTCACAGTTACTTTTGCTTTTGGGCTGAATACCAATGAAAATTTTCCCTATTAAAAGGAATTAAATGAAGAAAATGTCTTGTCTATGAATACAGAAATTAAAATGATCCATTTCCAAGCTTTATGGTAATGTCTCTAAAGATTGCTACATGTTGCTGGTGCCATTATTCAAAGCCAAGTTCTTGGGCAAAGTTCGGGAATCTGCCCAAGCTGCAGTTATTCAAACCATCTGCAGATGCTTGGCTTTGTTGCTAGAGCAACCAACCTAATTTTAAGCATTCTTCAACATCTTCCTTTGGAGTATTTCAAGTTAACAACATGCTGTACCTGAAGAATGCCAAGCTCGTTTTTTATGGTTCTGGTTAACTAAGAGACAATGAAGAATCAAGTCTAGAAGGGGTCAGGAAAAAACAAAATTCCCGTGAGCAAAAGACGCTGTTAGTGCCACCCTCAGACCAGTCTCCATCTTCTCAGGGCGGATGACCAGAGTCAGAGGGAAATACCGACAGGAAAATTCCTGCTCCTTCCGGCTCATCCCCTCTAGCTGTCTCAAGACCCAAATGCACAGCAGACTAGTTGTATAGTAATCCATATTTCTGTTTAGTTACACGGATCGTTTGAGAAGTGAGATTTGGGATGTCTTACTGTGTGGTAAGAAACTAGAGCCTGTGTGTCTGCCTGGCCTGGTAAAGTCGTGCCAGCAAGCATGCTGCCACCGTTAACCGCATTTGAGTTTACGTACATTGAGTTGTTCTGTGTTTAAAAGCTTGACATACTTCTTAAAGGTACGGTGGCTATTTATTTCAAGTATTAATACATCATACACAAAGCAGAGCCCATACAACTTACAGTTTCAGGAACATTTTCCATCCTCCCAATTGAAAGCAGGAGACAGCAGGAAGTATCTGTCTGAAGCTGGGAGCTCTCTGAGAAAGGGAGGAAGAGGTCAGGCTCTGTGGTAATCCCTCAGAAAGCATGTTTACCAAGCAGCTACATGGTATGGAAAACACAGAAGAACACTTGGCACACTTCTGCCTTAAGTGACTCAAGAGCTAACAAGAATTGGGGGTGGAGTTCCTGGATAAAATGGGGGAATGGTTAATGAACTTTGGAGAAACTGAGGAGGACATGTTTATAGCACTAGTCTCCCATTAAGATCCAAAAATCAACTTTCAGGAGTTGGTTTTTGTGAATGCTTCCTGAACAGCATACAAGTTGAAGATGATTGTGTTTGCTGACCACATTTGCCCTAATGCAAGTACTTTTGGCTCCTAGACTGAGAGGTGGAGTGTCTGAGATTTAACTATATGTTATAATTGCAAAAAAAAAAAAAATAGTGAGTTTCATAATGTTCATTAAGAAAGCTTCCATTAACTTGAAGCCCAGTTAGTGAGTTGAATATCCTGTCTATGAGACTCTTCATTGATGCCTCCTTTAAAAGTACCCAGGAGTTGACATGATGGTTGTCCATGTGCTGTGAGTCATGAAAGAACACACATTTGTTTTCTTATGCTAGATCCACTCTCCCCACGCATACACCCGAGAGGACCACGCCACCTTTCAGGTCTCATGCTCAGTTCTCACTATGGTGATTCTTTTTCTCTGAGGATAAAACTGCACGGCCCCTATTCTTCTTCCCAGCTGTGCATACGTGTTCACACACCCCCTCACCTTAGGACCTTTCTACTTTCACACTCAAAGCCAAGTTTAGTTTAGAGAACTATCATAAAATCCTGCCTATTTCAATATGAATTTATCTCGCCAATTCAAATATGAAACTGACTTTTAAACGTCATGAAAGGACAAGTAATTAAACTGTAAACACTTCTTAGAGTCAAATTTGCAAAATTCATTGCTAAAAAGCTACTCACACTAGACTTTCTCTCTAGACATCCTTCAACGTGCAGTAAGGCTCACTCTGTTTTGTCATGTAGCACCTTCACGAGGATGTGGCTTGTCTCTGACAAAAAGCCATACTGCAGGAAAGGAATGTTCTTTATTTATATTTACATTGCCTGTAATATGTTTGAGGGCAGGTTTTGGATATTACAATTATCCTAAGATACCTAAGAAGCTAGAAATCAAGATGACAATCTTCAGAAGGTGTGACATCTGGACTTCGATTATGTTTATGCATGCTTTGTTCTTTAAAATGTTGATGCATTCAGCTAAGACATTTACATAATTAAACAGGTGAGTCAGTCATTTGTGAAGTGTTTATTAAATATCTATTGTGAGTCCCACACTGTGCTGCAAACACTGTAAAACCACAAATCATGCATGAGCCCTGTCCTCAGCATGCTCACACTCCTGAACAGACTGAGACAGCCCTCGTTCCCATGAGGTGCGAGCAGCCACAAGCTGCTGGAATAGTTAAATGTTTGGCAGCCTCAGGAAAAATGTAATCCAGATAGTAAAGTAAGGTATTGCAGGATATTACATAGATAATTATTCAAATATGAAATTAACACTATGAAAGGAGTCAAGCACCTAGATCGTACATACTTCTTAGAGTAAAACTTAGAAAAATAAAAACCCACAACATTTTGGTTTCATTTCTATTGCTGTGATTTTAAAAAAAAAAAAACTTGACAAAAAGCAACATAAAGGAAAACGGATTACTTGGCTTACAATTCCAAGTTACAATCCGTTGCAGCAGGGAAGTCAATGCAGCAAGAATTCAACAGCCAGTTATATCACATCCGCAGTCAAGGCAGAGAGAAATGAAAGCATTCATGCTTAGTACTCAGCTTTGTCTACTCTATGGTCTGGAGCCCCAGACCAGGGAAAGGTGCAGTCCACTTTCAGAGTCTTCCCACATCCAATGAACTGGTCGAGAAAAGACCTCTGTGGAGTAACCAGAAACGTGCCTTTTAGTTAACTGCAGATCCAGTCAAGTTGATAACCAGGGTGAGTCATCACGAGTCCACCCTGTGAGCTGACACCCAACCACATCTCCTTTTGCTGTGTTTAATTTCCAAGTGAAAACAACAGCAGGTCATGGTGCCACCTCACATGATGTAACTGGTCCCCACACAACCACAACCTCAGCAATTTCTGTGGAATAGACGGTACCTATTCAAATGTGACCATTAACTGAGATGAAAGAGATTTCCAAGCAGACAGAATAATAGGAAGAAACATAAGGATAGAACGGACTGAGAGCAAGCTAGAGCCAATACCAAGACATCCAGGAGCCCCTCTCCTCCTCCTCTTCCTCCTCCTCTTCTTCCTCCTTCTCTTCTCCTCCTCTTACCCCTTCCCTCCTCCCTCTTCTCCCCTCCCCCTCCTCCTCTTTCTCCTTGGTCTCCCTTACCCTGTAGCTGTACAAGAAGCATTTGTCAACTACCCACTCCAGCCTAAAAGGCAAGCCATCCTACCTCACCCCTGGGGTCACACTACCCACTTGTTACATCTGATGGGAACTCCCATCCTTTCATGAGTGCACCAGGACCACCCACTGTCCTCAGGACACTCAGAGGAAGGGAGCTCAGGAAACAGCCCCCTCTGGGACACTGTGAGTACTTGCAGTCTCTATGGAAGAAAGGATAATTTCAAATCCCAGGAAACAAGTCTTGGAATACGGTTTCTTTCCTTCATGGTTTTCACATAGCTGAATGTGTTCTGCTATGGGCAGTGGAAGAAGGACAGCCATGTTTTCCTCTTCAAAGGTCAGTGGAACACAAGTAAGCTACGTGAGCCCAGCTGGGTACTGCTGCAACATCACTAGGAAAAACTAATGTCTGATGCCTGTAAAACTATGTGGGCAGCAAGCAGACGGGTCCCCGTTGGGATGTCCAGTGCAGCATGTTTGTGAGGGGCAAAGATGGACCCCGCGCTCAAACCCCTTTGGCCGCTGTTCTCTGTTCCATATTTTCACGGGCATGTGCCTGGGCTTACTGTTGGCTGAAAACCACTGGATCAATTACAGGCCAGGCAGTACTCCAGGCACTGCAGGGTCTGCAGAGGCAAACCAGGAAAGAGTCCTCCTGCGGAGCTCAGATGTGTCCTGTTCTACCCTACCCTTCTCGTCACAGCTCCACTCCAAGCCTCACAACATAGTCCAGTAACAAGGATCCTTCCAAAGACCCACCACTTCCTCCCCTGTTGTCGGTTATACTAACTAAGGTTACAGGAGGAAAGAAAAACCAATAACATGATTTTTGTTAGTTTAACAGTCTTAAAAAAAATTCACAAAATGTATTTTTGCCATAAATCAAAATTACTCTAGTGAAAGGTGTGTTTATACTTCTCTTTTCAAAGGCATTCGAGTTGAAAGTGCACATGACTTTGTTGACCTGTGGCTTGACTAGCAAATGGAATATTGGAAATGTACCCCCCCCACTCCCCCCACCAACTTCAGGCATGGCCAAGTGCTTTCAGTTATGGCCCTTACCATTGTCTTTTCGTTGTTCAATCTGAATTCTGAAGAGGTTTGCTTCCGAAGTTACTTTAACTCAAAGGATGCACCTAGACCCTGCCTCCATCGGCCAAAGCACTTATGCACTGGATAAACTTCTCCATGCTTCATGCTAAACCCACTGAACTGAATCATATGGTAATTGCATGTTTGGTACAGCTTCTCTTGTAGCTCAGGCTGGCCTTGAACTCCTGATTCTCCTGCCTTACTCTCCAAGTGCTAGGACTACAGGAATGCTTTGCCACACTCACATCAACTCTGGGAATTTTCAGTGGGCATTTGAAATGAGGCAGAGAGGTAGGGGGGTGCTCCTCTGAAAGGGCTGTTCCTAGCCCAGCAACAGCACCAGGCTGCCTCTAAGAACAGCAGGAGTACGATTACCTGTGGACCTAAGTTGACCTCAGGGACGTAGGAAGGAAAGCAGTGGTTGCCCTGGCCTAGGAAGACAGAGAGAGAAGGAATGGAGTGTCTCGTAGATGCAAGGGCACAGTGTGGCGGAAGGAAAAACTCCTCGAGTCCTCTCGCACGGTAGACAACTGTGGCCAACAGCTACCACAGATGCCCAAGCAGCAGGCGTGGTTTTCAATGTTCCTCACACAAGGAAGTTACGTAGATATTCGAGTTTTCCCTAACAAATCATTATGCGTTTTTGCATGTAATTCAAAATGTCCTCCTGTAGCCTGTAAATTCATACAATTACCATGTCCATTACTTACACATATTAACAAGAAAATGTAAAAGTTAATAACAAAAAGAAACCGAGAACCTAGGGAATGTATGCAGTCTCTCTGCGATGGAGGCTGTGTCTGCCATGTTCAGCACCACAGCCCGCAGCCTGATATGTGACGTAAGGCAGTGACTAGGGCCATGTGTGCTGAAATTAGCATGCGCTTGATCTAGGTCACAAGCTGTGAAATTTGAAGCCTTATTTTCTCTAAGATCTCTAAGCTTTCATTTTCTCATATTATAATAGAGGTAATCAAGTTATTGAGGGGATTAAATAAAGTGTTCCACAGAGTACAGGGCACAAAGTAAGAATTCAATCAACAGTAGCTATTATTAAATTCTTAATAAACACTTGCTGCTCGAATAGTCTGCAATAAATGGCAAGGTCCTGTAGCTAATTTCTGAGCTTAACTGCCAGCCATCTATTCATATCCTGTGTCCTATTTTTGTGCCTTTTGTAACCATTGATACATCTCCATTTCTGCTGTTCAGCCAGTGTCTCTGTTCCTATTCTAACCACTACATCCAAGGTAACCAGTAGGCATCTCATCTCCAAGTGCTTCTCCTTTGGATCGACAGGGCAAAGCCAACTCCCTGCCTCTACCACTCACTCCAGCTTTGTAGAGGTCTATGCACACACACTGTCCTGTCCATGCGTGTGCCAGTGTCTGTGAACATGGCCTTGCTCTTGACCATCTGTGAAGAGTGTGTTTAATAGTGATCTTAGCTTGAGAAACACAGTGAGCTACATGCAATACAGAAGGGATGGGGGAGTTGTTCTGTTGAGGATCATCAAATGAAGAGGTGAGAAAAGCAATGACACCTCTAAGGAGTCTCATCGGAGTTCTCTCAGCTGGATAATGATTCTGAGAACTTCTGTGCTCACCTGAAACACAGCGTGGCAAAAGCTAAGTAATTCACCTAAGTGGAACCATAATCCCCAGAACTGGGTGATAAACTAACCATAGTTCATGACAGAAAGAAAAAAAGAAGAAGAAAGATTTGACAAAACCACAAACATACTCCATACTTTGAAAGATGTAAGTCCTAGAAGAAACCAACATGAGTCCATCTTACGGTGTCAAGAAGAATTAACTTGGAGACTATAAACAAGAAAATATAAGACCACCAAAGTGAGCCCCTCATCTCTGGGGGAATGAGAGGAGGTTTACAGGCTTCTTCTCAGCTTCTACTCTGTCTTTCTCAGACCAAAATTATCCTTGTTTCAAATTGTGGAATCCCTCCCTTCCCTTAGCCACAGGTCAGTGAATTCGGGCTCCTACCTGCTACACTGGCCATTTCCCAGTCCCCCAACAACACAAATTGAGCCAAAAATGGGAATTAACCCAATTAAACTGAATTAAGATATGAAAAGTTGGGGTGCACATTCCTTGCAACATGAGGAGTCCTTGTAGGTACAGACCATAGCTACACACAGCTCACATCAGTGAATCAGCTTCATTAAAGATAAGAGCAAAAATCACATGGAGCTGAATGTGAGGCTAGATCTACCTGGCTGGGGATTTAACTCAGCGGCTGAGCACCTGCTTGCCTGGCATGTGCAAGGCCCTGCGTTGGGTCCCCAACACACACAAGAAAGGTCTGTTCAGTGAATGCAGGTGGAATTAAAATGTTAAATGCCTAAATAAAAAGAATCTTGAAAATGATAATGTTAGCAAAATAGTCTTTTAATTTATATTTAGGACAGAGGAGCAAGAGGCTACAATTAATTACTAGTAAATAGCAAATAGAAAATAAAATCTTTAACTATAAAGACTTGAAAGCATTAGTAATAAATATAATCAAAGAAGTAGAAGAAACTATATCCAAAGAATTTAATGAAGCATAATAATGACTCAACAAATAGAGAATCATAGTAGAAGTATATATACATACATAATATATACATATATACATGCATATATATACATATATACTTTTTATGTATTTTTCAAGCTTCTTTTTATTTAAGCATTTAACATTTTAATTCAGTCTGTATTCACTGAACATATTATTAATTGATATATGTTTATTATACATATATATTATTCATATACAGGTATCACATAGAAATTTTCAAGTTTGAAAAATATAGCTGAAAAAAAGAATTCATTGTGTAAGTTCAGCAGCAGATCTGAAATGACAGAAGGAAAGGAAGTTCAAAGACAGAACAATAGAAATTATCTAATCCATAGAACTCCGTCCTGCTGAGAAGACTCGGGGAAATGAGCAGATGTCCACAGATCTCTGTCACAGTGTCAGCCTTACTGGCCAATATGTAATGGAGTCCAGAGAAAGAAAAAAGTGAAGGACTGTGTAACCGAAGACATCATAATTGAAAAATCCCCTAATTTGAGGAAAACATGAATTAACATATTTAAGAATCTCAACAAGTTCCTAAGAGGAAAAAGCTCAGAGATACAGACTTAGAGACAACATATTCAGTCTCCTGAGGGTCACAGACAGTGAGAAAACCTTAGAAATACTGGGGAGAAAAAGTGCATACAAAGCATCAGAATAGCCAACTTCTCATTAACAAAACAATGTAGACCAAGAAGGATTAGAAAACATACTCAAATCCCCGAAAGAGAAAATATTTCAATCCAGCATTCTGTAGTCAACAAAACTGTCCTTCAGAACAGTGGCAAGTTAAACATATTCCCAGGTGAACACATACTGAGAGGATTCATTGCCAACACACCTCAACAAAAATGCTAAAAAGATTTTAACACTGAAAAGGAATACCACTAAACAGCAAGTGAAACCACACAAAAAATTAAATAAAAAATGAAAGAGAAGAGATAATTAATGAAACCAATATTTGTTTATTTGAAAAAAATCAAGAAAATTAATAAACCTTCATGTATAGATTATTCATGAAAATAATGCTAAAGACACAAGTTAACAAAAAGCTGGCTGTTACAATTAAGAAGTAAGTAATAGTGTCTATGTGCACTGTTTCTTTCTTACATCATTACTGGAGGTTGAAGCCAGTACAACTGGGCAAGAAAAAGAAATCAAAGATCTCATTGAAATGGAAGAATTAAAATTGTCCTTTTTCATAGATGGTTCAATGTTACTGTTTTCTTAATCTTCTAACGTATCTTTTTAAAGCCGACTGGAACTAACAAGTGAGTCTTACAAGGCTACAGGATACATGAATAATATACAAAAATATCTAATAGCAATTAGCAATTTAAAAATAAACTTAAAAAGATAATTCCAAGTTGAGTGTGGCAAAGTATGCCTATAATCTCAGCACTTGGGAAGTAGAGAGGGGATGGGGAAGAGGAAACGGAAGAAGGAGGAGAAGGGGGAGGAGGAGGAGAGGGAAGGAGGAGAAGGGGGAGGAGGAGAGGGGAGGGGGAAGAAAAGAGAAGAGGAGAGGAGGGGAAGAGAGGAGGAGGAGGAAAGAAAGGGAAAAGCCATTGAGGAACATAAATAGCAAAAAGGAGTGGAGATTCTAAAATCTTCAAACATTTTAAGATTTCAGTATAATTCAGAAATCATTTAGAATTTGTTATTACTTAGAGGCTTTTTTTCTATACATCATAAAGTTTGATATTTCTAAGATGGCAATTCTTCTTTCCAAATTAATCTATAAATCAACATAAGCACAATCAAATCTCCATTAAGAACTTTGTAAAAATGGTTTATCTTAGTTTAGACAGAAACACAGATAACCAAGACTAGAAGTCTGCCAAACAAGTTACACTACCTAATTTCAAAACAATGTAAAGTTGTGATCACTGGGCAGATACTGGTGGTATTGCATTAGGACAGAAAGACAAACTGCTAACATAGACTAGAGTCTAGAAATAAACTTCCATTCAATAAGTCAAGGACAGGTTTCCCAACCAATAGGGCTGGAACAATTAGCAGTCATATGATTTTTAAAATCTTTTATCTTTTTTTTAAATTGTATTCATTTTATTTTTTATGCAGCGAGTATTTTTTCATATATATATTTGTGCACCACATTCTTGTCTGCTGTCTATGGAGGCCAAAAAAATGTTGGATCTCCTGGGGCCATTACCAATGGTTGTGAACTGTAATGTGGGTGCCAAGAATTAAACCCAGGTCCTCTGGAAAAGCAGTCAGTGCTCTTAACTGCTGAGCCATCTTTCCAACTCCACCTCTGATCTTTTTTTGAGGGTGGTGGAGGTTAAAAAAAGAAGTAGAGCTGGGCGTTGGTGGCGCATGCCTTTAATCCCAGCACTCGGGGGGGGGGGGGGGGGGCAGAGCCAGGTGGATCTCTGTGAGTTCGAGGCCAGCCTGGGCTACCAAGTGAGCTCCAGGAAAGGCGCAAAGCTACACAGAGAAACCCTGTCTCAAAAAAAACAAAAAAAAAAAACCTAGATTTTTCACACACACACCCCACACACATATACACAGTCCTAATTTAAAATGGATTGCAGATCTAAGTATTGGATTTGAAATTAAAACTTCATAAGGAACAGAGAGGAGTAAATCTTCGCAAACCATGCAGCAGGCGAAGCTTTCATAAATATAACATCAAAAGAAAATCCATTCAGGGAGAAAAAACTGAAATCTTTTGTTCTCCAAAATGCTATTAATAAAATGAGAAGCCAAGCCACAGACTGACCATAAAAGACTTTCACACAGAATATATAAAGAACTTTAATGAGTCAATAAGAAGACAAAAAGTTTTAGTGGATAAAAGAGTTGAATGAACAATTTACCAAAGAAGATACATGGATGCAATGTTCACAAGAAAAGATCCTGGAGTGCGACATCATTAGTCATCAGACAACGATGAACTAAAATGATTTGCATTTGGTGAGCCTGGGAACTTTGTTATCCCCCGGCTGTCGCTATACATTCATTGAAATGGCTGTAGTCACACTGGGAGTGTGGTGTATGTCTTAATCCCAACAGAGGCAGAGGCAGGTGGATTTCTGAGTTTGAGGCCAGCCTGGTCTACAGAATGAGTTCTAGGACAGCCAGGGCTACACAGAGAAACCTGTCTCAGGAAAAAAAGGGGGGGGGGGACTCTTGTCATGAAGTACCCACTTGCAAATGTTACAAAGCATTCGAGAGCAGCCCCTGTGGATTGTTGTGGCCGTTCTGGAAAAGACTTGGCACAGCTGTCCTCGGGTTAAACATAAATCTCCCATAGTCCGCAACAACTCTCTTAGGTAGATATCCAACAAGAAGATATCAAAAAAGGATTGGATAAACAAACAGAGGCTCAGGGAATGGAGCTCATAGGGTAAACAAAGTTCCTAGGCTGCATAGATGAAAGGCACTCAAACAAGGTTGAGAGTCTCGATAGTCTAGGGTCATCCGTCTACCCTGTGGCGGTAAAGGCGGTACCGTCACTGTGTGCCCATTCTGAGAAGCAGCCTGGCTTTGGAGTGTTTCTGTGCCCTAGCCTTTAACTCTCATGTGGCCCTGAGTCCTAGGTCTTAAGCTGGTTTTTCCTCCACAGAAAGAAAATGACTGACTCAGAGAGGGGAGCAGAAAGCAAATGGTGGAGGCAGGGTTCAAGTCGAAGACGGTCTGACTCGCAGGCCCTCGCTTTCCCCTCCTGCACATATTGTCCAACTGCACAGATGTTAGCAGATGAACTGCTGTCTAAAAATCAGTGAACTAAAGGACACGGTGAGAGCTGATTCCTGTTTTCATCATGGAGAGAAAGGAGCAAGAACTATCCAGGGCAATTCTGAGCGTACCCTCCTTTCATGGCACCCCACGGTCCAGCCCCCTTCCTACTCCATGGTGACTAAGAACCCCATTTTATGCTAAAAACTCTTCTCTCTCATAAGAAGTCCACTGAAGTCCAACCTTCAAAGAGGAAAAGTCACTGCAGTGACGTTGCCACAGGGACCAAACAGCGCTGGCCGTGGTGCCGCCAACTCCTCCTTAAGCAACGGCAAGTTGGGAGCACAGGGGGTTTGAATTGGTAGACTTAATATTTCAGAGGTAAAGGGATGTGGGCAGAATCAAGCTGCAGCATTAAAAGTAACTTTGGAGCCAGGGAGATGATTCAGCCTGTAAAACATTTGCCAAGCTAGAAAGAGGAGTGGAATTTGGACCCCTGTAATCATGTAAGTGCTGGGTCGGGCCATAGCGGCCCTCTTGTAATCCTAGCACTTGGGGGGCAGAGCCAGGGAGTCCCTGGAGCAAGGTGGAGAGCTAAACTAGCCAATGGGAAATCTGGATTCAAGTGAGAGACCATGCCTCCATTCAGAAGGTAGAGGATGATTAAGGAAGATGCCAACATCAACACATGTTACACACACATGCACCCCCAGACATGCAAACATACATGCATATGCACGCACAACACACACACACACACACACACACACACACACACACACGCACGCACACACACGCACGCACGCACAAACATACACACATGCAAAAACAAAAACCACCTTGTCTCCATAAGCAGGATGAGTAAGAAATCCAGCAGTCTCTGACTGCCAGGCGAGTCCTGTATGCGTGCTGATTGAGAATTCAGCTGCATAACCTTCTGCGAACTGTTTATCTTATGTACTTATTTAACTAACATTCAAACTGACAAGACTCCCGTTTCTGGGCCTTCCTTTTATGCTTTCATGTGGCAATGATCAGATGGAGCTCAGCTCCCACAAACTTTGCATGTTTTTGATTTCACACATAAACTGAAGGTTAGAATTCTAGTCTGTGTCCTCAGTCATTCAGGGTTTTTTTTAGATCTTTGAACATGACTTCAAACCCTGCCAAAACACAACCCAAATACAGACTTGCTTCGGTGTCTGTACAAATACGGAAAAGAAATGGGTATGTCAGCTTTCAATGGGAACCAGCCTAATTGAAGCTTTAAGTGCTGTCAGTGAACAAAGGCAGCCAGAACCAACTCCGACTGCTTTGTTCAAGGGTATGAAGACATTCAGGAAGACGGGGAACGAATCACATGTTGCAATAAGGCAAACATTCCTGTGACCACGGCAATCCACATCTTCTCCCAGAACATTCGCTGCACTGATAATAGTCCCCAGCTGGATTAAATACTTAATTATCCGTGTTTGTGAAAAAAGTATTTATTTTGTGTCATGTACATCAGCCTTCCAAATATAAACATTATAATTACATGGCATTTCAGTACTTTCTAATACACTACCTCATTTTATCTCTGTGATGGTCCATCACTGCAGATACAACATGTCTTGACTTCACAGATGACGAAGTTGAGGCTAGAGATTGGAGAGCTGGGACTCCACAGACCCCTGACCCCTTGCTTTTCTTAATGTCACACCACCTGAATTTCGGAGTAGAGAGACATCCCAGTGCTGTGTAGCACACAGATGCAGAGATGCCTAATAAATACACACTCAGGTGACCCCGCTGTTCCACCATAAGTCATCCAGGGCAGAGGAAGTGGCTGCTTTTCATTGTACTGTCTTCAGCAGCAGTGAAAGTCGGGAGCAACCTTTGGGAACCTTCACAGTTCTTATGGGTGCAGAGAAGACGCTGCCTGGAGCACCTCCGCGTCAGGCTCAGCCTGTCTCTGCCACGGCTGCCTGCTGGCCCAGGCCCGCGGACTGTGCGATTCTGATGACTCATCAATGTTAAGACCCACAGTTCCGTAGAGACCCCAGGCCCTCACACCATTGGTGCATTCAGCTCCTGTCTACTACTTTCCACAGGTGGGTCCAGCTATCTGTCTCCGCATTACAATCTCTCTTCTGAATGTTTCCCCTCCTGCTGGGTTGCTCTGGAAATACTGTAATGGTTGTTACAACAACCCCCCGCCATGATCTTTTGCCAACACCTGAAGCATTATAATCACTAAGAACAACATTCCAAATTGCCTGGTCTGTCTCCACCTCCACTGCAGCCCCAACGCCAAAATTACCACGTTTAACACAAACTGGATCTGAAGTAGCAGATCATGGTGGACAGACAATTCTGTTACGATTCTGCCACATCACAATGAACAAGCAGAGCCTGAGGCCGGACGCACCCTAAGCCCACTCCCCTGAATACTGCTGTGTCTTAGCTTAGTCATGGTGAACATCCTGAAGGAGGAAGTAAAAGAACAACAAACCATCCCATGCCAACATAATGCTGGATATACTACTCCGTCCATACATTGTGTAACCCAGAAGCTTTTCATTTCCACTCATGCATGAGGCATTGAGGGAGAAATCACAGTATTATCAAGTGTCCAGACTACTAATGCTCTGTTTCAAGCAAGTAGGGCTCCAGACCAACACATCAACATCTTCAGGCTACAGAAACATCTGCCATTGGTTTAATACTTTTATAGATGCTCAGGAAGAATTTATTCATTTTATTATTTGAAAAATTATTGATTAGACCAGCAAGCTGGCTCAGTACACACCGGCACTTCCTGAGCAAGCCTGTCAGGCAACCTGAGTTTGATCCTCAGGACCCACCTACAAGAAGAAAGACAGAACCAACTTCATTTAAAAATACAACGTTTATTAAGCTCCCAGCCGCAGAAAGCATGCGAGTGATCGCAAGCAAGGCCAGCACCCTGCAGAGACAGGAGTGGACACACTAGCCTGCCGCAGAAACACCCAGTTAGTTCAAGGATTTTTAGAAAAGAACTTTGCAGCTGACACTAGGAAACTGGACTCTTAGAGGTGAGGTCAGAGCTACTAAACCTAGAAGAATGTGAGAACTGGAACACAGAACAAGCACCAGTATGAGATACACACATGGACCTTGAGCTGTCTGTGGGGACCAAGATGGGCGCAAGACGAGTGCAAGCCATGTCCTAACCCAAGACAAGTGCTTCACCAAGGATGTAGGATTCCAAAAGATGCTTAAGCTGATGTGGGCGAGGCATTATTTGACCAGGCTGGGAAGAGAAAGACGCACCGGATGTGCTCATTCAAACATACATGCGTGTTAATTCAAAGCCACCGTGCCCATGGAGAGAGGCGGAAGGGAGCCGGTGTGATCTGAGGCACACGAATGGAAGAGCTCCAACACTCTTGCTAGCACACTAGTCAGCTCCTAACTTACAAGCAAATATTTGACTCTCTACTTCATGATAAAATTAATAAGAACCAGCATTAGTCACATAGTGATAATATTTATCACTATTAATTTTAGATAAAGTTAGGTAGCATAGGGAAACAAAATGAGATGCTTTCAAACTTCAAAGGGTGTTCAGACTTAGACCATTCCAATCTCATCTTTAAATGGTGGCTAGTGCCATGCACCCTGGCCATTATGGCATTTACTGTCTTGCATTACTACATAGAAGAGTTCATCATACATGTCTCATCTTTCCAAACATATTGTCCTAGTCAGTGATTCACCAGCACTGCCAAAATACTCCATAGAGTGCAGTGTACGTAGCAGGTCTTCAAACAATGCTTACCAGGAGAGCTAGAGTTCTTTAATTTGTTTGTTTGTTTGTTTGTTTTGGCTTTCAGTCAAGGCCTCCTGTATCCCAGCCTAGCCTCAAACTTTCTGTGTAGCCAAGAATGCCCATGAGCTGCTGATCCTTCTCTTCCTGAGTGCTAAGATTACAGATCTGGGCCACTATGCCTGGTGTACACGTAACTGGGAACTGAACCCAGAGGTTTGTGCACATTAAGCACGCACTTTACCCAGTCTCTGGTGCCTTGATTTTGTAGCAGTTTCTGCTGGGGGCTTTTTGTCCTTCCTTCTTGCTATGGGTCTCCTTGAGGATCAGAACTATCTTGCAGATTCTTGTAACTCTGACCTAAGTACTGGTCCAAACAATCTGGTCTGTAAATCATTGCTCAGTAGGTATCTCCCGAGTGTGTAAATGTTCACTGGCATATTCCCAGAATGAGCACAATGATGCCTTGCCATTAAATTTTCAGACCTAAACTCAACAGTTAAAAGAAAAGGTTTAACCCTCTTACAGAACTATGGAGTCACCACTAAGACCACTGCCCAGATGACATGACAGTGTCAGAGGTCAGCCACCGAGCTCCTGAAGTAGATCCCGGACTGGCTGAGTGGGTCGGGTTCTACATGAAGTGTTCCTTTCCCTCTGCCACACAGCACACCACATCTCATGACACAGTGGCTTGGCCCAGCCTGCGGCTCCAATTAGCAGTGAGGCATCACGACAAAATCCCCAGGTGACTTGGAAAAGTCTCTTCAATCATCTTGGATACACTGTGGGGTCAACTTGATTCAGATGCGTGTAAGCCCAGGTGCTCATGGTGCCTCTGATGTTTAACGTTGGTTCGGGTTGTGGACTGAAGTAGAGTGAGCTACTTGTGAAGGAAAATACATTCAAGCCATTCATCTCAGAAAGGAAAATCTTAAGGGAATCTGATGAGGCAGAATGCCAATTTTTTTTTTTTTTAATATAATCTGGGTACAAGCAGCTTGTCTAGATCCAGAACCAAATCCAGCTCCAGTCGGCCAGGGTAGAACCTTGGGAAGGGCAGCAAACAGATGCTGGCCTTCAAGGTCTCCATCCACACCAGCAGTTTCTCCTTTAGAAACCACCGGTGACTCTAAACGTTCATCGGGTATAAAGAGGAAGCTCTTGGGTTTTCACCCAAACTCCAGACTCAGCCACCCCAGCCCTTCTTCGGCCATCGATGCACAAAGCTGCTGTTGAATGCCTTCCTTCTACTGTCTCCTGTCAGCAGCCAGAAGTTGGGTTGTTTTGTGTGTATTTTTTTTTTTAAATCAGGAATAAGATTCAAAGAGCCTGCCCTGCAGCAATCCCATACTGCTCGTCTTTGTCGGAATCCTAATGGCGAATTCTAAATACATAAGAGACCATCTCCAGCTGTAAAAGGGATGAGCTTCCGGGGGCCTGTTGAGTTCCCTGACCCCAGACCTATTTTTATATTTTGATCTTGGGGACCTTGCCTCATGACTTTCAGAACCCTCCAGTTATCCCCGGGGTAACAGCACCAGCTTAACCAGTCCTAGCAAGACTTAAAACAGGGCATCGAGGATCAAAGTGGCCAACAAACCCGTGCATTAGCCACGGGACCAGCCCCCAAGAGGACTGCATTAAGCTGCATTGTGCAAGTGGCTAAATTCTTTTCATGAAAAAAAAAAAAAAAAAAAAACAAAAAAACCCTCAACACGAAAGGCTTTAGGTACAGATGTCTGAATAACCACAACGTTAGCAACAGCCCACATTTTGATATAAAATATAAGAACAGTACTTTAATGTCTGGTTAAAGTATGGAAGAAACAGAACAATTTGAACGCTGTTTATTTGTATTTTTTAAAAATTTGTGTATTTAAAGCCACATAAAACCGCCAAAGTTTAGCGCCCCTTGCTCTACATTTTCTTAGTATAATATTAAAGGGACTTTGCTGTATTCAAACAGGGAGTGTAGATGAGAGGATGTCTTCTAAGAAAATGAAAAAGTCCAGAGTCTGGATTAAGAATAACACAGCCCGGAGGGGTTTTGTCGACGACCTGACACTTCATTTTTCCTTCCATTGTCGGCCTAACCAGAGAGCAGGAGACCAGCAGCAGGATGATCAGATGAAGGCGGGAAAAACACAACTGTGGGGCTCCGAGGACAAAGCCCGCTCTTTACAATGCCATTCCTTAAATCCAGATATTAGAGGCAAAGGAACGAGAGGAGTCGCCAGCAGCTCCTGGATGGCTTTCTGAGGATATGGCAGAGATTATGCTAATCACTGCTGCATTGTCCTCAGCAAAGTGTTCCCATATCAAGCCTTTTATCTGGGGAAGAAGAGATGCCCAACCTCTCAACTCAGTAACAGGCAGCACTTTCTGTGTGCTTTCTGTGTAATTAACACCAGCACTAGACCTTTTCATTTGTACTGCTCAAGCTTAGGCCCTTCTGAGGGTGTCCACAGGGGAGCAGCCCTCACCCTTTGCCTGTGGCCCGGGAGCCCCAGCTTATGCTTAGAGCTGCATGCCATCTGTTAATGGCAGAGGGAGTGAAACTTGATCTAAACTTTGACTGTCAGAGAATGCAAGAGACCAAACCCACCAGAGCGAGATAAGCAAATTATTGCCTTACCGAAAAAAACAAAACAAACAACAAAAACAAACCAAAAAAACCCTTTCTGCTAGTAATTCAACTGCTTCATTTTTCATATAGATTTTTATCTCATTTTAATTAATTTCCATTCAAGGCATAACAGGCATAAAAACACTAACAGAGTGGTAATTTGGTGGTAAGCCACCAAAGGGATTTTTTTTAAATCAAACTTCAACATCCACCTGTATTGTTTGAGAGTTGGATCATAGATGTTCTACCTCCAAGTTCCTAGCTGCCCAGAAGCTATAAGGAAGACTTGGAGACCTTAGGCATAGGGCTGAATTTTATTCTCTAATCGAAGTCTCTGGCTTTTGTTGGTACAGGTGAAAAACCCCTGTGAATATCATAGAAGCAATCTTTACAATGATAGAAGCCATGTAATGCTGTCAGGGAGAGGCGGTCGCCCAGAATGCTTTTCTTTGTCATAATTGTTAGTGTGAGAATTTAATCATTAGGTGTTTCCCCACACGTAAGAGAAAAGGTCAGTTACACGTAAAAACGCACTTTACTTCAGGTGGACCCCACTGACGAAGAGCCATCACCGACCACCTCTCTTCCCGCTCGCTCTCCGGGAAATTTTGACTAGACTTAATACAATTCATTTTGGCTCCAACCCTGGTTTCTAATCTATTCAAACTGACTGGATGGCCCTGGGAGGAAATGATCAGACATGCTGAGGTATTGATGGACCAAGGTTACAAGAATGAGGCGGCAGAATTGTCTAGGGATCTCACCCAGCCTGCCCTTTCCTGAACCACATTCTTCCACTGTTAACCTAATGGAAGCCAAACCCTTAGACAAAATCTCTCGAAGGGTAGGACCCACAGATACAAAATGACACAAAAGGCCGTCGGCAATGTCTGTTTGGGAGCCGTGAAGTCTGTTCGACCTCCAAGCTGTTCTGTGTGACCTCTGTCTCTCTTGGATAGAAGGGAGTCTTGGTAGAAAGCCAGGATTTGGTGAGATGTATGTGGTTAGATCGTGTAGTGTTTGGAAATGCTTTCAATAAAATTGTGTGAATTAATTCAAAATGAGTTAGCAGGGCTCTGGTTAACTCTGGAAGGAGGAGCATGAACCATTACTGTATGCCTTCAAAACATGCCACCACCTCCAAAGAGCTAAGAAACGCCTCTCTCCGGAAGGAAGTGCCACTGATGAGCTCCCCTGAGTCAGCAGCGAAGTAGCTATGGACCCGTGTGAAAGCATGGGCCTCTTCTGAAGCAATGCTCTAAGTCCAGGCTGCCGGCTCTGCTCTTTGCCCGCCCCGGCAGTCTGGGGCAGGACACACACTGAGCATGGCAAATGCTCTGTCTTTTAGGAGTGAGTCTTGCTTTTGGGTCCTGCCTGTGTACAAGCAGGAATCACTATACACTTTTCCGGCAAATTTCGACTTGAAGGTACTGGAGGAAAAGTAGGTGACAGAGGAAAATGGCAAAGGCTCTGAGGACTGTGCCAGATCCTCAGCCTTGGAAAATCTGAAGATTTTTGGCAACTGTTTTGAATTTCAGAAGTTTACAGATTTGACCTGCAATCATACCTTTCTTTGCAAGTGCAATAAAAAATAAGAATATTATCATTTTAAAAATATTCTCAAGTCTAGATAAATCCCACAGAAGATTTGCTTTTGAGATAGTGATGAAATGGTCAAAGGTTATGGGAAAATATTATTATACATATATACATATCAGACTAGAGTCTACAATAGCTGACCTTGTATAGTTTTCCTTTTATGGGAAAATGTTATTATTACACATATATACATATCAGACTAGTCTACAATAGCTGACCTTGTATAGTTTTCCTTTTATGGGAAAATGTTATTATTACACATATACACATATCAGACGAGTCTACAATAGCTAACCTTGTAACTTGTTAAAAAATATCATATGCATTGTGTGTTTATAGTATATTTTTATAGTATAGTAGAGTGTAGTATATATCATTTATAGTATTCAACTATAAATCAATATGACTTGCCAGACTCTGGAAGCTAGAAAAGGCATTTCGTGGTCATCTCTAATTACTGGAGTGAACATATGAATCTTCATAGGGAAGGATAGGGGGCCTTCTAAAATTAGGATACCCTTCAAAGATACACATCTAAATACAAGCGACCACCTGCTTCATGAGGCAACACAACACGGCAGAATTAAACTATCCTAGAAGAAGCCTTTCCTGGAGGAATTGCTGAGCTGTGCGAACCAAGTTCTATTTAGTATAAGCTGTTTAGACCACGTGAAATCTGCAATACACTGTTAGATCTTTACAAATTTCATGAAATCTTTTTCGGATATCCAAAAAATCCTGAACTGCTTGAATCTATTGTCCCCCAGCACTGGGGACTGACCCATAATCTCTTTCCCAGCCAGGAGACCAAATCTGTCCCCAACCTTGTCACTGATTCCAGCAGCCGTTTGAACTCACCCGAGGGGATGGCAGCAATCCTACTTCTGAAAGAACACCACAAGAGCTTACGCTCACTGTGCCTTGAAGAGAGCCTGAAAGGAAGGTCAAAGGTGAAGAAAAGATAAAGTGCCAAACAAGGAGATCAGAAACATGGGGCCTTCTTGATGAAATCCTGACGTCTGCTTCTTCAGGACGCAAGCCTCATAACTTCATTTCAAAGCAGCCTCATTTTGCTGGTGTCTGTGTGTGCATGTATGTCTGTGGATTTGTGTCTGTGTGTGTGTGTGTGTGTGCGTGTCTGTGTGTGTGTGCACTCCGGGTTAGCTTTTGTTTTTCGGGCGGATCACTGTCCATCTAAAAGCCGCATTCAGTTGTCCTTGTCCTGAGCACCTCCTTTACAAGGCCACGTTACTCTGGTAAACAGAGAAGGCATCAAAGTGAGCCGGATCGTCCCGTCCCATCCGTGGATTAGGGCCTTCTGCATGATAAAGTAGCTACCTAGGGGGGGGATAAACTTAATATGTGAAAGAATGTTTTTGAGAGGAATAAAGTACCAAAACTCTGTCGTTCTCTTCATAATGGCCTAATCTAATGCGTGACACCGGGGCCCCGGGCCAGGGTGACGTTAATCAGTGAAACACCCATCTGTGCCCCCAGTCCTTATCGTTATTTAAAACTAGCCTAAACTCGATTATGGTCCCTCAGAGACAGGGCGGGATATTAAGTTGATTGAAGGGAACTGTGTCCCACAGAGAAATCCCAGTGTTGCGATGCAGAGGCCTCCATGTCGCCGACTAAATTTCAGCTAACCAGAGATTAATACTGATTATCAGGACGTGAAAAAACGCACAGATGACAACTGGCTGAAATGTCTTACTGGGAAACAACAAGACTGTGGGAAATAGAGGAATCAGTCCAGAGTGCACCATATTCTTTGGGATGATAGTGTAAATCTTCTGCACGGTTGTAGCACAATAAATATACAAGGCAGTAATAGGTTCACATGTGGATGCAGATCTGTGGACAAGTAAGGGATTAATAATTTTGAACTCATAATAATTGCTAGAATTGTATCGACAACTAGGAAAATATATAATTTAACCCTTCAGTGCCTGAAAAGGATCATACCAAGCAAGCCATCTTATTCTTAACTAAATGAAAATGTATCTTTAAGGAAATGAGGACCAAGGAGGAGAAGGCAAGAAAGAGGCACAGTGTTATTGCCTAGTTATTGCCAAGTGTGTTCCTAACACTTGGGTGGAGGGGGCAGCCTGTTCATCTTTTCTTTTCTCAGGGGCGTTCTGTGCCTATGTTTAATGGCAGATTGCTTTTAGAGCAGACTCAATTCTCTGAAATTGGGTTTCAGGGCGCCGAGATAATATGTACCAACTGTCCTTTTGAGAAGTTTTGAAACAAATGAACAGAAAAACAAACAAACAAACAAAAACGGTTCTTTAAATATGCAAGCAACTTAGTCTAAAATTATGGGTACATTTTTATACCACTTCTTAAGTCTACAGATGTTCTTAAATCAAGATGAATCCATGACACTGTTAACAAAGTTATGACAAGTTATATCTCCTAGCTACTGCACAAAGGAATTCTCATCTCCTTCCTGGCATACTGGCTTTACTGAATATTAATTTCATACCAATTACTAGTACAACCTAGAATAGGCATAAGGTACAGGAACGGGCTGATACGTCAAAATGAACAGACTAGATGGTGCATAAAGACATGACACACGATGAAAAGGAAGCCAGTGAGGAGGGGAACCGAAGCAACCCACAGCGCCCCTGCCCACTGGGAAAAGAAGCCACGTCAGCCATCGTATGCCAGAACACAAACACCTGGGCAAAGAAAACGGGGCCAGTTGTTTCCAAAAGCAAATGCAGGAAGACAGTAGGAAATACCAGAGCTGTTAAAAAAAAAAAAAAAAAAGCACACTAAGCTTAAAACAGTGAATGAAATCACTACATGTAAGTTTTTCAGAAGAATTAAAATTTAGGGCTCTGGAGATATCTCCCTTGCAAACATGGGAGCCTGAGTTCCATCCCTAGAAGCCATGTGTAAAGACAAACAAACAAAACAAAACAGGGGAGTGGAATCTGGTTGTAATCCCAGCTGGGGAGCTGGAGGCAGGCAGACACCAGGGGCTCATTGGGCCTACCTGGTGGGCTCCAGGTCAGCAAGACACCCTGCTCACCCCACCAAAACAAGCAAGGTGAGGGCCTGAGGAAGACACCTAAGGGTGACTCTGGTCATCAACATATACCTGCACACACAGGAAGTCACCACACACACACACACACACACACACACACACACACACACACACACACACACACGACAACAAAAAATAGGAAGATTTTCAGCACGTGTCATATTAAAATGTCTAATCTGCTTATCCATAGGAAAGAACTTTCTATAGAACACGATGAAGCAGGGATCTTAGCATAGCCAGCTTAGGAGAACCCAGAAGATGTCCCTAGAGTATTTTTCAGTTGAGGATATAGAAGTCAAGCAACAAGAGAAACCTCTTGGACACTGCCAGGAGAATTTGTGTTCTGGTGTAATTTACCTTCAGCTCAAACTCACCCACGGTATGCAGTATAGGTATCCAGAAGGTGCCAACACTGATAACACACATCCTGATAATGTGGAGTCCACATGACATGCTCGGATTTGCAAGTTTCTCAGCAGCTTGCTGACATGGCTCCAGATGGCAATTCCAAACAGATCCTTGGCTTACTTCTGCGGCCTATGCAAAGTAACCAAGGTCCTGTTCTACACGTCTGTTATTGCCAAACACTTACACTTTAGGAGACTGTCCACCATTGTTTTCCAAATCTGAAATAAAGAGCAGGAGAGGGAACAAATTACTCCTGGAGTATGACTTTTGTGCAGACAGTCCTGCTGCTCAGAGATTCGAAGCTAAGGTAAGGATTTTTCTGTTTAAATTTTGCTAAGTATTTCTGTTTAGTCAAGGCCCAAATCACCTAATCAAATATCAACACCTTGGCAAGATATCAAAGTATTTTTGTTGTTGCTATTGTTGTTTGTAACAGTCTCATGAAGTCTCACACTTGATATGTAGCTGAGGCTGGCTTTGAACTCTGGATTCTCCTGCCTTTGACTCTCAAGTACTGTGGGTTTTTTGTTTGTTTGTTTGTTTTGTTTTTTCGAGACAGGGTTTCTCTGTGTAGCTTTGCACCTTTCCTGGAACTCACTTGGTAGCCCAGGCTGGCCTCGAATTCACAGAGATCCGCCTGCCTCTGCCTCTTGAGTGCTGGGATTAAAGGCGTGCACCACCACCGCCCAGCCCGGGGAAGATTTTTCAAGGCTTGGCTTTACATGATCTTGTAGGTTGACTCTCTAAGATGATGGCCAGCTAGACTGAGTGCTAAATAGCCTATATGTCTGTTCTCTTTACTTTTGCTTTGCGCTGGCTTCCCCTTGGGTCTTTGAGATTGTTAAAAATGGACAGAAAGACTGCCATCTCTGGCTCCCTTCTCCATCTGTCTGTTGCTTTGGAGCACTCGCTTACCTCCTCTGGAGACATGTCATCACTCAAGTGTCTCTCTAGAGATTCTCAACCCCCCTTTGGAGGGGGTCAAATGACCCTTCCACAGAGGTTACCTAAGACCATCGGAAAACACAGATATTTACATTATGATTCAGAACATTAGCAAAATTACAGTTTTGAAGTAGCAACAAAAATAATTTTATGGTTGAGGGTCACCACCAACCCAAGGGACTGTATTAAAGGGCCACAGCATTAAGGAGGTTGAGAACCACTGCTCTAGGACCTATCTTGGTGTTCTCTGACACTGAAAACACAAACAGAAGCCAGAGCCCTCCGTCTGGTGTTGTCTCCTCTTCCCAAATCTCCTTTCTCTGCTTTGCACCATCCCTCGTCTGTTTGGTTAACATGTTGGGATGGGTGGCCACGCCTAGCCTGATGGAGTTTCCAGTGGGATTTTTTTACCCCCAAACTCAAGAGTACTGGGATTGCAGACATGCTCCACCACTCATGACTTTTCTATCTGTTTTCCAATGGTGCCAGACCACTTACCCTTTCTCCACTGCTCACTCTGGTTAACGCTGGCTGGGGTGTGACTCCTGGGGGGCAGGTGTGCTCTTCTGCAGAGAGAGAAGAGAGAAAAACAAAGGGAAACTTAAGGTGGCACTAGGAAATTTTGCTTAAAGTGTGGCACATAAAATTTTAGGAAGTTCAGTCAAGTCTCCACAGCCTTTTGCTTAAAGAAAATTCCTCATTTATATCCACTCAAAAAGTCAAGAATAGTAAATTTAGAAACACATTATGCTGATGTTAGCAGACAAAATTATAAGTTCAGCTATCTCAGTAAAATTCCAAAGAATGCCACATAATGGTGAGTCTATTTACACATAGCAAATAGAGGGCGGCCTTTCTAAAGTCCCAGTCGCTCAAGCGCAGGTAATACCTCGGTGGACAACCATGTGTCAGCACTAGTGAGGGAAATACCTCTGGAGTCAAGTGCATCCGAAACAACCTGTACGCGTCGGGCGGAGAAAAGGAGGGAAGCAAAGGTTTTTGTCTTTCAGGGACTGAAGTGGAACCTGGAGTGCTCTCCCTCAATTAGGCAAAGCGTGGTACAGATGATTAACCTAATGTTACCTTGGTAACCCAAGAATTACACTGTAAATGAGATCTGTCTGGCGATGGGCACCTTTCAACAGACAAGAGCCATATGAGCATTGTGAGCAAGAGAGCTGTAAATCTCCAGTTTCTGGCACTTTAACCAATTGTGAAAGAGCAGTCCTTTTTGACAAGAGGCAGGCATGGCCGCTACTCCTCAAATGAGTAGAAATAGAACATGTGTTTTAGTATAACTGTGAACCATGCTAGGCTTCAACCCCAAGCTCGACGATAATACAAGGCCTATGGGATATAGGGACTAGAATGACAACTGGTGTGTGTGTGTGTGTGTGTGTGTGTGATGTAGGTGTGTGTGTGTGTGTGTGATGCAGAAAGTTTGTTAATGCCTGTGGAGGGCCTTTTAAAATATTAATGTAATAATTTTTAATATGGCTGTATACAGAGGGAAAAAAAATCACACATATTTATTACATTGATGTTCTCTCTGTTACCCATCCTTCAAAGAGTTTTTATAGGATAAACTATAACTTCTGCAGTGTGCATGTATGTGTGTGTTATGATTTCTCCCTATAATAGAAGCAGTGTCCTAAAAGGAAATCATGATAATTCAATCCTGGAACTTATGCCTTTCTTATATTTCTGAATTCTGAAAGTGTCTGGTAGCCTTCCAGGGCCTGGAGCACTGGTAAACATTTGAAAACTAAATGAAGCTTTTAAGGTCTCAGAATGCCTCCAGGACATACTTGTGACCATCACCTTGAACTAGAGTCTAAAGAGGAAAGTCCTAGGGCCATATTTACAGCTTTAAACACACATTTTTAAATTGATGGTGAGCCTTTTAAGACCTGTGATCAGGTATGGGGGAAGAGGTCAGCCAAGCTTTCCTCCTCACGGCTGTCTTTGCCTAGGGATAGTCCTCCCAAAGACTTTAGTTCTATTATAGACAGAGAGATGACAGACAGACAGACAGCCACCCTGGTGCCCCTCTTTCTTTAGCACTTTTATCATTTTAACCCTTAATCATATAGTACCCCAAGGCAATGTTTCTCAGTCTATTGTAAAAGCCACTCTGTGAGACCTTCACAAAATAGCTTCATGAAAAAGGGTCAAAGCCCAGGGAAATGGCCGGGCTACACAGAACGTAGCATGTTTCTTTACTGAAGATGTTTTGGGGACTTTGGGTTAATATTTATTGTTCTGCCAAACACAGGGTACAGGTAGGGAATGAAACAGCCACATTCCCTGTAGAGGATAACATTCCAAACAGCCCACTAAAATACGTGAAAACGCGCCTTGAAATTCATCTAGCACTTGGTTGTCCAAGGCCCTTTGAAATCTTTTGCATAGTAGAGCTGGAATGGGGCAGGTCTGAATACCTCCAGTTATATTCACACACCAACTTGTGTTTCTCAGTAGTTGAAAATGTCTTCTCTCTCCCCTCCCTTCCTCTCCCTCTTCTTCTCCCCCCACCCCCTCCCCCCCACCCCACCCCCGTCACCGCCAATCTCTCCACTGCCCTAGAAGTTAATTATTATCAAATCTTCATGGTCTTTCATTTTTGACTCAGGATCTTTAACTGAAGCCCAGACTGGCCTCAAAGTTGGAACTGTTCTCTTGCCCGGGCCTCTCAAGTGTGAGCCACCACAACCAACCTAACCTTCACAGTCTCAGTTCTGCCCCACAACTGTACCCCAGCCCCAGCTGACACTTAATTCTTCTCCCTTGCCAATCCTGCCACATACATGCATGTGCGCACGCGCACACACACACACTACACACACATACACACATACTACACACACATGTACACACATACACATACACACACATGCACACACATACACACACACTACACACACATACACACACACATACACACACTACACACACACATATACACACATACACACACACTACAAACACACATACACACACATACACTACACACACGTACACACACACACTACACACACATACATACACACACACATACAAACACACACACACTACACACACATACACACACACGCGCACACACACACATACACACACATACACACACACACACACACACACACACCCTGGATACCACTCCACACACCTTCGCTGTCATACACAGAAGTCCAGGACAGACCACAGACCTCCCTCTGAATTTTCTTAGCTTCTTACTTTGGTTTGCAAAGACTTTGAGGATCTGACTCCAAACATGAGAGCTTCCAGTCTTGTCTCACACAGCCTTCCTCACCTAGATTTGCCCACCAAGCCCAGCAGTATCTGGTATCTATTCAAATCCGCAAGCCGGCCAGGAAGACACGTGCTCCATACATGCCAAATGAAAGAGATGAAGAATTATCCATTTTCCAGGTAAAAATCCAACACCCCCATGAAGATTGTGCAAACCCTCATGTTCAGAAATGCCTTCTGGCCCCAGGCTTCTGGTGCATTTCATAGTTCTAGCACAGAACTTAACACCAAACCTTTTTATGTATTTGTCAATCTCACCTCCTACCTTGTGAGACACTAGGAAAGAGAGACGTATCTTTTTTTTTTTTCCATTCCCTTTTCTTGCCTTCACAGCATCAGCACCTGGTACCACTCATGGTAGACACCCATGATACAGTTGCAGAAAGGACTTTGGACAAATTGGACCAGAGAGACCTAAGATCCAAATGGAACCCATACTAGGGTCATAAGGAATTATTATTAGAAATGAAAGTGGCTCCCATCAGCTGACCAGAAGTGGCCAGCTGGGCATAGACAGATAAACTCAAGAGCTGTGGAGGGAGCAGTAAGGAATTTGAGGTGTACCTTAAAAACCGGCAGCCAAGTCCTTAAAGAGTTAATGTGCTGATTTCAGCTGGAGCAGATACCTTTAGAGTTCACATATTCCTCAGAAAACATCAGGGATGGGAATAGAGGAATGTGCCCAAAGTCCACTGAAGCATATCCGTGTCCAGCACTTACTCGGACAGTGACAGACTGCATACAAGGAGGTTGTTCCTCTCTGTTTTTATCACCTCTAAGATGACATGGTCTATATGCCCCCTCCCTTATGAAAGACTCTAGACAGAAAATGATGCAGGGCAGCAAATTTCCCCAAATATCCCCATTTCCTGTGTTTTCATTAATATAAATCTCCTCTAGAGCCAGAGATAGGTACCTAATTGTTGGGTTAGGGACTGCATTCCCCAGCATTCCATTAAAATAATTCTGACCAATAACGTTTAAGACAAAACGGTTGGTGAGCTCTGCCTGGCTCTGCCTCCCGAGTGCTGGAATTAAAGGCGTGTGCCGCCGCCGCCCGGCCAGGCTGTACTCTTGAAGGAGGCTGCTGATTTACCCTCCCATCGTCCTCACAGTCTGTGGGATGAGAGCGTGACAGTGGGTCTTCCACAGGGATGAGCTAGGTCAATGCCCTAAAGAACAGTGGCAGGACTGTGAGGAAGCAGCCATGCGTGGGGACTGCCTCATGGAACAAGGCTTCTCCACATCCCTGGAGCAGCAGCCGGCTCAGACTTTCAGCAAGACGGGAGTCACTTTATTATTTTTTTCATGATTTGAAGCTTCAGCATCTGAGGGAGCAGCCCGACCTAATAAATACCCTGAAAGAAGTCCATGGCCCTTAAAAAAACCTCTAAGCCTGAAAGTAGCGTCTGTCTCCAAGTACACAGAGCAACTCCTGTCTCTGCTCACTGGGTTATCTGGCTATCCACGCAGGAAAGAGGTGTACAGCAGAGGCATGCTGGGTACTAGGAAGGAAGACAGAAATGCGGGAACAGGGGGACTTGGTGTATGTGTGGAGCTGTCCTCTCAAAGAAACACAGAGGAGCAGAGAAAGGACAGGCCAGGGTGGAAAGCTGAATCCACGGTGAGCTGAACAGACCACTGGATGGGTGCTCACAGTGCTTAACTTCTCGATGGGAACATTTTATTTTGCTTAGAATCTGGTGGTGTGTCATAAACATACCATATACACGTCCTAAGGAACAAATCAGTGAGTAGCCGACTTGAAATAATGATTGGGTTTCTATTTTAATATCTGGCCTGCTATTAGTCACTCGCCCATTATAACTATCTCAATAGGAGCTTTAAAAATCCTATTAAATAATTTTGAATTTGCTACACTCGTGGGTGGTAGTGAAATCCTCAAGTGTCTACCTGACAGAGCCATCTCGGGAAGCAACAGGGAGCAGTCAGGAGGCAGGTAACAGATGCCAGAATTAGGAGGCAGTTTACACTCTTCCCGACGAAGAACTGTAAAAGGAGTGATGGATTGTGCCACCAAGAGAAACCTTTAACTAGGTTTTGCTCGGCATGGCGTCAAGTAAGTAGCATCGGCCGCATTCAGCAAAGCAAAAAAAGTGTCTGTATGCTGAGATGTCAGCTTGTAAAAGTGTCAGTCTCTAAAATAAATCAAGCAGCAAATGGAAAACATATAAATAACCATACTTGATGCCAGCAGCACTAAGGGAAAAAGCCATTTTAGGGGAATTTTCCTTGTTAAGCACACAGCGAGCTGGGCTGAGCATGAGGATTTCTACACAAGCGGTTGAAGTTTTCTGGTTTTATGTATAGTGTATGGTGGCTGCAGGGTCCCACGAAAAGACCACAGCTGGTAAAGCCAACACCTTGAGCCTGTACGTTTACTCTTTATACAGCCCACGCTCTCAGTGTTATTTCCCCAATTTCTAGTGTCTTCTTCTGAGAAATTAGTTCTTTTCATTCCTTTATTACCCCTCATCTGCTTGCATTTAAAAAAAAAAATACGTACAGAGGCTGGAGGCATGGCTCATTCCAAAGGCGCTAGCCTTGTGAGCATGAGGACCTGAGTTTGGATCCCCATGGCCCATATAGAAAGCCAGGCAGGTGGCAGATACCTGTAATCCTGGCTTCTGGGTTGTCAGACAGGGAGATCCCAGGAAGCTTTGGGGCAGGTTAGCCTGGCCTACATAATGAAGCTCTAGGACACTGAAAAACATCTGAGGACTGATACCCAAGGCTGTCCTTCTGACCTCCACATGTACACCATGCATGGCATGCATGTATGTACCCCCACACACCCATGAATGAGCATGTTACATCTACACATACACACACAAATTGGCAAGGACACCATGATCCTAGGCTCAGAATTGGGGGGAGGAATAAGGATGATCAATTACACAGGGAATGAGGTGTATAATTTTAGGAAAGCTTGGGGGATCTACCACCCCAAAATATATCTGCTCATCTGCCCTATGATCCTAAGACATTCTTTTACTACGATTCATACCTGACGTCCTATAGCATAAAATGCAAATGTCCTTAAAGGGTCATTGCACAGGGCTGAGACAGCAGCATCTTCATGGAACAGGTAGCACTATCAGGTGTAGGACCAGAAGATCCAGGTTCCAAACGGAGCTGAGGCTTCCACTGAGTGTGTGCAACTTCAGTTAGCTTCCTCATCTACAAGAGAGGAAGAGACAGAAAGTTCATAAACCAGCTGAGAGAGGTCAGTCACAGAAATGAGTTGCCTGTGGTCCAAAAAAACCAGTGTCTTCTGTATGATAAGGGGGGACAGCACCTCAGCATTTAAAACAGAAATCTGGCCTCTGCTGGTGGCTGGAAACGGGAATTCTCGCCATTTTTGCAGGGTCAGAAGAGCCTGGAATACACCGTTAGCCATGCTCCCCGATCGGTACTCATACTTCCAGAAGTTGAAGCTCTTTGGGCCTCTGGATACCAACAGAAAGATTTCATCAATTTGCATTTACGTTTTTGGGGGGTCTTTTGGTTGAATTATTGTTTTGCCATATCTCTGTCCAGCAAATCACCTCCGCTCTAAGGAACTTCTAAAGCCAGGTGGCTACCATACCTAAGTGGAAGGCTAGGGGACCAAGAAGTGAGTGTGTTTGCCTCCCCAATCCATTCCTTCACTCTCCTAAAGGACTAGTCTTTGCCATGGATTCTCTTAATGCCTGCACCATGTAAGACTCACTGAAGCATCACTTTATAGTAGCAATTCAGACCGATATTCCCCTTGAGGTGATTTAAATCCTGAATGCTCACCTGCCTTTTAAAGAGGCATTTAGAATTAAATTAGTTATATGGCTGTTACTAAAACACATGCCCATATTTGTACCCTCCTTCTTGTTTGAAAATATATGCACTTGTGAAAAATTATCTCCGCCAGTGACCTGCTCTCACTGTCAAATGGCTCCTCTTACGGAATTTTCCCGTCAAGATCTCTTGGTTATGGCTTCATTCTCTTCCTTGGGTGTTCTGATAAACTACTACGCCAAACAATTATAATTAGGAAGTTTTCTGGGTGGAACAGTTAGGTTGGTTGTAAGGCTACCTGCTGCATCTACAGTAATTACTTCATGGAGAGTACCTCCATGGACTCAGACCAGCAGCTTTCTCGGTGGTAACGTTTAATTTTCTAGCGGTGAAATGCTTTCCTTCTACACATATAGCTTTCCTGTCATGTAAATGTCCTCCGCTAGTAGAGTCTCAATCTTGCTATCACCATGTGATCCTCTGTACATAACGAGGCCAATGTTTTATGCATGCTTTATGGCTCTAATAAATAAAATAATTAGCTTGTTTATGGCTGCCTGTGTGGTCTGTTAATTCGGTATTTCTTCTGGTTATGGCCGACTGTGGAGACTAACAGAAACTCGCCATCATTTCCCATTTCCCCAGGACCTTACCGTGAATAAGCCAACTTCTCAGCTGTCCAGCTCTGAAAGAACAAGCCTGAACATCCTTTCCCCCTTTCTCTTTTCTGGTTCCTTTCAAATCGTTGTTGTGATTTTTCACAGAAGAACAGTATCTTGGTGGTCGCATGGTTACTGATGCCATGACTTTCACAACCTGTGGACAAATTCCCTACTTAGAAAAATAATAAGACAAAAATAGAGACCTGATTGGCTATGGTGGCATCCACCTTTCATCTCCACATTTGGGATGTGGAGGCAGAAGGATCAGGGATTAAAGGTCACCAGTGTCTGCAAAGCATAGCTCAAGGCTAACACATCCACAGCCTTAAATGCATCTTAGAAGAAAAACACCGCACAGCTTCTCTGGGGGCCTTCGGAAAAGCAAAGGATGCCCCAGCTCCCCTCTACCTGCTCCAGGAAACTTGGTAATAGGATAATATCCCTGTCCCTAATATAGATATATAGATAACATATAGGCGATATCTCTATCCTCAGCAAACTTCTGAGGTGATCTTATTTAACCATAAACCTCACTTCTCTCAAACACACTACCATGCCTTCCCTCTTCCCCTTCATCTCACGCCTAACAGCGTCCAAAGACTGTCCATAGCCGTTACATCCATACCCACCTTCCGCTCTTCCCTGGTGCCTTCTTTACATTTCTCCCACCTGAGCTCTCTGGAAGCAGGAGGACGCACTGCTCACCTCCTTGCTGTGATAAACTTACATGGCAAAAACAAGTCCAAGGTGAGGGTTCAGTCCACCATGTCAGAGAAGGTGTGGCTGCAAAAACAGCCCCAACTGCAGGCGAAGGAACTCAGGGTGACTGATCACCCTGTAGCCACTGCCACACTCAGGGGATAGAATGTTAGTGTTACCCACATTCCCCCTTCCCGTTCTTATTCAGGATGCACCCCAGGCCATAGGGTGATGGCACCCTTATCCAGGGTTGGGCTTCCCTGCATAACTAAGCCTCTTGGGAAAGGTCCCCGCAGACATGCGCAGAGGTACATAACTAAGTCCACACCGGTGGACAATGAGCACGTACCATCTGCAATGTGACAGGGCGAGTCACCTATGCAACAAAAATGGACCTTTCAAGCTCCTTTCGACAAAGGACCCTGTGATTCTGTTTGCACACCTATCTATGCCTTGCACCAGGGCTGTGGCTAGCGGGAATAGAGAGAAGGAGATGAAATAAATTTGTTAAAGTGAAATGCACCAATAGAAAACCAAAAACAACTACAAATGAGCTGCTCAGGACATGGGGAATTAGGATCGATCGCGGTACCTTCACCTCTCACACTGCTTCCGCGTCCTAGGAAAAGCAGGGCCACCAATGTAGACCAGCATTTACACTCCTTTGAACTGTTTTGCATTTGGCATGAATCTTACAAAGCCCGGTTTCCTAAAATATTTAAGGAGAGAAGTATAAAATAATCTTACATCTTTTCTACAAGCTAACACTTTGAACATTGCAATCTAGGTGAAGGAGCTGGGGGGAGGGGAAGAAGTGGCCAGTCGCTCCCGTCTGGCACAAGCTACGCGCGTAAGCATTTACCGAATGCTAACACACGGCCAGGGGATTCGCGCATGCTGCCTCGTTTATCCTCAGTTAACCTTGTGAGAGAGATACTGTTTTAGCCTCGTTTTATAAATAGAGAAACTAAGACTCAGAAAAGTTAGATCATTTGCTTAATCAGTGCTTGATTCTAAACCTGAGGCTCCAGAACCCGAGCGCTTGGCTGAAACTACAGGTGTGAGCTTTGAAGCTAACATCCCAAGTGTTTGTTAAGACCCCTGACTTCCAGCTGGGACCAGAACCCGGTGGCTGTTCCATAAGCTGGGGCTCAATGATAATGCCTCTCCCAGAACTGCCAAAGCAAGCATGTCCTCAAAGCCTGGGATATCACAGCCATTCATAATTCCAACACCAAGCATGCTCCTCCTGGTTTGTTTGGTTGGTTTTTTTGGTTTTTTGTTTTGTTTTGGGTTTGGTTTGTTTTTTTTTTTTTTTTTTTTTTTTTCCCCAGCCAGGTGGCCCTGTACATATGGCAGCCCTGCTTGCTAGCAGAAGAAGCGTAGAGGGAACCAACTTGAATGATGGGAAACAGCAGGCATTTAAATACTTCCACTCAGACAGCAGGTAGCTTGTTACCTGAAATGCCCAGGATTCATCATCCAGCAATGAGAACACACGTACCAGACGCTGATTTCAGGGACCCAGCAGGAGAGTACACTGCGTGCACATTCATGGTGAAAAAACGTGTTCTTTTTCCAATCTGCTTACCTGGAATGTCCTGTGCCCCTGCCCCATGGCACTTTAACCTCTCCTGCAACTTTCTCTAGAAATCTGAGCGGCTCCAGACCCTTCTCTCTCCTATCACTTTGGAGAGCTGTCTTACAAGAGCTGACGGGACTATGGGAAGCAACAGATATGTTTTTAGTGCCCTGGCATTGTGCGGTGCTGCTGGAGCTCCTGGCTCAGTCTGCCTAGTAGCCAAGACAATTGACTAACAAAGAACTTTACTCAGTGTTTTAAAGCTCAAGCCACTATCCTCTGTGGTCCTCCCTCTCTTCCTTCCTCATTCCTTTATTCTGATTTTATGACCTCCTACGGATCCCAGTGGATAGACAGAGAAGTTCTCCCACTTCTGTGCAGAAATATGAGAAATCACCAAGACCCTTGCTTGGCACATGCTTACGTTCATTTCTCAGTGGAATAAAAGCCAGGGAAGGACTGAGTTCCGGTGCACTAACCTATACCAGTTACCAAAAGGCATTGCTGAGCAACAAGTCAATAGAGTGATAGATAAGGTGGCTCTGCCAATCATCCATGTCTTCCCCGCCTCTAAGGACAAGCCCATGCTCTGGGACAGGTGTCCAATGTCGCTGGCTGCTCCCCTGAGAAAAGGAGTGTTGGTTATCTTTGTGGAAGGGCTAGTATTTGATTAATTGGATTGCAAAGAACCTCAGTCTGGCTCAAGAAAATACTAAGGAATGGCAGGTGTTTTAATGGGTAGATATACTGGGATGATGACTAAGACAGTAAGTTCAAAGCATTACAAGAACAAGGGGACTGGGAAGCTGGCTGGATCAGTGACGTGCTTACCACAAGAGCATGAAGACCTAAGTCTGGGTCCACAGCACTGAGTGCGGCAACATATGCTATAATATAATCCCAATGATGGGGTTTGGGGGTGATCAATGACTCTCTGGAGCTTGCTGGCCAGTCAGCCTCACCAGTGAGTACCAGGTTCAGGGAAAGACCTCATCAAAACAGAAAACTAAGGTGGAAAGTGGAGTGACCAAGAAATGAACCTTGACATTGACCTCTGGTCTCTGCATACATATGTATACAAGTGCAAATATGCAAACACAAAAATGTGTGCACATGAACACATGTATGCCACGTACACACACAAGCACATGTACCCACGTGTGCACCTGCCTCCATCAAAGAAAGAAAGAGAAACAAATCCTGAACCACAGCGGGATTTTAGGCCCTACATTCCTGGCATGCATTGTAGCTGAAAGTTTTCCTGTGTCCCGCCGGGCCTGTGGTCAGGGCAAATCTCTCACAGCCCCATAGCCACTCAGACCCAAATAAACACACAGAGGTTTATATTAATTATAACTACTCAATCATTTGCTCAGGCTTATTACTGACTAGCTCTTACACTTAAATTAACCCATAATTCTTATCTATGTTTAGCCACGTGGCTTGGTACCTTTTCTCAGTTCTGCCTTGTCATCTTGCTTCCTCTGTGTCTGGCTGGCGACTCCTGACTCTGCTCTTCCTCTTCCCAGCATTCCTTTAGTCTGCTCACCCCACCTATACTTCCTGCCTGGCTACTGGCCAATCAGCATCTGATTAAACCAGTGTACAAAAGCATTGTCCCACACCATTTTCTATTTTCTGTCTAAACAAAAAGGAAGGTTTTAACTTTAACATAGTAAAATTACATATAATAGAACAGTTATCAAGCAAGAACTACAGTTCTAATATCTAGTCTATTTGTATTTGTCAAAATTAAAGAAAATATTCTATCCATCCTATATTTGTGAGTCTAAAGTTTCATATCTAATTATCTTTTATCATAACCAAGGAAAATTATAACTGTCTAGTCTTCAATTACATCAAAGACCCTAAAAGGATATAATATTACCTGAGTAAACAGGAAATGCATTGTAAGCAACTTCCAAAAATCTAGAAAGACAGAGACAGCTGGCTGCCAGGACAGTCATCCAAAGCTCCTCTACAACATTGGGGCATCCATCTTCAGCCTATAGGCCTTAAGTTTTTTAATCACTTCTCTGTGTATCTTATAGAATATCTGGCAGTCTTCTCTGTGAATCAGGAACCTGAAGGACCATCTCATCTTGCAAAGTTCAGTAGTTACCTTCCTATGGGTCCTACACATCTAGTCAATACAATATTTTGTCAAGCAGTCCAGACAAGAACAGTTTCTTGTCCAAATGGCTATTTTGCCAAGAAGAAGGTAAACTCCATATGGAGTGTCTTCAATGCCCATAATCTTCCTTGAAGTAATTGGTGCTGCCAGGAGCAGATGCTTCTCATTGTCCAGCAAGTCTAAGTTTTTAAAAAATGTGCTAATCCTTGAATGTTCTTATTACCAACTATTAGGATATAAAGAAATGAAAGTTAGTAATTAGACATTACAATCAAACTTGTAGTTATATTAGGTATGTTTTCAAGGTCAAGCAGAGATATATTTTGATAGGTCATCTTCAAACCCTTCAGAGATCTACAGAATATGGCATTTAAAATGTTTTAATAACACATAGATAAGAATAATGGGTTAATTTAAGTGTAAGAGCTAGTCAGTAATAAGTCTGAGCAAATGGTCAAGCAGTTATAATTAATATAAGCCTCTGTGTGTCTATTTGGGTCTGAGCAGCTGCGGACCAGTGGGTGAGAGATGTCCTGACCTCGGGCTAGGCAGGACACAGGAAAACTTTCAGCTACAAGGCAACCCTTTTAACTCTCATGTTCCTCACTCTGGTAACTGGCTCTACTCTCTGCTAGAAGCAACCTTGAGCTTCCTCAGCCCACATGTGACCTATCATGGTCATTCTGTACCTCAAGACACTGCTTTCCTGTCTCACCTCCTTACTGGCTGTTGTCGGTTCCTAAAAGCATCAGTCCATCTTCTTATACCTGAGTTTCTGTTTCCTCCACAACCTTTCCCCAGGTCAAGCTGAAATAAGTGTCTCCACAGAAAATGTCAAGATGAAATTATTATCCAGATGTTTTCTTGGAAATCAAGAGGTTCTTCAAATGTACATTTCATACTACTGCTAGTCTTCACTTTTATCTTGATCAATTTTGTGGCTTCCATGATAAGTACATATATTACGTAAGCACATGAATTACATCTTAGGATAAAGTCAGAATGAGCTTGTATTTTAGGTGCCGATCTGTGACTTAGAACATGTAACTATCAAGGACCTGCCTGTAAGATGAGAAAATATCCCTTAGTTGACACTTTCTCTTTTCGTAAGCCAGAGCTGTGGAACATGCCTGAAATCCGTAACACTCAGGGCACCAAGGCAGGTGGGTAAGGAGTTTGAGCCCAGCTTGGGCTACATGAGACCCTGTCTCAAAACAAATGGACAATAACAATGAATCCTCCCATGGAGAACCCCAAGTAAGTGTAGGAATTACTGTTTCCCCATATCAGTGGCATGAGGATCTTCTGGGATTCCCCACTGTTCTCCACTTCTTGTGGCAGAATCAGCCAAGCCCCAAAGCCGGGTAGACGCCTATTGAAAATCTACTTCTAGACAGTTTTCCTGTAACAGACTCCTAAGGTGAGTGATCAGCATGAAATGTGACCTTCACCCCAAATCTAACTTCTCGTTTTATAAATCCTATCACTTTGTGCCTGTATAACGTGAGCCATCATTTGGAAACACGGTGCACAAGGGCTTTTCAAATTCCTGAGCTCCAGTGAGTTAGATATACATAACTAGGATGTTAACTAGTATTTTCCCGGTCTACAAACTGCACTTGGGCCTTGATGACAAGCTCACAGACACAGTGTGAATCTAGCCAGTGTTTGAGAACTGCACACGGGCTTGCTGATGAGAGTGAGGTTCAGTAGCCGTAACAACAGTGACACTTCTTGACCTGCTCTCAGTTTGGCTTGTTTTTTCCCTTTGACGGTTAATACCGTGGACCCTTTGAAAAGAAAGGAACAAGTGTGGTGGGTGCTCTGGGCTAAGCTTTTCCTCACCTAACTCCTCTACCATCTTCCTGAACACTGAAGGTTTTCACACAGTAAAGCAGTTTTAAAAGGAAGCATTTATTGATTAAGAATATTGACTAAGGGGCTGGGAGGTTGGCTCAGCCAGTACAGTGCCTAACAAGAAAACGTGAGGATCTGACTTCAGATCTGTTACCCCAGAGTTGGTGGGGACAGGAACAAATGGCTCCATGGAGCTCATTGGCCTGTTAGTTTAACTGAATTGATAAGCTCCAGGTACAGTGAAAGACTTTGTCCCCACCCCACACCCCACCCCGCCACCAAAAAAGGTGGAGAGATCAAATAATACATACAATACATAGTCACACATACATACACACACATTCACACCCCTCCATGCACACATGCACACACTCACACCAACACATACGTATACCATACACACAGGAAGAAATAACATCAAAAATGTAGCAAAAATGTGTCACTCAAAGCCTGGAGAGATGGCTCAGAGGTTAAAAATGAATAGTACCCTTGCAGAGGACCCAAGCTCGGTCCCCAGTGCCTTAGCCAGTTGGCTGTTACTCCAATGGGGACCTAGCGGCCTCCTCTGAACCCCACAAACACCTGTATCACGTGTGCTCATACCCACACACACTCCAGAGACACAGAATTAAAATTAAAAATAAATCTTTAAAAATACATGCCCACAGATTTGTCTCTTTGATCACGTTAGAGCCTGTCAAGCTAACCAGCATCAACCCTCACAGACGAAAGAAAGAAGTGAGCAGGGAATTCCTAGAGTAACCGTAGTCTTACTTTCTACCCTTGTTGTTCAAACACTTCTTCATTTCATTTTCTGTGTCTCCTGGGTATTGTCAGCCCAAAGGCTCAGCATTTCCAAATTTGCAATCCAATATCTGAGCCTGCTCATTCTGGCCCCAAATGACAGCCACAGATATTCATTCTGCACAGTGCCCCTGTCCTGGAGCTCTTCCCCGGAGACTTGGAGGGTCCCCCGAGTCCCAACTCTTCCCCTTTATTTGAACCCCTGAATTCCAGCATTGGTACTGAGGCACAGGATTAACCTACCCACTCCTTCCTGGGTATTCCTCTTCATCCAGTTTTCCCAGAATGAGCTTCTCTGAATTTTAGCAGGGCTTTTCATCCGTGTCCAAACTCTTGGGTTCTCATCTGTCTCAGGATGGAGCTCCCCACCTTCGCATTTCCAAGGACC